>NW_006408892.1:1063496-1082068 GCF_000296735.1 Chrysochloris asiatica | reverse complement strand
GTGCAAGCATGTACGTGTGCGTGTGTTTGTGTGTGTGTGTCCCTTCTGTGCCTATGTGTGCTGAGGGGAGTTAGCAGCCAGTCCAGGGGGGAACTTGAGTTTGACTTTGGGACTCAACACCACCTGCTGTGTTTGTGAGTGACAGAGAGATGCCAGTAGGAATCTCTGCTTCTTATAGTTAGCGAACACCGGGTTTGGCTGGGGGGACGGGGCCTGGTGAGATTGTGTCCAATCTTGTCCCCTCCCCAGGGCAGATCTGTGGGTCTGGGAGGCTATGAGCATCTGCCTGTGGCCATCTGTGTTCGATGGGCCAGTCTCTTCATTCCACATGTACTTACTGAACACCTACTATGTGCCTGGTGTGGAGAAAACAGTGGGAAGGAAGGTAGACCTGATATTGTTCTCACAGGCTGTTGGGCAAGGTGGACAGGACCCATAACTACAACAATAATAGGAAACTTTTAGCATGATGAGAGGGTGTTTTGAGAGGGATTCATTGGCTGGTCAGGGAAGGCTTCCTGGAGAGGGTGGCCCTGGAACTAAGACCTGAAAGTGAGACTCAGGGGTGAAAAAAAGCCTGGCTGTTTCAAGGAACACAACAAGGTGGGGAAAGGCTGAAGCAGAGGGAACAAAGGGGTGGTGGTCAGAGAAGAGGCTCGGAGGTTGGGTCACAAGGAGCTCAGGTGAGGGTGGATTTGAATCTAAGGGCAATGGAGAGCCATGCGAGGTTCTGGTGCAAAGCAGGGTGAGCATCTCCATGACTGGGTGGGAGAAAGCACTCAGCCAGCCCTTCTCGTTCTGCCCAACCCTCCATGTGGACTTGGACAACTCATCTTTCCTTTCAGGGCCTCGTTTCCTCATTTGTAAAATGGGGTTCACTACCCACCTTCTGTTTTCCTGGCGCCACTTAGTGGCAGAAAGGAAAGTTGCTGGCTCAAGCTAGAGACACAGTGGAGGAAATTCAGCTCACACAACACACAGGGACAGAGTTGGGGTGGGGGTTCTCTTGCCCACTTCTCATTCAGCCCTAGCTCCTTTCCTGGCATGGCTCAGGACTTCCCAGGGGCAAGCTGGCCAGGCCTCCAATACTAAATCCAACTGTGACTTCCTCTCTCTGTCTGTTTCTCCATCGAAAGGCAACTAGTACATGTTACTGCTAAGACTGTTTATTAAAAATTTAAGGTGAACTCTATTAATGTAACATTCATATTAAAGTGATTACTAAAATATTGATGTCAGTTTTAAGTAGGGACGGACACAGTCTGAGGGGCCATGGGTAGAAAGATCCAGCTACTTCCCTAGTGAATGTGTAGCCTCAGGCAGGTGACCTACCAACATCTCTACATCTGCAAAACCAAACAAACAAAACCAATTCTTTGCCATCTAGTCTATTCTTCATGCAGACCCTATGTGGGACAGAGAAGACTACTCCATAGGGATTCTCCTGGTTGTATGCAGATCACCAGACCTTTCTTTCACCTCACCACAGGATGGATTTGCGCTACCAACTTTTAAGTTAGCAACTGATTGGAAACTGCTTGTGTCACTCAGGGGCTCCATTTGCAAACCGGAACTAGTAGTCACCACCCTTTAAGGTTGTTTGAGAAGCCAGATGACTTTTACAAGTACAGTTCTCAGCTCAGTGCCAGATCCGGCCATGCTCTGTTGTATAATATTTACTCATAATCTTCCATTTAATGTCTAATATCTGGGACTCCAGAGAAATGACTGAACTGCTCTCTGCCTCAGTTCCTCCTTGAAGACAGGGAGCCATTGTGAACCCCTCACACAGGGCTGGAATGCCCTTGGGGCTCCTTAGACCCCAGCTCTGGCTTCTCCACCAGGCCAATCCTGTTGGCCTCAGTCCCCTTGGGATGGTCTATAATTAGGTCCAGTTACAGCAGGGGCAGACAGGATTTTTGTCTTGGGGACAAGGAGGTCTAATTTCCCCCAGGTTGCAGGACTGGAGGGTTAGGATGGAGGTCCTTGCTGGACCCCTGAGGCTCTCCAGCCTCTCGGATGGCGCAAACTCTCTATAATGCTCGTTTCCTTATTTGTAAAATACGGACAATGTTTTCCACCTTAATGTGGATGAGAGATCCAGGGAGAATGGGGGTTTCCTCCTCAGGGTGCTCCACTTACACAGTTCTGAGCACCCCAGGAATGCCGGCAGTGTGGGAGCCCATCTCCAGAATGTAGGATCCAAAAAGCATTTGTCTGGGGACCCCAAGACTGGTGACCTCTTCAGGGGCTCATCCAACAATTGGGGGCACTATTGGCCCAGAGTCTTTTGTGTGGCCTCACCTGGGAGGTGCAGTCTCCGTGGACCTCAGTTTCCTCTGCTGGTGATGTGGGCCTTTACAGGTGTGTTGCATGGGACACCTTTCTTGACTTCACCCCACCCCCAGTAAAATCAGAACAGGGACAGACCAATCCCAGCATCTCAAAGGCTAAGGTGCCTAGCACAGTCCTCTGAAAAATTGGAGACACCAGACCCCCATTCCCAGGCCTCTCAGTCCTTTCTGGCTTGGTTATGAAGGAGGAAGATGAGGTTTCCCAGGACGGAAGACCTGCCGGGGCGCAGAGTGCGGATGTTTGTCCAGCGGAGACAGCGAAAGAGGCAGCAAAAGGATCCAGAGACAGGGTCTGGGGAATGTCACAGCAGGTGGGGGTCATGCAGGGACTTGAGTGGGGGAAGGAGCTGGGAGAGCGCAGTTAGGATCCCGGCCCCATGCTTTGCCTTGAAACCTCCTGCCTGTGATCAACTCTCTCCAAGCCTGAGTCTCCCCACCGGACGAAGTATTAAGAATTTGTAGTTCCCTGGCAGCCTTTCCTGGCTCTGCATCTCAGTTTTCCCATCTGGAAAATGGGCAGAGGGGTTGGAAACACTGCGTGAGATCTGAGCAACTCCTCCACAAACTCCGCTTACCTCTGGGCCACTCTATCATGGAAGACGCCTGGGGGCGGTGGTTTCTCGGGCGCCACTCTTTGCAGACTTCCGCAATACAACTCACTCTGCTAGGCTGGCTGAGTTTTCAGTCCCGCGGGCCGCAATAATGGGGGAAGTGAGGGCAGGAGGAAGTAGGGGAGGTTGACCAGGTCCCAGAACCAGTATCTGAGCCTGAAGGAGGCCGCCCTCTAAAGAGGGAGCGAGTGCAGAGATTTGCGCCCAGCCACGTGCCTCAGTTTCCCGGTTTGTCCACGCGAAAAGAGGTGAGGCTGGGAACGACCTGGATCTATCGCCGCAAGGCGGGGCGGGTGTGCCCTCGGTCCTGTCCCCGCCCGGCCCCGCCCCCTCGACCGTGCAGAAAAGGTCTCGCCTCAGCCCTGCGCGGTCCAGCAGACGCCAGATCCCGGTGATGCAGGGATCCCCAAAGCCCACCCCGGGTCCCGGACCCGTCTCCCCCCGGGGTTCCCCACGCGGCTCTCCCCGGCTCTTCAGGAAGCTCCTGGTGAACCAGAGCATCCGCTTGCAGCGCCGCTTCACGGTGGCCCATCCGATGTGGTGAGATGAAATAAGGCCGGTGCTGGGCGGAAGGGCAGGAGCCCGGCCAGCTTGACCCAGTAGGGGTCTGGCCTCGCTGCCCTCACTCCCTTTCTCTGTATTTCTGTCTTTGTCGCCATTCCTGTCGGTGTCTCGCTCTCCATCTCTGTCTCCCTCCACCCGCCCCTGGACGTGCGCCTGGGATCAGCTGTCTGCCCTTGTCCAGCTGTGTGGTCCAGAAGAGACCAGAGCTCAAGGCTCCTCCTGGCCCTCGCAGCATATATGGGGGTGACAGCGCTCCCCTTGGTCTCCCTGTTCCCCACCATACGTACCGGACTAACAAGATGACCTGGGAACCTTGCACTGAGTCCTGATTTAATGGGGACCTTTGAGGCAGGGGTTCTAGAGCTGTTCTAGGACACGTGTGCGCCTTCGGGCTGAGAATTCACCAGTGTGGACTCCGCGCGCATTCAGTACAATCCTTCGGGACTAGAGTTGAGGTTAGGGGTCAGGGTTAAGAATTAAGGGGTTAGGAGTTGGGGGTAGGGTTATGGGGTTAAGTGTTAGGGTTAAAGAGGGTTAAAAGGATTCGGGTAAGGGTTAGTGGTTAGGGTAAGCGTTAGAGGTTAGAGTAAGGGTTAAGGGTTTAAGGTCTGACTCCATGCACCACTCCGGGTTCGAATTCAGCCCCTGCAGGAAGCAGCTGTGACCTCGGACTGAGGTGAGGTTTAGGATGGTTGTGGGGTTCGTGGGCGACCTCCATGCACTCGAATGGCGCCACAACTGCGCCTGTTTCGCACGCTCAGAGACAAAAGAGAATTTCTCCAAATTCAACCGATCAGTGACTGAGCTGGAGGCGGGGCTCATGACCGTGGTCCCTTGGTGACGCCATTTCTGCCCCAAAGAGGAGTTCCCGGACCTGGAGAGGGTCCCTGGGGAAGGCTCCGGAGAGAGCATAGGGACATCGAGGGAGCTACCCCAGATACCTCCAAAAAGTGAGGTTCCGTGTAGCTGGCCTGTCATGGACAGGCCTCGAGCCTAGGTCTGCAGCCTGGACTTCCAAAGTACCTCCGTGCCTCAGTTTACCTGTCTGATCAATGGGCAGCCGCGCTATTCCCACAGCCCGGCAACCTCGCCCCTCGCAGTCCACGTCATGGAACCGCCGGCCTGACCTCGCCGCTCCCGGCTATGTTTAGAGCAGAAAGAAAAACAGCTCCCTCCGCTAGCCCAGGCGTCTTAACCCTCTGCGCCCGGGATATGGATTTGAACTCTGGACCCTGAGACCGCTGTAGTCTGTTTCCTCAATTGTCCATAGAGGAGCTTTCCCAGAAGGCTTTGGAGGAGGTGAAAGGAGGTGTATGGTGTCATCACCTCCAGACATCCCCCTTGGAACGCAGATCTGGTAGCATCTGTCACTGCTGCTCTACCCCTCTGGGCGTTTCTCCCCCTTCCCCCTGCCTTCTCCTCCCTCGTCCCCCCACCCATCCGGTCTGGAAGTTTTAAGAAACCCTGCTCTCCTGGTGTCTCCGAGTAGGGGACAAGCTGTGAGGGGCTTGGTGGTGGTGGATGTATGCCGTGGAGTGGGTTCCGACTCATAGCGACCCTGTCCAGGGTTTCCAAGGCTGTAAATCTCTACGAGAGCAGAAAGCCTCATCTTTCTCCTGGGGAACAGCTGGTAGTTTCGAACTGCTGACCCTGAGGTTAGCCGCCAGATTCGTAAGGAGCTCTGGTAGCGTAGTGGTTACGAATCGGGCTGCGAACTTTAAGATCAGCAGTTCGAAACTACCAGCTAGCTGTTCCGCGGGAGAAAGATGAGGCTTTCTGCTCCGGTAGAGATTTACAGCCTTGGAAACCCTGTACAGCTATGAGTAACGGCACATAACCACCACCACCGCGCTACCGGAGCTTAGAGTCAAGAAACCTTCTTGGCAGCCGAACACAACCAGACTCAGCCGAGCACGTCCGAACCTACCCGAGCGCGGCCGGACTCAGCCGAATATGCCCGACCTCTCCCGAGCACCGCCCAAACCTGCTTGAAGCCTCCGGAGCGAGGCTGGCCGGACATAGCCGAAAAAGTCCGATCTCATCCTAAATTGCCCGAACCTGGACCTGCGTAGAGCTGACCCTGATGGACAGGGGACCAGGTGGACGCTGGTCCTTGGTCAAGAGACTAGAGTCTTGGGCACCTCTGGTGTCTCCCTGTCTCTACCTCTTACGCCAAACTTTCTTCTCAAGAGTTGGTGACACAGTCAGCCTTTCTCCCCTCCGCGCCCCTCTCCACATCTGCCCACACCCTTTACCCCTTAACCTCTGACCCAAGGTGGGCGCATCGACTATCCTGCCTCGTCAGGATGTGGTTAGAGGGAGGTACAGGACTGGGAAAGCTAGAAGGGGCATTGCTAGAGGAGGGACCTTAGGACCCTACAGGATGAGTAAGCAGGAGACTGGGCAGAGGGCACAGCCCGTGCCTTGAGGTAGAAAGGAGGTGATCCTCTGGAATGAGGGCGTGGCCTGGTTGCCTGGGGGCGTGGTCCTGTAGCCAAAAAAACGTAACGAGTAGGTTGTGGGCGGGGTTATGGCCCTGAAACGGGGCCAGGGGGCTGAGGGTGGGACCTCTCCAGGCAGCGCGTATCCCTGGAGCTCTGGGGAGCCAGGAAGGATGGTGGTTCATAGTGCAGCCTAGGATTCAGTTTCCTTCTTTGTAACATGGGTTCCCAATCCTTGCCCTCAGGCGTGGGGGCTTCAGGTGGACAAACCAGCTTTATATTCCCATGGTTCCAGAGAGAACAAGACCCTTGACTGGACACTCGGATGCCAGGACGCTCGGCTCTGACCACATCTCCTCTGCCTCTAGCTTTGACTTGGAAAATGGGCTCTCGTGCGGAAGGAGTGCCTTGGACCCTCCGGCCAGCGCAGGCCTGGGCCGGGCCAGCCAGACCTCTGCCCTGCACAGCCAGCGGCGGGAGTCCTTCCTGTACCGCTCAGACAGCGACTATGAGCTCTCACCCAAGCCTATGTCCAGGAACTCCTCCGTGGCCAGTGACCTGTGAGTACTGGGCTGGTGGAATGCCACCCCCTTTTCCTCTCTCCTTCTCTTATTGCTCTATTCAGCAGCCCTACCTCAAGTGACCATTTGATCTGGACTTTAAAGTTTTAATAGGAGTTTGTCAGGCAAGTAACTCATCGAATGATCTAAGAAGAGCTTCTCTGCTCAGTTTTAGGTTGGGATAGAGCTAGGGGAGACTGGTGATGGGAGTTATGTGCCATGGAGTCGGTTCTGACTTATGGTAACCCTGTATAGGGATTCTGAGCTATAAATCTTTATGGGAGCAGAAAGTCTCATCTTTCTCCTATGGAGCAGCTGGTTGATTTGAACTGCTGACCTTGCAGTTAGCAGCCCAGCTCGTAACCCACTATGCTACCAGAGCTCCCTAGGGGATATTTTGTTGTTTTTGTTGTCAAGTGTCATCAAGTCAACTCCAACTCATAGCGACCCTGTATAGGGTTTTCAAGGAGCACCTGGTGGGTTTGAACTGCCGACCTTGTGGTTCAAAGTCCAGTGCTGATCCTACAGCACCACACCAGAATTCCAGGGGAGATTGGTGGTGGCTGTGTGCCATGGAGTCGGTTCCAAATCATAGTGACCCTGTACAGGGTTTCCGAGGCTGTAAATCTTTACAGGAGCAGAACACCTCATCTTTCTCCCGCGGAACAGCTGGTAGTTTTGAACTGCTTACCTTGTGGTTTGCAGCCCGATTCATAACCACTACAAGAGCTCCTGGGGAGACTAGGTATCAGAAATATTAAGGCCAATTAACAACAACAAAACAATTTGATTGGCGCATCCTTATAGGTACAGTCAAAAGGGAACTATGCCTTGATTCTGTAGTTTCTGCTGCCTCTAGTAGACAATTTCCCTTTTTATGAGAAGGAGATAAACTGAGTGATTGGTCACATGGGATTGTTGACTGAGGGGGAGCCCAGGGCCACAAAGTACCCAATGGGCAGTTCCGCAGGGAGAGAACCCTCAGCAGATGGCATGGTGCAGGTTGTTGTTGTTAAGTACCATCGAGTTGCATAGCAACCCTGTATAGAGTTTCTGAGGAGCTGGTGGGTTTGAACTGCCACCTTGTGGTTTGCAGTCCAGGGTAGGTTGTTGTTATTAAGTGCTTTTGAGTCAGTTCCGACCCATAGCAACTCTGTATAGGGTTTCCAGGGAGTAGCTGGTGAGCTTGAACTGCCAACCTTGTGGTTTAAACTGACTTTGCAGTCCAGCGTAGGTAGAAGCTGGAAAGTGGGATCGATCTGATCTTTGTCCCCGTCTCTGATCACCTGTCTCCCTGCAGACACGGAGAGGACATGATTGTGACGCCCTTTGCCCAGGTGGGTATACCCACCCCTCTATTTGAAAGCCACGCAAATGGAGCTGACTCCTCCTGCCGTGGCGCTGACCACTTCCTCCCGCCAGGTCCTGGCCAGTCTGCGGACGGTTCGGAGCAATGTGGCATCTTTCACCAACCTGCAAGGCCGCTGGACCGCAAAGTAAGTAAAGGATGGGGCGAGGCCAGGATGAGAGGGGCAGGGCCACCAGGTACGTGGGGTGGAAGTGGGAGTGGGGCAGGAGTAGAGCTGGGACTCTGGAGCATCCTGGTAGGACACTGAAGGGAGAGGCCTGGAGGACTTAGGGCTGACTGTCTCACAGGTGGGCATCTGGAGGGAACCCCGCATCTGGCAGTCAGCTCCCTCCACCCACAGGTAATCCCTCTCCCCACCACACACAGTTGTGAACGTCCCTCGCTAAGGACCTCCCCAGCCCATGAGCCTTAATTGTAGCCTCCAAAAAATACCCCCTGGGAATGGTGCCCCTACATCCATATTACAAATGGGAAGGTGGAAGCCCAGGAGGAGCAGAGACACAGCCACTTAGGGATAAATCTGGAATTTGGATCTTGGAGTCCCGAGTGACTCCTGGGAGAGACTCCCAGCAGGGACCCATGGGGGTCCCTACTTGGGGATGGGGCTGCTGAGCAAGCTCCTGACGCACTGGCTTCCCAGAGGACACTGGGCAGAAGTTGGCATTGGAGACACTGGACGAATTGGACTGGTGCCTGGACCAGCTAGAGACACTGCAGACACAGCATTCGGTGGGAGAAATGGCCTCCAACAAGGTAAGTGTGGCCAGACAGTCAAGGGGAGGGGGCCTGCCTCTACACACAGCGCCCCCACTCTCACTGTCCGCCCCTCCCCTTCAGTTCAAGCGGATGCTAAACCGTGAGTTGAGCCACCTGTCGGAAACCAGCCGCTCTGGGAACCAGGTGTCCGAATACATCTCTAGGACCTTTCTGGGTGAGTTGTGGTAGATCACTACCTAGGCAAATGTGTAGAGATAGAATGAAGAAACGGAAAAGAAGACATGGAAGAAAGTTTCATTACAGACCTTTCAAGGAATGTCAGGACCCCTAAAAAGCCTCTACTTTGGGCCTGGGCCCGGAGGAGACCCCAGTCTGAGGAAGACAGCCAGATACAGGCACTGTCAGCCCTGTGGGTCAGAGCTGAATCAAAAGGTGGAATGGGTAGAATTTCCAGGAGGAGGGGACACTTAAGCTAGGGTTTTGAAGCATAAACAGAAGCTTGCCATGAATGGATAGAGGGTACCAGACACCTGGATCTTCAGCTTGGGGCATAGAAAGTATTGCTTGAAGGAAGATGATGACCCCCAGATATTAGGGGTCATGCCTAATAGAAGGGGGGTCACTGAGATGGGCCAGGGATGGGAGAAAGAGATAGTTGCAGGCCAGACAGGGACTTTGCTCTGAGCTTCCTTTGGTCCAGGTAAAAAAGGAAATAGGTTGTTCCTGAGTTAAGGTCTAGGACCTGAGGCCATGTTAGGATGATCCTAAGGCAAATCAGCTCCTCTGAGCTCCACCTGCCCCACCTACAGACCAGCAGACGGTGGTGGAGTTGCCCAGGGTGACCCCCACGGACCGCCCTCAGCCCATGTCTCAGATCAGTGGCTTGCGTGAGCTTCCACACAATGTCAGTCTCTCTGCTGCCACTGTTCCTCGATTTGGTGTCCAGACTGACCAGGAGGGACAATTGGCCAAGGTGAGTCTCCAAGGGGAACACTAAGACCTGGATTTGAACCCTAGTTCCATTTAGATGCCCCATCTCAGGCCTCAGTTTGCCCACTTGTATACTGGGCAGGTAGGGCCCAATGTGGGATTTGGGATTGAGGCTCCAGGGCCTGGGGTTAAGCTTCAGTCCTTCCCATTTTAGGAGCTGGAAGACACTAACAAATGGGGGCTTGACGTGTTCAAGGTGGCAGAGCTAAGTGGAAACCAGCCCCTCACAGCCATCATGTTCAGCATCTTCCGGGTACCTCTCCAATGCTTGACTTCCAATGTGACTCCCAGGGATCATATTCCTGCCCCCAGACCTCAGGGGACATTCATTTTTCAGTCCCTCCCTGATACTCCTCAATGGGGTCATTTGCATAGGGTTTTGAAAGATGAATAAGAGTTTGCTAAGTTGAACAAATTCCTTGTCAGTAAGCCTCAACCCTGGGATTGACACTGAAGAGACCTAGTCTGGAGGGAACAGCTAGACACAGACACCCCTAGCCCTGTAGGGTGAGGTCCGGGCCAAAGGGGAAGAACAGAGATAGGGAGAACAGGGTGGGCATCTTGGAGTGGGGGGAATATTTGAGGAACTGATAAAAGTTTAGGAGGAGTGGAAACTGTGTGTGCCACCACCCCAAGGCTGAGCTCCTGACCTGGGGCCTGTAATGGACCAGGAGCGGGACCTGCTCAAGACATTCCAGATCCCAGCGGACACATTCGTCACCTACCTGCTGACGCTGGAGGGCCACTACCATGCTGACGTGGCTTACCACAACAGCCTACATGCTGCTGACGTAGTACAATCGACACACGTGTTGCTGGCCACACCTGCCCTCGAGGTATGACCCTGCCAGCTGCTGTGGCCAGGTTGGTACAGAGAGCCTGCCCCTTACCTCTCGTGCCCTGTGCCTACCCAGGCCGTGTTCACAGACATGGAAATCCTGGCTGCCATCTTTGCAAGTGCTATTCATGATGTAGACCATCCTGGGGTCTCCAATCAGTTTCTGATCAACACCAGTGAGTTACCTTACCCTCTGCTCTTTATGGGACCTAAGAAACCCCAAGTCTCAGGGAAGCAAAACCAAACAGACACCCCCAGTTCCACTGAGTTAGAGCAGGGGGAAAGGAAAGAACAGAATTCTGGAAGTCTTCTAAAGGAAGAAGCATTTGAGTTGGGGCTTTAATGCATGTGTAAGAGTTTGCCAAGAATTCCCCAAACCTGCCTTTGGGTGGGTGGATTAGGTGGGTGGGTCTCAAGACTCTCAGCCTCCCTACAGACTCCGAGCTTGCGCTCATGTACAATGACGTGTCCGTGCTGGAGAACCACCATCTGGCTGTGGGCTTCAAGCTATTGCAGACAGAGAACTGTGACATCTTTCAGAACCTCAGTGCCAAACAGCGGCTGAGCCTGCGCAGGATGGTCATAGACATGGTGAGGGATCAGGGACAAAGGGGGGTAAAGGTGGTCTTGGTGTGGCTAGAGGTTCTGTCAGATCTGGGCAGGTCTCTTTTCTGAACCCTAGCTTCCTTGTCTATGAAATCAGTGTAGTAACCATCCAAACCCTGGTGGAGAGACTGGACGCTTGGTCCTGCTCAGCAAATCCCAGCTGCAGTTTATACACAACGATGTTGACGCAGAGGCTTCTGGTGCAACTTTTTTCTGAACTTAAAGCACATCTTTCCATTTGATATTTTTTGGGTAGGGGACACCCAGACATTTTGGGGTCTCATGCCTCATTCATTCATTTGTTCAGTTGTTTTTGGTGGTGGTGTGCCGTGGAGTTGGTTCTAACTCATAAAGACCCTGCATAGGGTTTCCGAGGCTGTAAATTTTTACAGGAGCAGAAAGCCTCATCTTTCTCCCATGGAACCACTGATTGTTTCGAACTGCTGACCTTCAGGTTAGCAGACTTGACTCGTAACCACTACGCTACCAGAGATCCTTATTCAATCAGCAAGCAGTTATTGATCACCTGCTCTGTACCCAGAGTCCCTGGGTGGCACAAACAATTAAGTATTGGACTAATAACTGAAAAGTTGGTTTAAGTCCACCCAGGAATATCTCAGTACAAAGGCCTGGAGATCTGCCTCCAGTCAGCCAACTATTGAAAACCTTCTGGTACGAAGTTCTGCTCTGACACACATAGGATCAGCGTGAGTCAGAATTGCCTCCACAGCAACTGGTTTGATTTGAATTTGCTGCATGCCCTGGACTAGTGACCGAGAGAGCTCTGGGTCCCAGGTTTACAGCTGAATCGCGTTGAGTTTCCTCTCCCCAACCTCCCCACAACCATTTATTTCATGGATGAGGTCACTGAGGTTCAGAGGGCTGAGAGTGGAAGCCAGTATGGCATCCAGGAGGTGAGGAGGGAGTGGTAGATCCTCACGTCTCTCGTTTCCTCCCCTGGCCCCCAGGTGCTGGCCACAGACATGTCCAAACACATGAACCTGCTGGCTGATCTCAAGACCATGGTGGAGACCAAGAAGGTAGCCAGTCTTGGTGTCCTGCTTCTGGACAACTACTCTGATCGCATACAGGTGTGCCGCAAATAGGGCAGGTTTGATCAGTTCCTCATTTAGCTGCATTTATAAAGCACCAACTGTGTGCTGTAAAGGAAGAAATGGAGTGCTGAGAATCACAGGCCTGCGTCTTAGCCACTCTTTCCCTTTCTGGGTCTCAGTCCTCCCACCTATAAAATGGGTTGCCCATGGTATCAGGCAATGGGAAGGGGGATTCCAGGCCTGGGGTGGCCTTCCTGAGCCTCTGTCTTCCTAGGTCCTGCAGAATCTGGTGCACTGTGCCGACCTCAGCAACCCCACCAAGCCACTGCCCCTGTACCGCCAGTGGACCGACCGCATCATGGCTGAGTTCTTCCAACAGGGTGATCGTGAACGCGATATAGGCCTGGACATTAGCCCCATGTGCGACAAGCACACAGCCTCCGTGGAGAAGTCCCAGGTCCAGAGGCAAAGACTACTATGGAGTCAGGGTGGGGGAACCCAGATGAGGCAAGGGATGTTTTCCTAGAAGAGGAGTTATTTAAATAGAGTTTTGAAGGATGAGTAGGAGTTGGGTAGTCATACTATAGGTGGAAGGAACAGCCAGGGTCAGGGCCTGGAGGCTGGTCCGGTCCATTGAAATTCACTGTGCACCCACCTCTCCCCTCAGGTGGGTTTCATTGACTACATTGCTCACCCGCTTTGGGAGACGTGGGCAGACCTGGTACATCCGGATGCGCAGGACCTGCTGGACACACTGGAGGACAACCGCGAGTGGTACCAGAGCAAGATACCCCGCAGTCCCCTAGCCCCCAGCAGCCCCCAGAGGGGCGGTCTTGACAGATTCCAGTTTGAGCTGACCCTGGAGGAGGCAGAGGAGGAGGAAGAAGAAGAGCAGGCAACACTAGAAGGGGAGACCTCAGAGATACCTGATACTGAGCTGAACCCCAAGACCAGCCTGCACCTCCAGCTCCCACAGCTGGACAACCAGAGGACCGTGGGGAATCCTTTTGTGAACTCTGAGGATAACACTATGGCGGACTCCTTTGGCACCTAAGAGACCCCAGCAGGTGGACTTCTCAGGAGGAGGTTCGGGGTGGCCCTGACCTCACCCTCCCACCGTGTGAGGGACAACCAAGCTTTAGTTTTAGGCTGATCTCGGGATAAAGTCAGAGGCTCCTGGCTGGAGTCTGCTCTGACCCCACGACTCTGCTAAGAGAGTTCTCTGGGGGTGTCCTCCTAGGAGTCATTCCTCACATAGGGAGGGAGTTCCTGCCAGATTCTTTGTCCAGCGATTCCCGTGGTCACTCTTAAGTCATGGCCATCACTTTATTATTTCATTATTTATCAGATATTTACAGAGCACCTGCAATGTGCCTCTGAGGTAGCAATATGTGGCGGGAGGGGGAGAAGGGGAAACCCACCCCAAGGAGTGCTATGTACCCCCAAGTGCCTTTCCCTTCCTTCTCTGTTCAAGCATGGAGCATCTCAGGGCAAGATAACTTGCAGTGGGGAAATTTAAGCCCCAGACCATCATTCAGATGCTCAGTTGTAGAGGGAATCGTGAAGGGGAGCTGTCTCTGAAGACCAACACAGCGTTCTGCATGTGGGTGTAAATTGTTGCTAGAAGCCACTGTTTTCTGTCTTTAGGTGTCTCTGGGTTGATGTGTCCTCTGCTCTCTGTGACCCCCTACACATTCTGTCTCTTATAGAAGAGCACCACAAAAGCTCAGAATTTCTCATGTGAATCAATCTCTGTGACCCTCTGATCCCAGAAGAAGAAAGTCTCAGAGATTTTCTTGCAAGTTGCAGCCACCCCAGGCCTCAGTTTCTCCATCTAGTACTGAGATAAACTTTGGTTGAGGGTTAGTGTCCATACTATCCCTCCAGCCCAGAAAAATCTTAGAAATTTAGGACATTGAGAGGTTTTTGGGGATTAGATCAACCTTCAGATCATTGTTAGTGTTGCAGACAGTGAACCATCAAGTCCAGCTCCACATGCAAATCTTAACTCCTGACAAACCCCCCGCACAATGAGACCAGACTGCTATGCTCCAGAGGGTTTTCACGGGCTGAGTTTCAGAAGTGGATCACCAGGCTTTTCTTTCTAGCCCATCTGAATCTGGAAGCTTTGCTGAAACCTGCTCAGCATCACAAACACGTGTGCGTCTCCACAGACAGATGGCTGGTGGCTGTGTAGGGGGGCCCGGGCTATTGATGGAACTCTGGGCTCCTCATGGAAAGTGAGAAGTCTACCTTGGAACCACCACCACCTTATTTAGGTCTTAGGGCACCCTATTATTTACAGTTAGTATTGTGCCCATTTCACGATGGTAAAACTGAAGCACAGATATGCTCCACCCCTTCATCCCCACCCCAGTAAATCCCAGGCCACTAGGCTGGTCTCTGAGTGGTGGCAAGAATGGGAAATGCAGTGGTGGTAGAATTAAAGTAGAGTTCAGGGGTCCTCTTTGCCCTGCCCACATCTTGGGGCTGCCCTCCATTGGATGAGCTCTTCCTGAGGATACTGATCTCCATCTTGCTGGGAGCAGGCAGGCAGCTCTGTGGTCAAGTCGTGAATTCAATCCCCTCCTTCAGGAGTGCCCATCCCACCCAAAACCCACTGCCGTTGAGTCGATTCTGACTCATATCGACCTAATACAGTTTCTGAATATAGAATTTTCCCACCCCACCTACTGCCATCGAGTTGATTCGGGGGTTTCAGTGCCTGAAAATTTTACAATTGCTACGAGTATTCACAGCAGCCTTTGGCTTTGAGAAGAACTGGTTTCATTTCTAATTATAACCATGGGCAATTCATCACCATCATAACTAACGACAAGTATCCACAGGGGGCGAGATTCAAGCCATCTGGGGTTATGGACTTAATATGTTTCCTCCAGCTCCTCAAAAGACTGAGATTTATGAGATTCTTATTTAGAATGTTCTTTCTCTCCACCCCCATCCACTTAAGTTACAAAGAAGTATATGTTCACGCTAGAGAATTGGGAAATAATAGAAAAATATGAAGAAGGAAATAAAACTCACTTATAACCCCACCTATAGATCATTCACCTTCAGTATTTATGCCTATTTCTCTCTTGTTTTTTTCTCGACGGATTTATATGAACATTCGTGTATTCCCCTCCAATTTGGGGCACGGTCTCCCTCTTACTCCCCTTTACTGTCTTACGTAGAGAGCTGCTGTAACAGATATAGTGTAAGTGGGTGGCTTTAGGGAAAATACATTTTATTGTTTCAGTTTCAGAGGTTAGAAGAGGAAGCTCTCTATCAGTGGGCACCAGGGAGATGTTTTTTCAGCATCTTGCTTATCTCTTCCCCCATCTGAGCTTTCTTGCTTCTGTGCCTAATCTGCTCCCTGTGTTTCTCAAAATTGCTTCCTTTAAAACATACCCTACACTTACGAGATCTCATTAACATAACAAAGAAAACCCTGTTCCCAAATGGCATCCAAACACAAATCCAAACCCATTGCCAGGAGTAGAGTTGTTAAGTGGTGCTATTATTGAGTTGGTTCTGACAAACAGGGACCCTGGGTAGGATTTCCAAAGAGGAGCCTGTGAGTTTGACCCACCGATCTTGAGGTTCAGTGTTTATGCTACAGTGCCACTTCACAACTCTATGAGTAGAGTTGTTGTGTGCCGTGGAGTCGGGTCCGACTCATAGTGACCCTGTACAGGGTTTCCAAGGCTGTAAATCTTTACGGGAGCAGAAAGCCTCATCTTTCTCCCACGTAACAGCTGGTAGCTTTGAACTGCTGACCTTAAAGTTCGCAGCCCGATTCGTAACCACTACACTAGCAGAGCAACTCATCAAAAACCCTCATCAAGTCAATTCCAACTCAAACTGACTCTCTAGGACACAGTAGAAGAGCTCCTTAATGTTTCTGACGCTGCAAACCTTCACAGAAGCAGACAACCTCATCTTTCTCCCTCTGGTGGAGTTTGAATGACCCACCTTTCAGTTAGCCATCCTGTGCTTAACCACTGCTTCACCAGGGTTCCTTTTTCTAACTCAGTGAACAGATATTTCTTTGTAAGTAAAATGGATGAAGGGAAGGAAAGAGAAAGCGAGAGAGAATATTCCAGATAGAAATCTCCTAAATCTCAGCATTTTAAGAGTCTGGAGGAAACACCGTATAATCTCTGGAGGCCTGGATTGTCCACTTCAATGTCCAAGCAGCCCCCAGAGATAGCCTTTGATAATGACAATAAGTCCTTGAACTTTCCCATTGTTGTTAATTGCTGTCAAGTTGATTCTGACTCACGGCGACCCCATGTGTACAGAATAGAACTCTACTCCGTAGGATTTTCAAAGTTGTGACTTTCCAGAAGATCACCAGCCCGTTCTCCTGAAGTGCCTCTGGGTGGGTTTGAACTGCCAATCTTTCAGTTCAGCGCTTAACCATTTGCACCTGTCAAGAAATCCTAACTTCTCTGAGCCTCCCTCATTTCGTGGGTAAAGTGGATTCCCTGAAACTACCAAGTAATTACAATTGTTAATGTCCAAAGGGGATTATCCCTCCTCTTCGGCCTCTTTCTTATCCCTTGTTTACAGATGTAGAAACTAAGGCCCATGAGGATGCGATGAAGGCACTTACAGACCTCAGTTCCTTCATGTTCTCCTCTTTGGGGTCCTTCCCATGGCAGCTGCAACCGTCAATAACTACAACAATAGTTAATGTGTAACGAGATAATAGTTATCCCTCCTCTTCTGCCTCTTTCTTAGTCACATTTTACAGATATAGAAACTAAGGCCCATGAGGATGGGGTGAAAGCACTTACAGGTCCTTCTTAAGGCAGCACAACGGGCACATTTGTGATTAAGTAGCAGTGATTTACTTAATATGGCCCATCTAGTCATCATCTTTGTAAGTCCCGCCAAGTGGGTTGTTGTTAGGTGCCATTGAGTTGGCTCCAACTCTTAGCGACCCTATGCACAAAAAAATGGAACCACGTCTGGTCCTGAACCAGCCTCACAATTGTTATATTTGAGCCCATTGTAGCAGCCACTGTGTCAGTCCATCTTGTTGGGGGGGGGGGTCTTCCTCTTTATCACTGACTCTCTACTTTACCAAGCATGATATTCTTTTCCAGGGACTACTACCTCGAGCTCTGGTAGCATAGTGGTTATGAATCGGGCTGTAAACCACAAAGTCTGCAGTTCAAAACTACCAGCTATTCCACGGGAGAAAGATGAGGCTTTCTGCTCCCATAAAGATTTACAGACTCAGAAACCCTGTACAGGGTCGCTATGAGTCGGAACCGACTCCACGGCACATAACCAACCAACCAACCAAGTCCCTAGTGATGGAGCCATGGTGTGATGCTATAGGATAAGCATTGGACTGCTAACTGCAAGGTCAACAATTCAAACCCACCAGAAGCTCCATTGAAACAAACTCGCTATGAGTCGGAACTGCTCAATTTAATCACTTAATGATGAGAACGATGTGTCCCTCCTGATAACATGTCCAAAAGTCTTGAAATGAAGCCTCACCATCCAAGCTTATAGGGAGCATCTTGACTGTACTTTTCCCAACACAGATGTGTTTGTTCTTCTGGCAGTCCGTGGTAGTTAACATTTTCTTCGCCAACACCATAGTACAAATACACGAATTCTTCTTCAGTTTTCCTTATTCATTGTCCAGCTTTCACATGCATATGAGGCGATTGAAAATACCATGACTTGGGTCAGGCATACCATCACCCTCAAAGTAATATCTTTGCTCTTTAACACATTAAAGGTTTTGTGCAGCAGATTAGCCCAATGCAATATATTGTTTGATTTCTTGAATGCTGTTCCCATGAGTGTTGATTGTGGAGCCAAGCAAAATGAAGTCTTTGACAACTTCAATCTTTGTCTCCATTTATCATGATATTGTTTATTGGTCCAGTTGTGAGGATTTTTGTTTTTTCTATATTGAGGTGCATTCCATACTTAATGCTGTAGTCTTTGATCTTCAACAGTAAGTATTTTAAGTCCGTCTCACTTCCAGCAAGCCAGGTTGTATCTATCATCTGCATATTGCAGGTTGTTAATGAATGGCAGGTGGATTCAAACTGCTGCCCTTGTGATTACCAGCCCAACATGTAACTGATAGGCATGAATAATTTTTTTACTGTTAGCAGTTCAAACCCACCAGGCTCTCAGCGGGAGAAAGATATGGACTTTTCTTCTTTTTCCATTGAGATGTAATCCAGTGGAAATGTAATATAATCCAATAAAGTCTGTATGACTGAATTATAGAGACTGTTGTTAAGTGCTGTCAAATCATTTCAACTCATAATGTTCCGAACTGCCAACCTTGTGGTTAGCAGTCTAGTGCTTATCCTACAGCACCATACCAAGACTCTGTATGCCTGAATGTTGCTGTTGTTTCTAGGCGCTATCAAGTCAGCACCAACTCATAGCAACCTTACGCACAACAGAATGAAACACTGCCTGGT
>NW_006408892.1:1059081-1061011 GCF_000296735.1 Chrysochloris asiatica | reverse complement strand
TGTATTCTAGAGATGATCTCTAAATACAGATGGTGTAAGTTCAAGGTAATATTTTCGCTCTCATGGACTTGTTTGAATTTTCTTCCACTTCAGTCTGAACTTGCATATGAACAATTGATGGTCTGTTCTACATTCTTCCCCTGGCTTTATTATAGCTGATGAAATGGAGCTTTTCCATTGTCTCTTTCCACAGATGTATTCTATATGGTGAGGCCCATGTGTATAGTCTTTTTTTCTAAGCTTTTATTGCATATTGAATGAGTGAAGGCTTACCAGGCAAATCATCAATTTTACATTCAGCAAATCACTGTAATGATTACAATCCCCTCCGTGCACCCTTAGTCAACAATATTTACCTCTGTTACCTTTTTTTAAATGTACACATACCACGTTGAAAATACATATTCATTTAAATGTCCAAAGTATACATTTTACAAGCCAGACTCCTGACCACAGGCACACTGCTGTTCTCAGTCCATGGGCCCATAGTCCTCCGCTGCTCTGTCTCTCTAGGCCATCGCCTCTGCCACCATCTGCTGTCTCTGCTTTTCTGGTTAGGATCTCTCACTCCTCTCATGTTCTTCCCTCTTGATGGTCCTAGGGTCCTCTATTCTTGAAACAACAGATTAACTGCTCCCCCTTTTAGCTGTATCTCTTCTACATTTCCAGTTGTGACAATCACCATTATACCTGTTAACAATTACTCACAATTGAGTCATAATATCCTATTCCTCTCATCCCCAGACCCATCTGGACAAGAGGAGAACTACTCAGTAGGGTTTCTGTCTTACTCCCCTCATCTGACAATAAACACCCTCATGAAAGCTTATAAGTCAGCCACTTCGTGCCTTTATAGACTCTAATTTTGAAAGCGGAAATCTAAGTTGCCTGTCCCTGTGAACCCAGTGTACTGAGGAGATATGCTTGATCCTTGATATGAAGAATCTTTCCCTTTCTATTGGAATTTTGGGCAGCTTCATCCATAAGCAGCTCTGGTAGCATAGTGGTTATGAATCAGCCTGCAAACCGCAAGGTCAGCAGTTCGAAACTACCAGATGTTCCGTGGGAGAAACATTAGGCTTTCTGCTCCCGTAAAGATTTACAGCCTCAGAAACCCTGTACAGGGTCGCTATGGGTCAGAATTGACTCCAGGGCACATAACCACCAGCACCAGCACCATCCATAAGCAAAGATCCAGTTGATCAGGTTGTAGCAACTGATGCTTGCTCCCTTTGTCTTTATCTTTATCTGGCTGAATTCTGGTTGGCAAGCCATCCAAGCTAGTCAAATGGGTACTGTGCAATTTGGGGAAATCTTGCACGCCTCCCCCCTCTTCAGCCCAGTTGGCTGCTTCATTCTTAACTCTAGCCCCCAGTGGCTAGGTCAGTGTTCTTGGGCTCTGAAGTTCACACATCTCCCTGAACTTCAAACCAGGCAGCCCTTTCTCTCGTATAGTCTTTGATGTTGTTAAAAACAGGTCTTTGCAATGAAGAAGTCCTTGGTCTTGCAAAATTCTATCATGCAGTCTCCAGTATTGTGTCTCTCACCAAGGCCTTATTTTCCAACTATTGATCCTTCCTGTTTCCAACTTTTGCATTCCAATCACCAGTAAGTATCAATATATCTTGATTGCATGTTTGATCAATTTCAGACTGAAGAAGTTGGTTATTGTTGTTGTGAAGTGCTACCGAGTCGGTTCTGACCCATAGCACCCTGTACAGGGTTTCTGAGGAGTGGCCGGTGAGCTTGAACTGCCGACCTTGCAGTTCAAACAGCTTCGCAGTCTGGCAAATTAACCCACAGCGCGACACCAGGACTTGAAGTTGGTAGAATTCTTCAATTTCACCATCACTGACTTTAGTGGCTGGTGCATAAATATGAATAATAGTTGTATTAATTGGTCTTCTTTCTGTTGTTGTTGTTATGTGCT
>NW_006408892.1:1029468-1058929 GCF_000296735.1 Chrysochloris asiatica | reverse complement strand
CAGCTGGTAGTTTCGAACTGCTGACCTTGAGGTTTGTAGCCCGATTCGTAACCACTACACTACCAGAGCTCCTTCCTTGTAGACGTATGGATATTAGCCTATCTCAGACAGCAATGTACTCCAAGACAGATCTTGAAATATTCTTTTTGATGATGAATGTGATGCCAATCATCTTCAATTTGTCATTCCTGGCATAGTAAATCATGTGATTGTCAGATTCAAAATGGCTAATACCAGTCCTGGTGTGGTACCTTAGGATAATACTTGACCTCAAGGTCGGTTTGAACTGCAAGGTCAGTGGTTCAAACTCACTAGCTCATCCTCAGACACCCTATACTGTGTGGGAATGGAATCGATAGCACACAACGACAACAACAACACTAGGCTATTTCAGCTCATTAATTCTTAGGATATCAACGTTTATGCATTCCATTGCATTTTTTACAATTTCTCATTTTCTTAGATTCATACTTCATACATTCCATGTTCTGATTATTATGTTCACAACTATTTTCTTTAAATTAGAGTTGTTCTCCATCAGCAAATGAAGGTCCTGAAGCCTTTTATTCACTCGCATCATCATGGTCAACGCTACTTTGAGGAGGCAGCTCTTCCCCAGTTGTATTTTAAGTAACTTCCAACCTGAGTGGCTCATTTTTCAGCATTATGTCTGACAATATTCTGGGGGTCTTCATCATGTTTCAATAGTCAATATTCTGGTATTTTCTGACAGTGTTCCATTGCTATTCATAAGGTCAAGATAATGCTGTGGGTGGGGCAACTTGGTGTCCATATTGGTAGTTTGGAGGGTGGAGGTGCCTAGCTTCTGACTCAAAAGAATCAGCCTTGGCCTGATGCTGTTGGTGAGATGCCTTCTACTTTGTGAAGTTAGAGGAGGGCAGACACCGTCCCCATGTTGGTTTTTACAGTGACACTTTACAACAATTGTTTGGCCGAAATGAGATGACAGTTGACCAGAGACCTGAAGAAGGGAGGGAGCCAGCCACAGGCAGAGCTGGAAGAGCTAGTGCAAAGTCCAGAGGCACCTAGAGTAGCAAGGAGGAAGGGGTGTCTTTGGGGAGACATATGGGGTGGAGCCTAGACCTCCAGGAAGAGTCAGGATTTTACTTTGAGTTGGGCAGGGCATGGGAGGGCTTGGAACATGGGAGCCTCTCCTTTCTCCCACCCCAGCTCTGTCTTATAGAGGTCACCTCTCCTCCACTCAACCATTCCCAATTCCAGAGCTTCAGGTCTTGTTTTATTTTTATTTTAAAATAAAATGTCTTCAGTGTAGAAAACAAACAAACAAAAACTCAAGCCCATTCCTGTCCAGTGGAATCTGACACATGGCGACCTCATGTACTATAGAGAATAGACGTGCACTCCACAGATTTCTAGGCCTTTCTTCTGTAGCACCCCTGGGTGGTTAGAAGCTGGTGCAAATTCTGGGGGACTGACCCCTCCAATCAAATCACAGGGTATTTCCGAGCACCATCCAGTTTGAAGTCAGAAGTAGCAAGGTACCTATGTTTGGGGGGTTCAGGAAGCAGAGTGACCTCAAGGTTGGCTGCCCATGCTCCCTTCCATGAGGCCACAGGATGGTACCTGGGCCATCAGTATCTGGAACCCCATCCAGGGGTTAGGACTCCATGGTTGGTTTTAGGGGGGTTGGGAGGAGGGAAGAGAGAGAATGGGGGTGGGTCTATTTGTATTTTCTTTTGTTTTTCTCAGTGTGGTTAAGATACTATAATAATCCATGTGGGGGTTATTTTTGTTATGTGTTCTCAAGTGGGCTCTGACTCCTAGTGACCCTATATGTACAATACAACGAAACACTGCCCAGTCCAGTGCCACCCTCACAATCTGCTGGTTGAGCCCATTGCTAGTCACTGTGCCAATCCATCTTGTTGGGGGTCTTCCTCTTTTTCAGGGAGACCCTCTACTTTACCAAGCATGTCCTTCTGCAGGGACTGGTCCCTTCTGATAAAATGTCCAAAGTATTTGCGAGAAGTCTCCACATTCTCAAATGGGAAAGAGGGCCTAAAATGCTACCCTGGGGAAAAAAAATAATTTTCTAAATTAAAGGGCGGGAAGGACGTCCGCGCACTTCCGGGGGGGGGGGGGCCGAGCGGGGAGCTGGGCCTTGAAGAGTTTAGTTATTCTGGTCTCTCAGGCGCCTCTGCAGCTGCTGAGCTTTTTATAAACAGGACGAGCACCCCCCACACACACCACGCCCCAAACCAGACCAACCTAAGGAGGAGGGTTGGGTGCTGGGAAATCAGGACATTACTGAAGCCATTCCTCCCTGTGGGATAGGGCATCCGAGTCTGGGGACTGGAGACTCAGAATGAGGGTCTGGGTCTCAGGTTCCCGACCCCTCCAATTCTGACTTTTGGTCAAGATTTTGGATAATGATGCATTTTAGCCTCACTGATGGTTCATCTTAGCCACTGAAGTCTCATTTCTTGGCCTTTGGTTTCCTCTGGATGAAGGGGGAAGGATTCTCTCCCGTCCTGTTTTTGTAAAAATTCGGGAAGCGAGAAACCTAAGAGTGGTTTAGCATCTCACAGGCCACCCCCTCCTTTTAATCCAAGGAATGAACGGCTGGCGGCCTCACTCACCCCCTCCCGTTTTCCTGGTCTTGCTTTGGGGTCCTGTGAGGGACAGGCCATTTATCTGCCCGTTTCCACCTGGGAATTTTTTTCTCAATAATGGGGAGCAGGGAGGGAAGGGATTCCCAGAGAACCCAAAGCCCCCCTTTTTATAGAAATTGTAGAAAGGGATAGTTCTTTTGACCTCGATTTAAAAAAATCTTTTCGGCCTCCGAAACGCCCCTCCCATTTGGGATCTTAAACTCAGGAACTGAACGGGGGGGTCGTCTCCCTTGACCTCTATTTCCCATATTTCTTCTGTTTGGACCTCTTAAATGGGGGGTGAGGCACAGAACACCTGAAATTTGGAATAAGGAGCGTTTAACGAGAAACCGAAGCGCTCCGATAGGGGCGAGGGTCCCGGAAATCCACACCCCTGGGTGGGCGCGGATCGAGAGGGGGCCGCCGGGTGAATCTCCGAAATCCGCCAAGGCCTCAGACGCTCAGCCCTTCAACCGTCTGGGAGCCACCATTGGGCAGTAGGAGGGAGGCGGCGATCTCTTATTGTCCATTCAATCCGTCGCTCAATTGCGTAAGCCTGTGTGAGAGCGCCACTCAGCCCCGCCTCCCTGGTATTGACAAGAGGCAGAACCCACAGGAGCTTCGCCGGTGGTGCCGCCTCTTTATTCCAGCCCCCACCGTCTATTGGATGCGAACGCTATATCCCGCCTCATCCACGCGTCAATCTGCGTGGGAGCTCCACCTCCTCTGTCTCTGCGTGCGTCAGCGGGCCATATCTCCATGCGCGGCCCCACCCCTGGATGGCGTCATGACTGTATCTGCATGCGAGGCCCCGCCCCACTCATTGCAGGACGTCACCAGGACTGCAGGGGCCTGAGCCGCTGCCTCTGCCACCGCCGCCGCCGCTGCCGCTGCTACCGCGCAGCCCCACATCTACACACCGGGGACCCCGTCGCCGCCGCAGCCAAAAGAGTCGCCGCAGCTAGGGTTGTCACTGCATCGGTGCAGAGCAAGGTGAGGTCCCAGGCGACGTGGTGCGCTCCCGCTCGGCACACCTGCGTAACCTTCATTTGACTGATGCGCTGGCGGGATTGGGGGATGAGCTTGGCGAAGCTTGAATGAGGAACCCATGCGACGGCTGGGAACCTAGCGAGGGATCAGGCCGGGAGCTTCCACATACTGATCCTCACCCCCCCCCCCCACCCTCCCCCCCCCCCCCGCCCCCAGCTCTGCGGTGGAGGGGGAAGGGAGGCGCGTGCCGCGCTAGAGGTGTGCGCGCAGGAGACTATGCGTGCGCGTGCGCGTGGTGTGCACACGCGTGTGCGCCCCGCCTGTGATGGCAGGATGTTTGTCCCCTTGCTTGTGTACCATGTCCCTGTGGGCTCTGGTCTCAAGTGCGTGCGTGTAGCACACGTGTGGAGGGAGATGCATGCACTGTGCAAGACCATGTCACACCGGACTGCGTGTCAGTGGGTGTCGTGCACACTCTAGCCTGGGTGCAGGGCGCGGTCTGCCTGGATGGATTTGGTGCCTGTAGCTGTTCTCTATGCACCGGAGTATTTGCACATTTGCATGTGCACATCTATACATGTGTGCATGTGATGCCCTGCCCCTATCACGTGACACAGCTGCTTCAGCTCTTGAACTCCCTATCCGGGTGGTTGGTGGAAGGGGCTGTGGATGCGTCCATGCCATGTCACTACACAGGTGTGCACGTGCACGGACACAGCTCTGCTCTGAGGACCATGAAAGATTGATAAGGGGCGGGGCCAGCCGCAGTCACCCCTCTGGTTGCAGCTGTAGGGTTTAGGGTTACAGTGGGATTTGAGAAGCAAGCTTGTAGGGGGCTACAGCGTGCCCCATCCGTATCTCTGAGTTCCTCCCCTGGAACCTTCCATCTTTCAAGGTCATGGGCCATGGACACCATCCTTGGTCTCCCCACACCTGTCCCTCTCTGGTTCTCTCCTTCCTGGGCTCAACTTTGGGGATTTGAGGGGTCCCCCTCCTCATGCTCGCCTCCGCTCCACATGCCCAGATGGCGTCTGCCACAGACTCGCGTTATGGACAGAAGGAGTCCTCCGACCAGAACTTCGACTACATGTTCAAGATCCTCATCATTGGCAACAGTAGCGTGGGCAAGACGTCCTTCCTGTTCCGCTATGCAGACGACTCCTTCACGCCTGCTTTTGTCAGTACCGTGGGCATTGACTTCAAGGTCAAGACCATCTACCGCAACGACAAGAGGATCAAGCTGCAGATCTGGGTGAGTCTGAGAACTCAGGTGCTCTATTCCTGTCTACTCCCTGGAAACACAGTACAGCATTGCCTGTCTTTCTTAGCTGAATGGATTCATTCACACACTGGTCATGTGTCAGGTGCCAACTGTACACTAAGGGCAGAAGATACAGAGGAGAGCACCCCTCCCTTGAGCACTCCCTGAAACTGGTGGCAGGTGACTCTCCCAGGGTGACTTGGCCTCCTCCCCACATGAAAGCCCTCAGAGTTTGTTAAATTCCAAGTCAAAATCAGCCCTTCTGTGTGCTGGTGACTCGGAAGACCTCATTCATGGCAAAACCCACAACTCTGCTCTTATGATTGGATGCTAACCTAAAGGCTGTCAGTACGAACCACCCAATGGCATTGTGGGAGACCTGGAGGTCTATCTGCTTCTGTCATGATTACAGTCAAGAAAACCCTACGGAGCAGATCTCCTTTGTAGCACATGGGAGTCACCATAGATTGGAATTGACTTGATGGCAGCAGATCCTCTGGTCCCTCACCATTGTCACACTCTCCACCTTCCTCAAATGCAAAGGCACAACCCTACCTCAGGGCCTTTACACAGCCTCTGCCCTCTGTCCAGGGTCGGCTTTCCCCTGGCTCCCCCTTCAGGTTTTGAATCTGTGCTCCCACAGGCTCTCCTACCCTTATCTGGCTTTAGTTTTCACTTCAGCTCTTGTCACCCTTCAACACAAGATCTAGTTTCTTCTTTTAAAGGTTTACTCTGTTCCCCACACTAGGCTGTCAGCTCCACCTGGGTTGGGGGTTTTCTGATTTATTATGTTCTTAGCCTCCAGCACAGGGTGTGACACACAGTTGAATGGAGGAGGAATGGCTGTTGAATGGGTTCTGCAGGTCACATGACTCTATACTAGCGGTCTGCTCTTACTGACCCCTTGTGCTCCTAGCCAAACCCCTACCTCCTCAGTGCCTTAAGGGGTCTGGATTGGATGATCTCAAGAGCTCATTTTTGTTCTAAGGGTTTTATGTGTGGTTCCTCTCTGACCCAGGACACGGCAGGGCAGGAACGGTACCGGACCATCACGACGGCCTACTACCGGGGTGCCATGGGCTTTATTCTTATGTATGACATCACCAACGAGGAGTCCTTCAATGCTGTGCAGGACTGGTAAGCTGGCACTGCCCTCTCTCAAGACTGTCCTCAACCAGGCGTTGGGACACAGGCATAAATAACATGATTGGGTTTTTAATTTTTAAAAATTTTTTATTGTGAATTAAGTGAAAGTTTACAGAGCAAATCATCAGTTTTATATTTAGCAAATCATATACTTTGCTTCATCAAGTGCTGTGGAATCAGTTACGACTCAGCGACCCTGTATAGGGTTTCAAAGGAGTGGCTGGTGGGATTGAACCACCAACCTTACAGTTTAAACTGACTTTGTGGTCCAGCGCTTATCCTAAGGCGCCACACACATGGAATGCAATCCCCTCCATGTACCAACAGTTAGTGTTTACCTCTAATTGCATTCCTCCCTGTGTCTCCCTTTACCTTCATCTTTCCTCTGTTGTGTTAGATACTGCCTATCCTGCCACCCATTGTTTATTTATGGACTAGAGGGTAGCCAACATGTTAACAATATTGGGTTTTAAAACTTGCTGCCAACATATAATCATTAAAAAAGTATGACATTAATTCAAAATAATAGGAAAAAGATTTCAGATGACAAAACTGTACACAAACCGACAAAATAATCTAGGAGGGGAGCAGAAAATAGGACAATTTGCATAGCTAGGCAGCCGTTATAACAGGGGAGCTTGGTGGCTCCATAAGATAAGCACTGGACCATAAGGTCTATGGTTGGAGCCCACCAGCCACTCCACGGGAGAAATATGAAGCTTTTTGCTCCCATGAAGATTTAAAAGCCTTGGAATCCGTGTGCAGGGTGACCATGAGTTAAAACAAACTACGGCACTTAACAGATGTTGTAAACCTTTACATTTTCTGCCCAGAAAGAGTAATTAAAAAAAAAAAAAAAATCCTGTATTTGCTGAGGCAGATGTTTCTCTTTGTAGGGGGGTGGTGAAACTAGGAAGGTTGGGGTTGGAAAAGGTTTCTAAGAGCAGGGGACCACTGGAGTGGGTGAGGAGAGGCCTCACTCTTGGGGTCACAGGAGGGACTCCTGGGGGATGAGGCAGTGTTTATGGATGAGAGAGTTCATTCTTGGCAGAGGAGATAGCCAGAATACAGACCATGAGATGAGGCCAAACCTGGTGTATTTGAATAGTGGGGTAGCTCTGGTAGCATAGTGGTTATGAATCAGGCTGTGAACCGCAAGGTCAGCAGTTTGAAACTAGCAGCTGCTCCGTGGGAGAAAGAGGAGGCTTTCTGCTCCCATAAAAATTTACAGCCTCGGAAACCCTGAGTCGGAACCGACTCCACGGCACATAACAGCAACAAGGTCCCTGGAAAGAGCCCTGGTGGCAAAATGGTTAAGCACTCAGCTGCTAACCAAAGGGTCAGCAGTTCAAACTCGCCATAAAGATCACAACTTTGGCAAGCCTATAGTGCAGTTCCACGCTCTTCTATAGGGTAGCTAAGAGTTGAAGTCAACTTGGCAGCAAAGGGTTTGAGGTCCCTGGGTGGTGGAAGCAGTTTTCAAATGCTGTTCACCTGAAAGATGGTGGTTTGAACCCACTGAGTGACCCCATGGAAGGCAGACGTGGCAATCTGTTTCTCCAGAAAGATTACAGCCAATAAAACCGTCTGCAACAGTCCTATTCTGTCACACAAGGGTTGTTAGGAGATGGGACTCCATGGCAGTGGGGTTTTTTTGATGGTTTGAATGGGGTCTGGAACCAGCAGATAGAGGCTAAGAGAGTGGGGGGGGAGGCAGCAAGACCAAACAGCCGAAGCTCAAGGGTCTTTTCGGTAAGTCAAGGGGACAGCCCTGGGCTGATTTGTAGAGGCAGGATTCAGATGCTCCTAGGCCCTAACCTGCCGCTCTTATCACTATTCCCTCCAGGTCCACCCAGATCAAGACCTATTCATGGGACAATGCACAGGTGCTGTTGGTGGGGAACAAGTGTGACATGGAGGATGAGCGAGTGGTGTCATCAGAGCGTGGCCGACAGCTGGCCGACCACCTAGGTGAGTGCCTGGCAGGGCTGGAGATACCTGAGATCACACAGCAAAGCAATGAAATCTTATTTTCACAGCCTAGCCGCCATTTGAGATGTTACTGGGCCTCTGAGAGCCTCCAGCTTTATGAGAGGCAAACTGGGATTGAGGTGGGGATCCAGGCTGTTGGAACTCTTGGGAGATGCTAGGCTCTTCCCAGGTGTAAGGTTTGTTGGAGGTGGGTACTGAATCTGATGCTTAAAGGAAGGGCTTTTCAGGCAGAGAAATCAGCTTGGACAAAGACCCATAGATAAGAGAGATCCTGTGTGCTTTGCCCAAAAGTTTGACAGAACTTTCTGGAACATGAGGATCAACTGGAGGAAATAGAGATCAGGCTAGCCAGGCATGCAGGGCTGCAATCACAGGGCTTTCCCGAGGGCGCTAGGTAGCCGTGGAGGGTATGTGAACAGGGAAAAGTGCTACTGGATTGGAGTGTCCAAGGGCCACCATGGCCAGCAGAAGAAAGGTGCAGGATAAACTCAGGATGGATCCAGCCTAAGATTGCTTACATATAGGGCTTGTGACCGCCTTTAGTGTTCTAGGTCCTGGAGCTGTCTAGGACCCTCCTTCCTCTTCCCACAACCCCATTTTCTGAGAGGAGGATAGGGGACCTTGGGTGCTTATTCCTACCCCAGGGTCCTTATACCTTCCTCCCTCAACCTTGCCACAGGGTTTGAGTTCTTTGAGGCGAGCGCCAAGGACAACATCAACGTCAAGCAAACCTTTGAGCGCCTAGTTGATGTCATCTGTGAGAAGATGTCCGAGTCACTGGACACAGCTGACCCTGCAGTCACGGGTGCCAAGCAGGGCCCACAGCTTACGGACCAGCAGGCCCCCCCACACCAGGACTGTGCCTGCTGAGAGCTCCCCCATCCTTCCCTGCCCCCCCCCCCAGCTACTCCCATGGGCCTGAGACCCTTTCCCTGTCCCTCTTATTTATTATCCTAGCTATTTATTTATTTATTGGAGATGTCCCTGGGGCTCAGGCTCCCCTGGCCTCTACTATGGCCTCACCCACCCTGCCCAGTGGGCCCACCCTGTACATACACCCTAACTTACCTGTCCCTTCCCTGCTCTGCCGTGTTGTGGCCCCCATGAACCCCTTCCCCACTCTAGACCCCATTTTTTTTTCTAACTCACCTCCGTCCACAGTTGTCAGTTGTGACGCAGGGGCTGATGACCCCTCAGGGCAGGCTGATTGGTGGTAGGGGTGGCACAACCTGGCCAGTGCCTGCCTCAGACATGGGAGAGACCACAAGGGTCTCAGTAGGGCCTTGGGGGGGTCAAAGCCCAGCAACCCACTTCCACCTCCTCTCCCGAGAGGGCTGCTGTTGGTGTTTGCCACCCTGGGACCTTCCCCGACCAGACCTGTTCTGCCATCATGAGTGTCAAAAATGCCCCCAAACCCATCAACAAATGTCACGAGAACCATCACACAAAACCCAATAAAGCGGAATGGACCAGGCAGTGTCCCGGTGTGAGCCTGCCGACCCCGCTGGCTGGGATGGGCCACGAGAGTTCCAATTTGAAAAAATTTAATGACATTTCCAGTCACTGATCAAAGACGAGAACTGCAGGTACTCGAGTCTGGCTCTAGGCCAGTCCCTACTCCACGGGGACAGAGGATGACCCTGCCTTGGTCCCAGGCCTCAGAAAAACCAGAGGTTGGCTGTGGGCCGAGAGCCATCCCACTGCAGTATAGAGAAGTTGGCATTCAGGACTGGGGCATCTCAGTGCTGGGACATCAATGTCCAGTGCTGGGGTTTTGTTCCAGGAGAAGCAGGCCTGGCCGTGGTCTGGGAGTGAGACCATCAGGGGCTGGTTCCCTTTAGACCAGGGCAGTATTCAGCTGGGGGTCGGCGTTGTCCTGATGCTCCAGCCCACTCCCAGAAGCACGCAGTCTTGGGGTGACAGCTGGATCCGTCCACAGAGGCTCGGTCATCACACCACGTGCCTGGCTCATCTCTCTGGACCTTCTCACCGAGCGTCGTCCATCTGTCCTCTGCCTGGGGTCAGCCCCCCTCCACAGACACGGCAGGCACCTGGCCAAGGTCACATCAACATCAGACACAGGCCAGAGGCGGCTGGGCAAGGACTGGGGGGTGGAGGGAATGGGGAAGAGTCTGAGTCCCTCATATGCTCACCCGGTACTTCAGATAGGAGAGGTATGTGTCCCAGCCAAGGGTCACACCGTTAATGTAGGTGACCCGGAACTGAGAGGGTACGAAGAGAAAGTTCACCAGCTGTGCAGGGGGCCAAACACACCAGTCAGCCTGTGGAGAGGGGCCGGTGGTGAGAGACTGAACAGTACGTGGGTGGAGTCAGGTAGGGCTGTCAGAGGTGGGCGGAGCCAAGATGGTTGAAAGGGAGGGCATGAAGTGGGTGGGGCCTGGTGAGTTAGACTCACCTTGTAGAATTCCCAGAACTTGTCCTGAAGCTCCTGGATGCTCTCATCCAGCGTCTGGCCCTCCAGCCAGCCAAGGCCTAGGAAGGAAACCAGGAAGTGTCACATGCAGGAGGTTGTTAAGTGCTGTCGAGTCGGTTCTGACTCATGGACCCTGGATAGGGTTTCCAAAGGAGCTCTGGTAGCACAGTGGTTATGAATCAGGCTGTGAACTACAAGGTCAGCAGTTTGCAACTCCCATCTGTTCTGCAGGAGAAAGATGAGGCATGCTGCTCCCGTAAAGATTTACAGCCTCGGAAACCCTGTACAGGGTCGCTATGAGTCGGAACCGACTCCATGGCACATAACAACAACATAGAGTTTCTAAGGAGCAGCTGGTAGGTTTGAACTGCCAACTTTGTGGTTCACAGTCCAGTGCTGATCCTACAGCGCTGAACCAGGAGAGACGACGCCCCAAGAAGTGTCATACACAGGGGGAGCAGGGCATTAGCAGGCCCTCTGGTCAGGCCAGCTGCTGAACTGGAGTCGAGGGGCATGGGGGTAGACCAGAGACTTCCCAGCCCCCTCTCTAATTCCTGGCACCTCCCACCCATCCATGGAGTGGTGGTGTTTAGACTACACTCCCACCCCCACTGCGAGCAGCCCCCAGTCCAGGGCTACACAGGAGGGTCACCCGCACTGTACCCTGGCATTCACAGCACACAGCCCGCTCGGCTCCGCCCACCAATATGTACTGCAGTCCTGGCCCCTGTACCTCTGAAGGGGACCCTGTTTAAAAATGGTTTCTTCTGTTATGATATTTAGGTGGGCGTCCTAGTGTGGCACTGTAGGAAAAACATGGGACTGTTAACTGCAAGGTCGGCAGTTCAAACCCGCTAACTGCTCCTCAGAAACCCTATACAAGCTCACTATGAGTCGGAACCAACTTGACAGTAACTAACACCAACAGTGTAGAGTGGGTCCTAAGCTTAATTCCTTCTGAGTTTCCAGGAGAAAAGAGAAGCAGCACAGAGGGGAATTACCTTATCTACAAGGCCAGGAACACCCAGGATCTCCTGCAGCTACTAGAAGCTGAGTAACATAAATGGTTAAGGGTTGGACTACCAGCAGAAAGGCCTGGCGATCTGCTTCTCAAAGTCCCAGCCTTGAAAACCCTATGGAGCAGGTCTACTCTACACACACGTGGGGTCACCATGTGTCAGACTGGACTGGATGGTAACTAACAAGAAACAGATAAGGAAGGCCCTTCCCAGGAACCACATACTGACTTCTAGCCTCCTAAACAGAGAGAAAATAAATCTGTCCTTCAACGTCCCCTACTTGGGGTATTTATGTTGTGGCTTTGTTGTTGTTGTTAAGTGCCCTCAGATGTTTCCACTCATAGAGACCCTGTATAGTGTTTTCCAGGAGCAGCTGGTAGGTTTGAACCAGTGACCTTATGATTTGCAATCTAGTGTTGATCCTACAGCACCACACCCTAGATAACTCAGCCCTAGATAATTCAGATACAGATATCCTTACCAAAGAAGTACCAAACACCTAGCATGGGCGAGGCCACCAGCTGGTCCACCAGGACCTTCCTGAGGACGGTTGGAAGACTGCGGAGACCGGAGGCGGGGTACAGGCGGTCCAGCCAGAGGTACCAGTAGTGCAGGAAGGGGCCCATGCTGCAGCCCATGGCAAACATGCTTGCTGAGGGAGGAAGAGGGCAAGAGTCAGGGTATGGGGGCCAGCAGACACTTTCTGGCGCTTCAGTTCCTGGGTCCCCAAAACACCGAGAGCCAAGCCAGGTCTTCTTCCTGAACTAGCCAGGCCCCCAGCTCTTGTTCTGGGCGCTCCTTTTCTTTTAGCGTCATCCCCATCCCAACCCATGCCAGAGATTTCTACCACTGTCCCGCTTTTCAGGACGGAAAATGAGACATTGCAGGTATCAAAGTTTAGGGCTAGGGCGGGACACTAAGTTGGCCACATGCAAATCCTCATAGGTTGGGTGGGAGAGGGCGGGGTCGGAGCACCTGTAGGACTCAGTACTTTGGAAACGGAGAACCCGTGTGGGCGGAGTAGGAGATAAGGGAATGGGAGACCTGGGAGTGGGAGGAAATGGAGATCCAGGAAGTGGGCGAGATAATGGAGACACTGGGAAGGGATGTAGACCTCGGCGAGGGGAGGGGACTCCGCGGTTGGGAAAGAACTAGGCAATGGATGAAGAGGAGATTCTGGGAGTGCGAGGGGATGGAGACCCATGGGTAGGCAGAGACAGAAACTGAGTGGCTGTCAGGGTCCAGGATGCACATCGAGGTCAAAGGTCCAGCCTGAGACTGAGATCAAAGATCAGAGGTCGTAGCCCGCGGATATAGTGGAGGGTATTCTTCGACTCTAAATTTAGGGTCAAAAGTCCCACGGTGTTAAGGGTCAGTAGGCCGGCCTGCTTACCCGAGCGCCGCGGGTTGAACCTCTGGCCAGGCCTGGAACGAATCTCCCAGGTCTGACGAGCGCCGTCCCCGGCTGCCATGAGCGCGCCGCAGCCTACAGTGTTGGTGACCAGCAGCGCCCGGCCCTGGAACAGAGGTTTCCCAAAGGTCCACAAGCCGCGGACCCAGCGCCAGCCACCTGACGCCATCGCTGTAGCAGATCCAAGAACCCGCACACCCGGCCCGCTACCTGCCGCGCGGGCCAATAGTAAGCCGCAGCCTCACCAGAATACCCGCCCCAAGTCAAGCCGCCAATCGCAAACTGTCTTCAGCTTCCTCGTGCCCCGCCTCAAGCATCATTGACCAACCGATAGCCGCCTCCTCGCTCTACTTTCCCCGCCCCAGCTGTATTGGCCAATAAAAGACCATCATCCTATCCCTAGACCAATTGTACCCTGCCTTCCCGTGTTGCCTAGACCAATCGCAAAGAAGCATCGCGCGTGTGTAGCACGCCAATTGCTGGCTTTCACGCTCGTTTCCCCGCCTCTTCCGGCGCCATCCTACGGAAATCATAACCGTAGTTTCCAGGACTACATTGGCTAATCGCAGCAAATATTTATTATCCAATCTCCTGCGTTGCGATGGCTAATCTTAGACAGTTACTGTGCTCTCCTATCCAATCGCTCTTCAGATTCTCCCGGAATCTAAAGGAGTTCAACCTGAAGCCATGACAGCTACTCGGGCGGAAGTCCGATTGAGCAAAGACTCACGGGAGTGGGAGGGACTGGAAAGTACCATTCTGATGCGAGCTCAGCCCAAATGGGTCATGCTCCAGACGTTGACATTAGCTTAGCTTTTTTTAAAAAAGTTTTTATTATTAATCGAGTGATAGTTTACATGGGAGAACATCGGTTTTACACTCATCGTTTCATTGCAATGATTACAATCTCCTCCATGCATCATCATTCGACAGTATTTGCTTAGCTTGGCTTTTGACTTTAATTCCAGAATAATTATAATATTACGCATTTTTGCGTGCTTCAGCTAATTTTACAGCAACTTTATAATGCTGCAGTAACTATTTTATCTTCATCTCCTATACTACTTAAGGGAAAAATGTTTCAGTAGAAAACAATGGAAGGAGTTGCAACCTACAGCCTCCGGGTGAAATCAGGATTTTGTAAGGTTCAAGAGTTAAGAAATTTTTTTATATTTTTAAATGATGAAAAAATAGTGTTTTTTGACAATTGAACACTATGGAAACTTCAAATTTAGGTATTGATAAAGTAAAATGATTGGAACACAACCATTCCCTTATACCTATTTTTACACTGAAGAGATTAGTTGCTACAGAGTCAGTATGGCTTACTGGAGCTAAACTATTTACTATCTTGTCCTAGGCGCAGTGGGTTAAGTGTTGGACTGCTAGCAGCAAAGTTGTTGTTAGATGCCATCTAGTCAGTTCCTACTCATGGCAACCCTATGCACAACAGAATGTAACATTACCCAGTCCTGACCTAGTCTCACAATTGTTATGTTTGAACCCATTGCTACTGCCACTGTATCAATCCGTCTTCTTGGAGTTCTTCTTTTTCACTGACCCTCCATTTTACCAAGCATGGTGTCCTTCTCCAGGGACTGGTCCCTCCTCATATCATGTCCAAAGTATAAGAGACAAAGTCTCACTATCCTGGTTTCTAAGGAGCATTCTGGTTGTACTTCCAACACAGATTTTTTTTGGGGGGTTCTTCTGGCAGTCCATGGTATTTTTAATACTCTTTTCCACCATCATTCAAATTCACCTATTCGATAGTCTTCCTCATTCACAGTCCAACTTTCACAATGATGTGAGGCTATGAAAGTACCATGGGTTGGGTCAGGCACACACCTTAGGTTCTCAAACTGGTATCTTTGCTCTTTAATTTTAAAGAGGTCGTGTACAGCAGATTTGCTTGATGCAATGCTTCATTTGATTTCTTGACTGCTGCTTCCATGAGTGTTGATTTTGGATCCAAGTAAATTGAAGTCTCTGACAACTTCAGACTTTTCTTGATTTATCATGATGTCATTTACTGGTCCAGTGGTAAGGATTTCTGTTTTCTATACATTGAGGAGCAATTTATACTGATCTTCATCGGTAAGTATTTTAAATCATCTTCACTTCCAGCAAGCAAGGTTGTATCATCTGCATATTGCAGTTTATTAATGAATAGCAGGTAGATTCAAACTGCTGACCTTGTGTTTAATAGCCCAACAAGTAACTGATAGGCATGAATAATTTTTGTACTGTTAGCAGTTAATAGAAAGCTGGGCAGTTGAAACCCACCAGGCTCTCAGCAGGAGAAGGATGTTGCAGTCTTCTTCCATAAACATCATATAGTCTCAGGAATCCTATGGGGGTAGTTTTGCTCTCTTATGGAGCTGCTATGAGTTGGAATCTACTGGATAAAGGGTCCTTATATTAGAGGGCCTTTTCAGGGTTACCTGATTCTAAGAGTAATATTTTACAAACATAAGTTATAAATAACTGCTAACAGTAAAAATAATTCTTGCCTATGAGTTATGCATTGTGCTACTAACCACAAGGTGAGCAGTTAGAATCCACCTGCTGTTCCCAGGGAGAAAGAGGAGACTTGCTGCTCCCATCAAGATTAACAGCTTCATAAACCCTATTGAGTCACGATAAGTCAGAATCTACTCAGTGGTTTGGGTTTGGGCTCATAGACATTCCAACCAAGTTGGCCCCGTGGAAGTGGAAGGACATTCCATACCCCTCCAGTTTTGGGTTTTTTGGGCCTTGATTTGCATGTTCATTTCAAGATCTCTCATCTGTCTGTTCTTTGGGGTGAAAATATAATGCCAGAAGGGTTCTGCAGATGTAATTATAGTTCCTAATCAGGTCACTTGAGTTCATTGAAGGGTAGATTCATGAGTGTTTCTGTGACTCTTAGTGGTACCTCCTCTATCATAAGCAGCCACAGTACTCTTTTCGGTCATCACGTCCATTGTTAGTGAAAACCTTGCCTTGGCCAGGCTCCCACATTGTATTTACTCATTCCAACTCTGAAGTTTCCTCTGGTCTCTGAGTTTCTCAGGTTATCATGGCTTTTCAGATTTTGACATTTTCCAACAGGTTTGGACTTGGTATTTTGTAGAAAGTCCCTCCATTTGGGTTTGTCTGTTTTTTTTTTCTTGTGATCAGACTGGGGTTTTATGGGGCTTGGAGAAGAATCTTGACAAGCATAAGAACCCTCATTGCATCATATCCGGAGTCACCTGGCACCCACATGACTTAGAGTGACATCGACCTTAGTCACCTGGTTAAGATGGTATCTGCCAGATGTCTCCATAGTCATCATTGTTTTCTTCTTTCCTCACTTCAGTTTTTGGAGCCCAATGACTAAGTTCACTTTACACTCAAGGTGGTGGTGGGCTGAATTAAACTCTATCCCTTGAGGGGAAGGTGTGTACATATGTGATTTGATTAGTCACTTTTAAGAACCTCATATTAACTTCTACTCCTGGTGTTGCACTGTAGGATCAGTACTGGACTGCGAACCACAAGGTTGGTAGTTCAAACCCACCAGTTGCTCCAAAGAAACCCTATACAGGGTCATTATAAGTGGGGACCGACTTGACTGCACTTAACAACAATATTGACTTACCGTCTGTCAGTCTGTCATACAGTGGCACCAACGGTATTTCACTTACCAGCAGGGTCACCCATGGTGGACATGTTTCAGCAGAACTTCCAGACTAAGACAGATTAGGAAGAAAGGCCTGGAAATCTGCTTTGAAAATTAGCTGATGAAAATTCTGTGGATTACAAGAGAACCTTTTCTGAGAAAATGAGCCCCCTTGGTTTGGAGGCACTCAAAATACACAGCAGCTGAAATAATGGACTCAGGTATATCAACCATCACGAAGATGGGCCAGGACCTGGCAACGCTTCATTCTGTCATGCCGGGATAGCCACGAGTGGGAGCCCACTCAACAGCAACAATATTGACTTTTGGGAGACAATGCTTACATCTTGGCAGGAAAACTGACCTAGTACCTAGCTTGCAGGATCAGTTGCAAGAATAAATAAGGTCACTTTACTTCCTGTCAGGCCAAGAGCCTGTTGGAGAAGGGCAGAAGAGAAGAATTTGTCCAAATCTGAATGTCAACCAAAAAACCAAAGCTGAGGTTGGTAGAAGAATGATGAAGACAGAGGAAGACAAAGGGAGGTGTGCAAGAGTGAAAGGGAACAGCCGTAATAAAAAGCAAAAATTGAGTTGGTTCCGGGTCATAATGATCCTGTATAGGGTTTCCAAGGAGCACCTGGTGCGTTTGAATTGCTGACCTTGTGGTTCGCAGTCCAGGATGAATATATATATATATGTAGTTGTTCTTAAGTGCTGTTGAGTCATTTCCAACTCATAGCCACCTTGTATAGAGTTTCCAAGGAGCGGCTGGTGAGCTTGAACCATAGTCCTTGTGGTTCAAACCAACCTTGTACTTGCAGTCCAGCACATTAACCCACAGTGCCACATCAGGACTCTATATATGTATGTATATGTGTGTGTGTATATATATATATGTGTGTGTGTGTGTGTGTGTGTATGTGTTGTTAAGTACCGTGGAATCAGTTCTGACTCATAGTGACCCTGCACAGGGTTTCCAAGGCTGTAAATATATATACATAAAACAGTGATCATTGGGTAGATACATGGATAGAATAGATACACAAATGAACAGGTGTGGGAGGGAATGTGGGAGCATCCCCACAAATATAGAAAGGTTTGACAAAGGATATTTGTACATATCTATGAGTGTGGTGGTTCAAGCTCACCAGTTGCTCCTTGGAAACCCTATACAGGGTCGCTATGGGTTGGAATCGACTCGACGGCACTTCACAACAACGAGTGTGATGGAAAGTTGTTCTTAAGTGCTGTTGAGTTGGTTCTGGCTCATAGCAACCCTGTATCGGGTTTCTGAGGAGTGGCTGATGGTCTTGAACCACTAACCTTATTGTTAATAGTCCAATGCTTATCATACAGCACCACACCAGGAGCATTATTGTTAAGTGCCTTCCAGCTGATTCCAACTCAGGTGAATTTGAACTGCCGACCTTGCAGTTTACACTGAGCTTAAAGTTCAGAGCATTATCCCACAGTGCCACACCCAGGGGGCAAAATTACAGAAACTTCTTAGACATTACCAGACTCCTTGAGGGAATGATTTGCTGGGTCTGGGAGCTCAGGACTATAGTCTCAAGGGACATCATGGTCAACTGGCATAACAGAGTCCACAGAGACAACGTTCTACATCCTATTTCAGTGAGTACTGACTGGGATCTTAAAAGCTCAAGTGGCATTCTAAGGTGGTCTCTCCCTGCCTGGAGGAAAGAAGAATAATGAAAATCAAAGATAATTGGAAACAGTCCAGTGGACTAATGGGCCACATGGACATCAGTTTCCATAACCCTGAGACGGAAACTAGATGGTTCTACCTGGCTACTACCACCCACTGCTCTGAAAGGGATCACATTAGAAGATCCTGGAGAAAGTAGAAGAAAACTCAAAATTATAAAAAAGACCAGGCTTACTAGTCATATAGAAGTTGGTGGAACCCCGAGACTATGACCCTTGGTCACCCTTCAGGTCTGGATCTGAACTCACCCAATGGTTCAATTTTCAGCCAAGCCATAGATAGGTCTATAGGGGGACAACAACACCTATGAGGTACGTACACCAGAGAATGGTCCCCCATTCAAGATAAAAAAAAAAAAAAAAAAGGCAGCGTTTACCTACGGACAAAATTCAAAAGAGTGGGGCAAGAAGGAATAGAAACAAGACCACAGGGAGGAAGTGGGATTGAGATGAAACCACGTGTCATATGATCTGTTGAATGTGAAATTGATGATCTGATTTGTAAACTACTCACTTGACAATCAGAAGTTTCAAAATAAAATGTTAAAAGCAAAATAGCCCCCTACACCTTTGCTGCTGAATCCTTTTGAGTCATGGCAGCCCTGTTGGCTGGAGTAGAACGGCTCCACAAAGTTTTCTTGATTGAGATCTTTACAGAAGCACATCACCAGTCCTTTCTTCCATGGTGCCATAAAGTGGGTTCAGACTATCAACCTTTAGTTTAGAAGCAATCATAGAAGCTGGTACTGCCCATTTGTGCTACCACAAATCTTTAAGTTCTTTACGAGAAAACGGGTAGAGTTTCTCATCTTCGGTTAGTAAATGAAGGGGACTTTTGACAGCTCAATCTGAAGTTCCTGAGAACTTCCAGCAAAACAAACTGAAAAAGTCCTGAGGAAGTTAACGTAATAACCAGAGTAAACCCAGTGAGACCCTCAAGAATAATTCTTTCACATATTTTTTCATTAAACGGGACAACCGTCTTCACTGTCTGAGAACTCAGTTTTATCTTCATGTACTTGTTCCTTTTGAGTTCTGGTGTGGCGCAGTAGGGTAAGCACTGGCCCACTAACCACAAGGTTAATGGTTCAAACCCACCAGCTGCTCAATGGAAACCCTTTAAAGGGTCAGAACCGACTCCATGGCATATAACAACAACATTCTTAGAAGCCCTAATATGGCACTGTAGCATAAGCACTGGACGGGCAACTGCAAGGTTAGCTGTTCAAATCCATCAGCCACTTTCAGAAATCCTATATAGGGTGGCTATGAGTCAGAACTCAACAGCACACAATACACCTCTAAGGAGTCCTGGTGGTAATATGGTTAAGCACTCAGCTACTGTTTAACTCCACCAGTGGCTCCATGGGAGAAAAGGTCTAGCAGTCTGTTCCCATAAAGATTAACTCAGTAAATTCTAAGGGGCAGTTGTACTGTTAAACCGGGTATACTATCTAATCACATTTCCTTATTAAAAACGAATTCAAGAAAATCTTACTGTTGTTGCTAAGTGCTGGGGAGTCGCCTTTGACACATAAGGACCTTGTATAGGGTTTCCAAGGAGTTTCTGGTAGATTTGAACCACCGACCTTTAGGTTCAAACCAACCCTGCCGTCTAGTACATTATCCAATAAAATCTTAAAGCCCCAGTTTCCACCCACTGGCTCAACCGTGACCATGCGGAGTTGGAAGAGTTTCAGGGGCCAAAGACTGTAGAAGAACTGATGCATTTGAGTTATGGTGTTGGAGGAGAATATTGAAAGTACCATGGGCTGCCAAAAGAACAAACAAATCTGTGTTGGAAGAAGTGCAGCCAGAGGGCTCCTTGGAGACCAGATGGCCAAACTTCCTCATACTTCAGACATATTGTCAGGAGGGACCAGTCGCTGGGGAAGGATATCATGTTTGGTAAGATCAGAGAAAAAGAGGAAGAAGACCCCCCAGTGAGATGGATAAACAAAGTGGCAGCATCAATGGACTCAAGTGTGGCAAACAATTGTGAGGTTGGCCCAAGACAAGACCCAGCAGTGTTTCCGGTAGTATTTCGTTCTGTTGGGCACAGGGTCGCTGTGAGTTGGTACCGACTCAATGGCACCTAACAACAACAACAACAACAACAACAACAACAACATTACCTGGTATGAGATCAGCACAAAGTAGGTAACTAGGGATGTTTATTTAATTGTTGTTGTTGTTAAGTGCCATCGAGTCGAGTCAGTTATGACCCATAGTGACCCTGTATAGGGTTTCTAAGGTGAGTTTGAACTGCTGACCTTATGGTTCAAACCAATTTTGCAGTCCAGCGCATTAACTCACAGTGCCACACCAGAACTCCGTTTATTGAATTAATGAATACATTTTCTGCCTGACAAATTCCTATTATCCTTTGAAACCTTAGCTCCAATGCCCCTCTTCCCTATGCAGAGTCCTCACTGTCCCTATGAATGACTCCAGCCCTGAGTCCCTCTTTGTGGTCCGTCTCTGACCCCAAAGGTCTACAGATATTTTACTCTGCATCCCTTGGACTGGGAACTTTGCAGGGATGGGGCCCAGGGCTAAGGTTTCTCAGGACCCCCAACACTACATAGAACTAAGGGGTAATTTGCTGACTTGTCAAGTGACTCACAACTTCCAAAAGAGTTTCTTTAAGTAGTTTTAATTTAGCACCAGTCGTGGAGGTATAAGACTCTTGATCTAGGAGTGGGATTTTGAGACAGTGCTTTATGATGTAGAGAAATTATCCAGGTGCCAAGCAAGAGGTGGAGAATCAAAAAAACAGAAGAAGCCAAGTTCTTATGACCATCACTGGAAACAGACTTTCCTCTGGGACCTGGCCCCAATTTGGCAGACATCCGGCTTCTCACCCTGGAGGGAATGGCTGTGAGTTAGGGTCCTGGAAGGAGACTCATCCTCTACCCACCGCATCCCACTTCTCCCCGCCCAGTTTACCTGGTACAACTTGCAAACAAGGCTCAGGAGTTCATCATGTTCATCCATGGGTTTCTGTACAAAGTGAGACAGGTCAGGGTTAGGAGCCCAGACACCCTGGTCCCAGCCACAAAGGGGCTACAAATGACCCCCATCCTGGCTCCTGCCTCCCAGCCCAAGAGGTGCCTCCACCACTGCAGTCCCCACATAGGGTCTGAGCTGAGGGCTACAAGAGTCTTACCCCGTTGACGACGACCCAGGGCACATACTGGTGCGGTGGCTGCAGAGCATCTGTTAGTTGGGCATTGGCATGCATGAGCTGCGTGCCGCGATCACCCATTGCACACTCCATGATGGTATCCGAGGACACTTCCGGGGCGTAGATCTGGAGGCACTGTGGGTGCAGGAGAGCGGGTAAAGTGGGGCATTGCTTCAGTTTCCTCTCTGTTATCTCCCCAACAGTCCTCTACTGGTCCCCAAGAGAAGCCAAGGGAAGACGAGCAGCATGCACCAATGCCCACACACAGCATGCACCAGTGCTTGAGACAGTGAGTGCTTAATATACACCTGAATGCAGGCCACTCAAGGCACAGGTGGCAGGCTGCTTCTGCTTCCTCATCCCCTTTGCCGGCTCCCCTAAGACCAGCAGCCTGATTTTCCTCAGCTGCCGTACATACTGTTCCTTCTGCCAGGAACATCCTTCCTCCTCCTTCTCCAGTGTCTCATCAAGAGCCGCCTCCTCCTTTATATTTCCCAGCTCCAATCTGACCCCACAGGGTTAGAGGTATCTTAGTGAGAGGCCTCTTGAGCAACCCAGGGTTTTTCTTTTTTTTTCCAGTTGTGGTGAAATATACATAACAAAACAGTTTGGGTGTTTAATGAATGAATGTCTGGGACAGATGAGTCACTCCTTTGCGAGTTATTGTTCACAATCCCTTTGGTGGTTGTGGGGTCTGTCCTATGACAAGGGAGGCCCTCATCTGTTCTTGAAAACTCATTCATTCTTCTCAGCCCAGTTCAGAGGCTATGGTCCATCAGGAAGTCCTCCGTAATACACCCATGCTCCCAGAAGACTTTCATCTTCTGATTTGCTTTGAGAGATGGAGACTTAGAGAGGGAGGCCATTTTCCTGGGGTTATACAGCAGGTAAGGAGCTCTGGTAGCATAGTGGTTACAAGTTGGGCTGCTAACCTCAAGGTCAGCAGTTCGAAACTACCAGCTGTTCCTTGGGAGAAAGATGAGGCTTTCTGCTCTTGTAAAGATATACAGCCTCAGAAACCCTGAACAGGGTCGCTATGAGTTGGAACTGACTCCATGGCACATAAGCAAACCACCAACCATACAGCAGATAGCATTTGGAGCACAATTTGAACCCCAGTTCTGCTGTGGTCCCTGATGCCTTCCCCTCTCCTAGTGTGGACAGAGGGCCACACTCACTGGTTTCAGGTTTTCCTCCATGTTGTCCATTTCCTCCAAGCAGACGATGGTTACAAAGGCTTTACTATCCTCCAGCTTGTCCAGCAGGCAGGCCTAGGAGTGAGGGCAGGTCAGGACATGAGGGTGGCCTGGAGCAGCTCAGGGCTCTCTGAGAACCATCATCAGTGTGCACTCTGACTTGGTCAATGGTGTTGAGATGGAATGGGCAAAGCTTGAGTCTAGTGCCCGCCCCAGGGCCACTTACCTCCACCTTGTTGAGCAAACACTCACGCTCTCCATGCTGGCACGTGAACTCCCATTTGCCACTGACATTTTGTTCCTGCAAAGCAGGGTCGTGAGAGGTGGCTGGGCAGATGGGTGCACTCCCTTCCCCCTACTTGGTGTCCCTGATGCCCACACACCTTAGCATTCCCATAGGGCACCAGTGTGATGTTGAGGATCTCCATTACCATCAGCCACGTGGGGAAGAGCTCTCGAACCAGGAAGCCCCGGCAGCCACCGCACAGCGACTCATAGTAGAGGCTGATATTGATGGGCGGCGAGTTCCAGTTTGTGATGGGTCCCCGTGGGCACAGTGTGCCAGCCTACAGGGATTGACACAGGGGATATGAACTGGCCCAGCTCTGTGTGGCTCCTGACTTCTCTGAGCCAGCTGGGTGCACTCACAAAAGGGGAACTGCAAACAGTGGAGTCTCCATCCTGTACTCCATCTGGACCTAGCTCAGGGGACCTCCAGCTTTGAGCTTTTGCTGAGTCCCTTGCCCTCCCCAAACTCTAAACCCATTGCCACAGAGTTAATTCCGACTCCTGGTGATCCCTTGGGTTACAAAGTAGAACTTCTCTATAAGAGTTTCTTGCGTGTAATCTTGATGGAATTAAATGGCCATGTCTTTCATGCTGGGTGGTTCAAATTGCCAAACCTTCAGATTAATAATCTAATGCAAACGGTTTGTGCCACAAAGTGAAGGAACCAGCTGTGTCTCCCAGGCTTCCCTAAATCCCAGTTCTGCAAAACGAAAGGGACACAGATTTGCAAACAGTAGGCAGTTCGTATACTCACAGCCCTTGCTTTCCACCAGGTACCCTGTTGTAGGACTGAAGAGACACCTCTCACTCCGAGGGGTTGCATGCAGTAACTGCTCATACACATTTCTGGTCACCACCCTCAATCTACTTTTTTGGAAGTACATACCACAGGAGCCTAATGAATGCACAACTCTGCCACTTCACCCTCAGAGTCTTGGTGAGCTGGCTTCTTGTTTACTCCTGCTCCCAACAGGCCCACGTGAACCCCTCCCGGGTCAACTGCACAGAGGTGGCACTTAAGAGGTGCTGACTTCCACTTAAAAGGCTGGTGTATATGAGCTTGTGCAAGTCCCTAGGGGACTCCTCACCAGAAATGCACCAAGCCCTTCCAAGCAGGAATGCACATAGGAAGCTACTCTGGCATTTGGGTGGTCTTGGGAAAGCTGTTTATCTCTTCAGGACTTCCCCTGGATCACAAGGGGACAGTATTTTTTGGCTCCTGCCTGAGAGGTACATAGTAGGCGCTCAAAGTAGTCTCAGGGGGAAGTGAGGGCACATGACGGGGAAGTGAAACGACTCCGATGGGGGGTGGGCTCAGAGCAGGGTAATGTGTTGCATTTGTGTGTGTGTATGTTCTGTGGACACCAGTCGCAGAACTGAGGTGACTGGGGACACATCCTGGGGTCCTGTCTCCTCGGCATAGTGTGGGACAGAGAGGCGCGGGACAGAGAGGTGCCGGTCCCGGTCCCCGCCCGCCCGCCCACCGCTTCGCAGTCCCTGTCCCTACCTTACAGTAGGCTGCCACCTCGGGGAGTGCTCTCTGCGGGGACGCACGCGCCCCTGCAGGGACCTCGACCAACAGCAGCAGCGACAGGAACGGCAGGAGTGGCGCGCAGGTCATTGCGGCGGGGCGGCGGAGTAGAGGTGCAGACGTCCTGGGAGGGAGCAATCTTTTAACCCGGCGGAGGCCCAGCCCCATGGCCTGCCCGCCTCCCGGGCCGCCCCCTCCCCCGCGCCCCAGCCAGTCCGCCCGCCCCCTGGTGGCGCCCCCGCCCTTCTCGGTAGCTACGGCGACCGGCGTAGGGCCTCCGGCCTTGCCTAGTCTGGCTTTAGGGGCTGTCTCCCTTCGCCTAACCCGGACCACCTCTCCGGACTCCCCTCCTCTTTCTCTGGCCCGGATCCACCTCCTGGGAACCATTTCTGGCGTTCACTTTCCAGTGTGGCGGAAGGGAGGGGGGGGGCGAGGGCCGCCCCACCCGACAGGTGCCTAGAAGCCAAGTCATGCTCCGACAGGTGGTTTTTGAACCTGACTTCCGCGAATCACCTCCAGACAGCTACCAGACTCTAGGAGTTTGGGCACTTTGAACGAAGGTGGAGTGGACAAGTGGATACAGAGATCGAGAGAACTTGGGGAGTGGTCTCCTCAGCCAACGGCCTGAGTGGGAGCATCGCCCCTAGTCTGGGATGCCCCTTACAGTCCCTCTTCTTCCCGTGGCCCAGAACTCTCTCGCCCCTCCGTCTACCCGGGCCCGGACCCTCCTCCTCCCAAGTTCTGCATCCCCAATCTCTGACGCTCCACTCGATTCTAAGATTTTGCGATTCTGCGGTGCTGATTCAGACTTGGCCACAGCTGAACCAGAAAAACAGAAGCCAGAAAGGAAAGGTGCCTCGCTTCCCTGGGGATCCCCTACTCCAGGCCTGGGGAAAGAAACAATGTTGGGGTCCTCCATCCCACCTCAAGCCTTGAGGGGCGTGAGACATTGCTTTCAGGGTGACTTTTCTAAGGGGTGATGGTTATGTGCCGTAGAGTCAGAACCGACTCATAGTGACCCTGTACAGGGTTTCCGAGGCTGTAAATCTTTATGGGAGCAGAACGCCTCATCGTTCTCCCATGGAACAGCTGGTAGTTTCGAACTGCTGACCTTAAGGTTCGCAGCCCGATTCCTAACCACTACGCTACCAGGGCTCCTTTTTCTAAGGGGTAAGGTCAGTGAAAAAAGAAGACTCCCAATCAGTGGGTGCAACAATGGGTTCAAACAATTGTGAGGATGGCGCCCAGCCGGACCCAGTAGTGTTTCCTTCTGTTATGCACAGGGTCATTGTGACTTGCAACCCACTTGGCTGCCTACACACAAGGGAGAGGAAGTCGTGGGGCAGGATACAGATCCCACAAAGTTTGAATCCTGACTCTCCTAGGGAGAAGCCTCAAGCAAGAGACTGAGCCTGTTTCCCCTTCTGTAAACTGGAGAAAAAAGTGAGGTTTTGGAGATAAAGTTGCCCTGAAGTGGGGGGTTCATGCAGAGGGAGAGTTGCCGAGGGGTGGACTTTGGGAGGCTGGAAAGAGCTTGTACAGTCGCACACTGCAGGAGAACAACCAGTAAAAGGCCTGCAGCAGGTGTGTTTGGGGAATAACTTCAGAGTTTGCAGGTCTCAAAGGCCAGGCACCAGGCTGAACAGTGGAAGAGAAAGCCCCCAGTTGCTCAGCAGTCTTTGGGCCTTCCCTCTCAGTTCTGGGGAAGCCTGAGCCTGCATTTCTACACCTGATAGCATCAGGTTCAGAAACCAGTTTCTGTGAAGTCCTCATGGCTGGATAATCCTCCTTCTTGTGCCCTTTGTTGTTAAGTGCCGTTGAGTCGATTCCGACCCATAGCCAACTGGTGAGCTTGAACCACCGACCTTGCAGTTCAAACGACTTTGCAGTGTGACGCATTAGCCTTGTGCCCTAGACCTCTGTAAAACCCACTTTCTCCTGGAAGCCTCTTCAAGACTTGGAACCAGAATTTGGTTTGGGATTAGAGCACTCGCGTTGTGCTGAACCCCACTGAAGAAATAACAATAAATGTAAATGCTACAATTTCTAAAGTGCAAATGTAACTGTAACTGCAGGATTTTGTGCCCACCTACTCTGGACACAATCTACACTTTATTAAACCCTTAGAAAGTCCTGCTTGAGAGCACTGACTACTCACTCAATTGGCAATGAGGAAATAATTGGACCAGAGAGGGGAGGCAGCTTTCCTGAGGGCACACAGCTGGTGGTTAAATGGGCTAGCACCCTAGCTCAGCCTGCCTAGGATAAATGAGCTTTATCCTGTCTTCCACCCAGGAGCAGAAACCACAGCACCTGGTCCAGAGTTATTTATAGGTAACTCTTGACTAGACATAGGAAGGCTTGCGGTCAAAGAGGAGAGGAAGCAGGTAGAGATCAGAGGAGGCTAGTCCTCCATCCATTCCTTTGCCTCTGGGCCCTCTGCGAAGGGGAGAAAGGGATAAAGACTCAGCCTGGGCCAAGGGTCAAGGATCCTGGAATGGGAGAGCTGAGAGACAGCATGCCATCTAGCTCTACATCCCTTGAGCTGTTACAGGGCAGGTGTGGAGAGGGGTCAGAGGGCCAGGCAGGGTCTCCAGTGCTGGGTAGAGGGGCTGGAACTCTTCTGAGGACAAGGGAACCCTTCAGGGTACAGGGACCCCTCAGAGCTGGTATGTTGGGGAGGACCATGAGAAGCCAGGAAGGGTCTGCGGTGCCTTGGCAGCCCTGGGTCATCTCTCTTCTCTTCGAACTGAGGCAAATCCCCGTACTTTCTCTGGACTCTCAGTTAAATAGTGTGTGTCTCAGCCCTCAGAGGTGGGTTTGTTAAACCCTCAAACACAGCCGATGGGACCACAGATGGCCCCTTCCCTCCCCAGCAACCGTAAAGAAAGTCCATCATGAGCATGATCCAACAAGAGCTCGAGAGCTTTATTCGTGGCAATGCCAATGTACCGTACAAAATGCACCTTTCTGGGCTGGCAGCGTAAAAATCAGGATGCTTGTCCCAAAAGCAGGAAGAAGAAAGGGCTTGACCGCCAAGGAAAAGTCTAATCAAATCACATGATAAAGCAGCAGGCCCACGCTGGCTCAAACGGAGCTTCTGTGGACTGCCGCGGCGGGGGGGATCTCCGTGTCTGGGGCCAAGCCGGATGGGGCCAGTACCCAAGTTTATTTTTAATGATTTTTCAGGATGGGGGGGGGAAGAGTTCTCAACAAGGGTCCCCTCATTGGGGAGAACCCAGCGGCAGGTTTCACTTCAGGGTTTGAAGGGGAAGTTGGGGTCTGTGGGGCGGGTCCTGCCCGGCCCCTAATGTCACAGCAGAGGCTCTTGGAAGTGGCCAAGCAACATTCCTTCCTGCCTGGGCCCCGGGTCTATGGCTTAAAAATCAGGGTACCCAGGCTGGGGCCGCACAGCCCAGGGGCCTCTGTAAACAGGGCAGACACGACCAGGCGCCAGGCGGGGTTTCGGGGACCCTAGGGGCCTGCAATGGGCAGGGAAGGGGGTCGGGTGGCCAGAGCCATAGGAATGCAGTGCCATGGGGATAATGGGGCAGGTGGACCTTTAACACAGACGACGGGGAGGTGGGGACACGACGGGGAGGGGGGGACACGACATAGAGAAAAAGAGGTAAGGGAAACAGAGGAGGGGACACAGGGAGAGACTGAAACAAGAGAGAGGCAGAGATCAGGAGACAGAGATTGGTGAGAAGAGTCACGGAAAGGGAAAAAAGACTTAGTAAGAAAAAGAGGAAGCTGGAGGGAGAAGGGGAGACAGGCGTAGAAGGTAACAGAGGTTGACAGAGACAGAGCAGAAAAATTGGGAAAATACAGAGAGAAAGAGAGACTCAGAGAGACACAGAAGTTGACAAGAGACTCAGAGCTGGCGAGAGCGGCCACCAGACTGAGAACTCAGGAGAGAAGATGCAGAGAGGAAGGAAGCCCACAGCTGTGTCCCAGCCTCAGTGAATGCTGGCTGTAGGGTGGTCAGCGGGTGGCAGATGGGGGCCCGGGTCCGGGGGCCCGCACGGGGTGGGCCAGCGTGACAGCCAGTGCGTCATTGTGCTGCACCAGCGAGGCATGCTGGTAATGCAGCACCAGCTCCTTGAGGGACCCATACAAGTTGTAGGGCTCTGCAAAGCCGAAGCCGGTGGCTGTGCGGTAGATGACACAGTGTTTGGTGTCGCCGTCCACCCTGTGGGCAGGAGACGGCCAGCATGTCAAGTGAGGTCCTAGGCTTACTGGGCCCCATCCCACCACTCACTCCCCCCAGTCTTGTCTCCACCCTGGGGACCCCATCTCCTGCCTAGACAATGTCCTAGCTGCCTCCCTTCCTCCTCTTCCTGTCCCAACAATCTCTTCGTCTCCACTGTCTTACCAAGGCCCAGCATACAGCTGGCGCTCAATGAGAACTCATGGAAGGTTTGAACAAACCCCAGGCCCTCTAGTCCCCTCTCGGGTCCTCAGCACTCACACCACAGAGCAGGCATAGCAGCCCCGCTGGCTGCTCTCACGGATGAGGAAGGTGCCATCCCGTTTGCCACTCAGCATCTCCTCGGCTTGTGTTCGGTTGATCTTGCCCACATACCATGTCCGTTCCTCATGGTGAGGAAGCTCATCCTCATCATCCATAAGGGAATACTGGCTGTGAGGTGGGGATGGGGTTAGGAGGACACAGTCACTCACTTGCCAGCAGCTGAGCTCTCCGTGTTGCTGAGATAACTTTTCCTCTCTAGTGAAGGAACTCCTACTCTTTCTTCAAAACCCATCAAAAATGATTCCCCCTCAAGGAAGCCATGGAGAAACCCATCAAAAATGATTCCCCCTCAAGGAAGCCATGGTGAAACCCACCAAAAATGATTCCCGCTCAAGGAAGCCATGGAGAAACCCATCAAAAATGATTCCCACTCAAGGAAGCTGTGGAGAAACCCATCAAAAAATGATTCCCGCTCAAGGAAGCCGTGGAGAAACTCATCAAAAATGATTCCCGCTCAAGGAAGCC
>NW_006408892.1:1015435-1029368 GCF_000296735.1 Chrysochloris asiatica | reverse complement strand
TGGAGAAACCCATCAAAAATGATTCCCCATAAGGAAGCCATGGTAAAACCCATCAAAAATGATTCCCCTGCAAGGAAGCCATGGTGGACTCATATGCACCTTTCAAAACCTCAAAAAAAAAAAAAAAAAAAAAAAAAATTGCAAAAAAGGGCCCCTCCTCAAAGAAGCCCTCCCTGCCCTCCTCCAGGTAGGCACTTACTCCTCAGTCTCATTTTTGATCCCTAGCCACTCGTTGATTTTCTTTTGCCGAGCACCTTTTTGAGTAAGCCACCTGAGGGGGGAAAGGAAAGTTGGGCTCGGGTTCCTTCTGCTGATGTTGAAACTGAGGCGGCAGCAAGGCAGGTGCAAGCCATTGGTGGTCTGTCAGGTTCGGCAGAGACAGGGGCTGACCTCGGAGGGCAGGTTTTGGGTGCAATATCCCTGGGGGCCACATGGGGGCAGCCTCCCCTTGGTTAAGGGCAGCTGAACTCTGGTAGGCTCTCCGGGCCACTTCAGAGCCACAGTTGGGGTGGGGTGGGGTTGGAGTCATGTATTCTTTCAGTGAGCCTGTCCAAAACATGCTGGACCAGCTGTTAGTTTTGCACCTCAGTTTCCCTGGATATAAAGGGGGAACTGGCAAGGGTATAAAGAACACAAAAAGCAACTAATAGGTACTCGGCATACAACAGGGGCACGTAAGTGTTTCAGTCTTGGGAGGGGTAGAGGGGAAGGCTCCTTGCTTTTACCCACAGTGGGTCAGTGGACAGGGGCAGGATTTGAACCCAGGCTGGAGCTGCTGCAGCCTTAGTCAGAAGCTAGAGCTAACCCATAGGGAACCCTTCCCAAGGGGCTCAGCAGGGGGACAGGGGGTCTGAGTTCCAAAAGCAGGGGCTCATGCACAGAAGAGGAGTCTTTGGGGCTGAGCAGGGCCCTTGGAAAAGAAAGCAAGAGCAGGAGGCTTTCAAAGGTAAGAGGCACCCTGTGTTAACGAGGGGTGTGCAGGTGAGCGTGGGCACTCACACAAGGTACTGGTCTCGGATCTTGCGCAGCTGCATGAGGTCGGGCTTGAGGCTGTTCATCCGCTTGTCAATCTCCCGGTTGTCCGAGGCCTGCACCCGCAGTTCCTGTTCCAGCTTCGTGCGGCTCTCATGGATCTCAGCGATGCGGGACTTAAGGCGCTCTGAATTCAGCAGGATCCTGTGGGAGGGTGGCTCAGAGGCCTCTGATGGCTCCCAGGGCGGCTCCCTCAAGGATCCGCTTTGTACCGAACTATTTGCTTTCAGCCTCGTAACCTTTGCCCATGTGTTTTCCTGTGATTCTCTTTCTGGCAAACTCTAGCTATTCATCCTTCACAACCCATTTCAAGTGCCCAGCCTGGCAGGCAGAGGTCTGGCTGCCTCCGTTTCTATCCTTTCTCCCTGTGCACAGCACCAGACAATGATGAGGAGGAGGACAGGAGGGCCAGACTCACCTCTGCATCTCCTTCTCGTTACCCTCACGCCGGAACCGCTCCAGATACTCCTTACTGCATTTCTCCTGAGTCTGACCCTGCTCCTCGAAAATCTTGATGGTCTCATTGAAGGCCTCGATGGCTGTGCGCTTCATCTGCAGCTCCTAGGGGAGAGGCTGGGTCTCAGTGTCTCCTTGGACTTCCCCAGGAAGAGTAAAAGCAGATCCCAACTCCGCCACGGAAACTTTGCTCAGGTTGTGCCCTCTGGCTTTCCTACATGGAATATACTGCTCTTCGGCCTTCAAAATCCTGTTCCCCAAACTCCTCCTCCGCAACACTCGCCTTTGGACACCCAGCAATCTTTGGACCTGCAGCGCCACTGAGAATGAACAATACGTTGACTGCTTTCTATGCATCTTCTCATAGACTCTTCCAATAGGCCACCACAAGGGTGAAACTATTAACAGGGAAACAGGTTCAGAGGGCCTAGGTCACGTACAAGGCCGTAACATTCATAACTAACCTGGTTAGGCACCTCGTCTGCTCAGAGCCTCCACTGACCCATCAGTAAAAAGGGGACAAAAAGAGATCTTTGTGGGTTGCAGTGGGGACTGAGCAATTCTCAGTCCAAGATGGGGCATTCGATCTGAGGCTGGTGCATCTTGATTTCCAAGAAAGTTTACAAATGTGATGAAACCTGAGCCTATTTTAAAACACACTGCTTCTTAGTCCACAATGACTATGTTCTACATACATCCTATTTCAGTGAATGGCGATTGGCAAACTGTTTCTGTTAAGATTAAAGCCAAGAAAACAGTGTAGAGGTGCAACTCTGAAGTCTCTCCCTGTCTGCAGGGAAGAAGAGTGATAAAAACTGAAGCTGCTTGGAAACAGCTGTCTCCAAGACCCTGAGACCAGATGCTGCCCAGTTACCATTACCAACTACTCTGAAAGAGATCACATTAGAAGGTCCTGGACAGAATGGGGGAAAATGTGGAACAAAACTCAAACTCACGAAAAAGACCAGACATACTGGTCCGAGAGAAGTTGGTGGAAGCCCCCAGGCCTTTGGTCACCCTTCAGCTCTGGAACTGAACTTACTCCCATGACTCAAATTTCAGCCAAGCAACAGGTAGGTTGACTAGGGAGGTATGCACACCACAGAATGGTCAACCATTCAAGAGCAAAAGGGCACATTTTATGGCAAGGAGGGGAGTGATTAACTTTTCAGTCTAGGAGCGGAGGTTCCTGGGACCATGAAGGGCGAAGAGTGGAGAACAGGACCCTACCCAGAGAAGCAGTGATCCCTGAGATGGAGGCAGAGATGATGACGTGAAGAGATGGAGCAGCTGGGGACTTTAGACACAGAGAGGGAGAGGGACTGTGTGCTGACAACGGCAGGGGGGGTGGGGGGACAGGATTGTAGGATGTGCCCTTTGGTTGGGTGATGATGCATGGAGGGGATTGTAACCATGGCAATGAAACAAAATACAATAGGATGAATGTAAAACTAATGTTCTCCCATGTAAACTATCACATAATTCACAATAAAACATTAAAAGAAAAAAAAAAGAGCAAAAGGACAGCATATTTACCCAAGGACAAAGTTCAAAAGAGCAGGGAAAGGAGGAGGAATAGGAACAAGAAACATGAGGAGGAAGTGGGATGAATGATGTTACACTGAAGGGGTTACAATCATTCATTTGGATCGAAGTTTAGCATTTGTTGAATGTAAACCTGATGATCTACTCTATAAACCTTCACTCCATTCACATTAAAAAGTTAAAAGAAACAGAAAACAATACAGAGCTATTCTACTCTACGAATGGGGTCTCTGTGAGTTGGCGCTGAGCCAATGGCTGTGGGTTTGGGGCCCAGAGACACCCTGACTCTGCCGGGCCCAGTAAGCAACTTCTGTGACCTCGGTGGGTCCTCTCCCTGGTACCACCTGCACCATGTATGTTTATGGCTAGGCTTTGAGAGCAGGTTCTGTGACCTGGAGGGGGATGCTTATCCCCTTGACTTCAGAGGCTGGCTGTCTTGCTCCACGCCCAGGCCTCCATCTCCCCCGCTAGGTACCTGAGAGGTTCGTGTGTACTCCTCGTAGAGTAGGTCATACTCGCGGCTCTTGTCCTGGTACTGCTGGTGGTAGACCTTGAGCTGGGCACCCACTGCGTCCACGTTGTCTTCCTTGACAATCTGGTCCTGGGGACACTCGGAGGGGTCAGAGAGAGACCCAGGCCTGAGCTCGGATCAGGCACCCCCTTCCTCAGCAACCACCCCTGGTCCGTACCTGCTGGTACTTGGACACGGGGTATAGTAGCCTTGTGTCCAGCTTGGCATTGTACTGGGCCAGCGACTCGTGGCGGTAGTGGGTGATGAGATCCACCACAGAGCAGAAGGTGAGTGGCTCTGAAAAGCCATAGTGACCGTCGCGGTGAAACACCTTGATCAGTTTATTGTTGCCGCCTTTTCTAAGGGGGGAGGTCGAGGAGAGACATCATTGCCCACTGGGACCCCAAAGATGACGTCTCACCATTGTTGTATCTAAGGAGCATTTAAGGCTGACTCCCAGGTGCCCATCCAGACCCTGACCTCGTCCCCAGGTCTCTTGGTTGTTGACACTACACATTCCACACCCTACAGAGTCTTCCTGACTTGGTGACCTCCCTCCCGAGGCTGTGTCTGAAGGAATAAGCCCCCACCTGAGGGTCAGTGTGTACTCCCCCTGGATCTTGCTTGATGCATCTCGAACCAGGAAGGTACCATCAGGCGTGTCTCGCAGTTTTTCATTCACCTCCTCCCTGCCAAGGAGACACAAGATAGGAGTCACCCACCTGAGACCCTGCACCTTTAGGCCCTGCTCACTATGGGATTCCCCCACCACAAAGGCTTGCCCTTGGAGGCTGTGACCCTGCCTACAGCTCTCCTACCTGGAGATGTCGCCCCAGTACCACTCAGCATCCTGCAGGGAGGGTTGGCTCCCCCCATTGGCCAGGCCCCCAGGGGCCGGCTTTGCCTTGGCAGGTTTAGGCGGCAGTGCTGGGAGACAGGAAAACAAATGCACATTGAACACCAACTGTATACTGCAACCACCGTCACCAAGGCTACTGTAGGCTGGTGGTAGGGTTTACACCCTCCCCCAGTAAGAGACAACATCAACAAGAGAATGGGGGCACACCTGGGGGCACGACCTCTTGCTCCTCCAGATGTTCCTGAAGCAACTTCTCCACCAACTTCAGGAAGTCAGGGCTGGGGCTAGGCTCAATCCTGCAGGGAGGGAGTGCAGTAAGTGCTGGACAGTGCGTGTCTGTACCCGGGTCTGTATGAGCTTGAATGCCCGGGGAAGGCACATGTGAGAGTATGGGCAAGGAAAAGAATATATGTTGCTGGCAGCAGTTGGGCATTGCGTGCAACTCTTGCGTATGTGTGTTTGTTGTGGTGTTTAGGTGCACAGTGACCCTAATGAACAAGAGAACTTAACACTGCCTAGTCTGACATCATCTTCCCAATTGTTATGTTTGAGTCCCGTTAATTGCTACTACTGTTATCAATCCATCTCATCTGGGTTGTGTTTGTGTGTGTGTGTGTGTGTGTGTGTGCTCTTCCTCTTTTTTATTGACCCTCCACTTCATCAAGCATGATGGCCTTCTCCAGAGACTGTCCCTCCTGATAATACGTCCAAAGATGAAGTTGTGTCTATCTAAGGGGCATCTGGCTGCACTTTTTCCAAGACAAGACTTGTTTGTTCTTCTGTTAGTTCATAGTACTTTCCATCTTCTTCACCAACACCATAACTCAAATACATTATTCTTCTACAGTCTTCCTTACTCACTGTCCAACTTTCATATGCGTATGAAGCAACTGAAAATATGGCTTGGGTCAGGCACACCATAGTTCTCAAACTGGCAGCTTTACTTGTTAACACCTCAAAGAGCTCTTTTGCAGCAGATTTGTTGTCTAATGTAACACATCTTCTAATTTCTTGACTGGTGCTTCCACGAGTGTTGATGGTGGACACAAGTAAAATGAAGTCTTTGACAACCTCAATATTTTCTCCATTTATCACGATGTTATTTATTAGTTCACTGTGCGAATCTTTGTTTTCTTTACATTGAGGTGCAATCCATACTAGAGTCTTTGATTTTCATACAGAAGTATTTCAAAAGTAGTTTTGGCTTCCAGCAAGAAAAGGTTGTGTCATCTATATATCATACGTGGTTAACGAGTCTTCCTTCAATCCTGATGCCATGTTCTTCAGATAGTCCAGGTTCTTGGATTATATTTGTTCAGCATACAGAGCGAATAAGTATGGTAAAAGCATACCACTACTGGTAGCATAGTGGTTACGAATCGGGCTGCGAACCGCAAGGTCAGCAGTTTGAAACTACCAGCCGTTCCACGGGAGAAAGATGAGGCGTTCTGCTCCCATAAAGACTTACAGCCTCGGAAACCCTGTACAGGGTCGCTATGAGTTGGAACCGACTCCATGGCACATCACAACAACAAACCCTGGCCCACACCTTTCCTGATTTTCAACTATTCAGTATCTCCTTGTTCTGTTTCAATGACTACCTCTTGGTCTATGTACAGGTTCCGCATGAGCTCAATGAAGTGTTCTGGAAATCCTATTCTTCGCAATGTTATCTATAGTTTGTTACGATCCACATGGTTGAATGCCTTTGTATAGTCAATAAAGCACAAGTAAACATCTTTCTGACATTCTTTGCTTTTAGCTAAGAGTCCTCTGATGTCAGTGATGATATCCCTAATTGTTTATGTAGTAGGTGCTCAATAAATTCTCATACAATAAAAAAAAGAGTAAGAATTCAATGCCTGGGATGGGGCCAGTGAAAGTGAGGGTGCTGTTGGTTGGGAGAGACTCTGAGTGGAGCAACTAGGGGGCCCTGAGTCAAGGGTAAGGAACTCTGGTGACACAGCTGGTTAAGCATTGGACTGCCAACAGCATGGTTCGTGGTTCAAACCCACCAGCAATTCTGAAGGGGAAAGATGAGGTTGTCTGCTCCCATAAAGATTTCGTTTCGGAAACCTTAAGAAGCAATTCTACTCTGTCCTACTAGGATACCTATGAGCCGGAATGATTATGGTAGTGAGTGGGGGCTGAGGGTGAGAAGCCCTACCCACGTTCTTCTTTCTGGTCTAGGACTCTTACACACTCCCTTTTATTTTTACCACCCATTGACGGGGGCCATCCATGCCCCCTTTCTTATAGTCTAGGCCCCTCCCCTCTAAAGTGGAACCACACCCCACTCTCCCAAGGCAGGCACTGTGGCTCACCCATCAGGTCCACCCCCTTGTGGTGGTGAAGGTGGTGGCGTGCGCAGCAACAGAGGTCCGAAGATAGCGGCCAGAGCTCGGATGGCTGGGCCTGGGGCTGCGGCTCGCCGGGCCACACGGCCCAAGTGCTGGAGCAGAAAGCGCAGCGTGAGCGCATGATGCAGCGGCAGGGCCGGTGGCTCCAGTGCTGGCCCCACAGGTCCCACACCCTCTGTGGAAAGAAAGCCAATGCACTGCGGTTAGCTGCTCCCGCCCAGAAGGTTTGGCCCCTTCCCCAGGTGTCCTCACAGGCTCACCTCGTAGGGTCCGCAAGGCTTCAGCCACCGTCTCTGGTGTCACAAGGGGTGTTGGGAGTGCCAGCAAGAAGCTTTTGACGCCATCAGAGAGGGTTACCGAGTCCCACTGTTCCACGTCACTTAGAGACCAGTCTGTGAGGGCAGGGGGCACAAGTCCTGATGTTCCTGGATCTCTGCCTGGCCATCTAAAGTCTGTCCTCCCGCAACCTTGCCTGTGGATGTCCCCCCTCACCTGTGCGTGGGGCAGGTAGTTCCGGCCTGTAGAGGGAGTCGCTGTCCAGCCCTGGTGGTGAGGGTATGGATGACAGAAGGTCAGCTCCACCAAAGATGAAAGAACAGCTCTCAAATCCAGCCCGACCCCCATGGGGCCTGCTGTGATACTTAGCCCCCTCTTCCAGTCTCACTTCTAAGAACTTAGAACAAGGAGAGGGGAGGGAGTCTCTGACAGAGCACTAGGTAGGGGGTTCACATTCCTTTCTCCCTGGGGGGGCACTTATCTCCCTACTCAATACAGGGGCCCAGAGCACACAGGCTCAGCCTCAGGAAGGGAATCTTTCAACAGTCAGCCTGGTAGCCCTGAGGGGATGAAATGCCCATCACCAGAGGTATGCAAGCAGAATCTAAGGGCTGGTCCATGGCCTGAGGCTCACCTGTCCGCTCCAGAGCCTCCACAAGCTTCACCAGAATCGGGGGCGCCACCTCAGTAGGGGAGAACTGCTCTGGCAGGTCAGGGAGTGTGACGCCTGGAGGAAGGGAGGAAGGGATGGAGAGAGGGGATGACAGGTTGATGAGGTAGCTGCAGGCCCCAGCACTTTTCCCTGAGGGACCTTTTGGCTTGAGTGGCTTCAGGCAGTGTATGTAAACACCTTTTCCTAAGGATCTGTCTCCATTTTGTAAGTTCTCTTTCTAAGCCACTGAACTCACTCCTAGTCGTCAGGCAGGCCGGAGCCCAGCCCCCACCAGGCCTTCCTTTCCCTGCTCTGGAGCCTCAGCCTCCATCTTCTTCACTTGATCTGGCTTTGGCCCTGGGCGGGACGCTGTGGCATGCAGCAGGGACAAGCTGGGGCCTGCTGGGCCTCCTGACTGATGGGCCAGGTGGCGCCTCAAACTGGAGAAAGGCCCAGCTGTGTAGAAAATGCCAAAAAAAAAAAAGGGAAAAAACAAGGCGAAGAGAGTAGGTGAAGCCCTGACTGGGGGTTGGGTGGGGAGAGTTTTGACAACTCAACCCTAAAACTCGTCTTTGGCCAGTTTGCAAACTGGTAAGGAGATCCCCACAGAACAGGCATCACCCCCATTTTACAGATGACAAACTGAGGCTCTGAATGGGACAACCTGTCTGTTGTTACACAGCCCAGGTAACACTGGAATTCGGCCTCAGCTCCTTACATGGGGTCCAATGATGGAAATGCTTGTTTCTAGATTCAGGACCAGCCCTGTGGTTTCCAGATGAGGAGACTGAGGCCTGAAGTGGGCAGATCTGGCTGAGGTCACATGGCCTTGGAAGGCTCTGAGGGCAGGCTGGGCAGCTGCCCTGTGTAGGGCTGTATGCAGCGGCTGGACAAAGGCCAGGCCAGGGAGGGAGGCGGCTGTTACCAGGGACAGAGGCAGATTCTGGCTGGGAGCCCAGATGGGGCCTCATGTTGCTCAGGCCAAGGCGGGCTACAGGCCCCGGCCCTGGAGACACCAGATGCAGAGCCGCCTTGGAGCCCCTTGCTCTGCCTGGAGCTGGGGGGGCTCTGGCCAGATCCTCTCTGGGCACCACAGGCCCTCTTGTACAAAACCAAGCAGATCTGGTGCTCCCCAATGCTGGGGATGCCCTCATACCTCCATCTCCCCTCTGTGCAAGGGGCCTCACAGCGCTGTCAGAAGGTTGGGTCAGACCAGGTTGGGCCTACATACTCGCTTGGCACACATCCTCAGTTTCCTCATCTGGGACCCAGACCCCCTTCCTGGCACATAGCTGTATCATCATATGCTCAGAGTCTGACGCTCTGTTCTCAACAGCAACTCTGTGGAGGCAGAGAGGGCTGAGCGGCTTTGAGAAGGGACACAGTGGCTATCTGGCCTCAGTTAAGTGTCCTACCCTAAACTTTGCAGTGCCCCTAGATTTTGGAAACCAGAGTAACAAAGAGGGGTCCTTTGACAGTCTGGAGCTGCAAGATGGAAATGGAGCCTCGGTGTCCTACTGAACAGTCCTGATACTTGCAGTGAATTCCAAGCTCTTCCCCGAACCTGAGGTTCAGCGGCTGCGGCCTCTACTTCCTCATTCCATTCTAGCACATGAAGCCTCCTACCAGCTGGTCCTAGAACCTGACAGTCTATCCCAATTCATAGCCTTCATCTCCTTGCTACTCTGGAACATTCTACCTCCAGCTCTCTCCACACATGGCTCTTTACTCATGGCATGTGTTGCCCCCTAACCAAATTCTTGCTATTTCTTTAACCACAAAGGCAGGGCCAGGCCTATGTCCACTGTTGGTCCCCAGCACCCTGAACCTGGCCCAGTCCTTGAAAGCCATGCAATCGAAGCTTGCAAGCTGACAGAATGACCGACATTCTTATTTCTTCTTGCCCACAAAAGGCCACATTGCCCCGCTAACTGAGGGTCTGAGGGGGAGACCCCCGGCCAGGACCCTGCCACCATGTGACCACTCACCTGGTTCAGGAGGCCCATCTCGGGGCCGGGCAGGCAGTGGACGGGGGCCACGTGGACGGGGGCCAGGCCGGGCCAGGGTCACAGGCCCCAGGAACTCGACGTAGGTCCCAGGGAAGTCACCGCGCTGTCGTGTGCGCTCATTGACACCGGGCATCCAGCCCACGGTCTGTGGGCAGCGCTCGCCACCCTCAGCCACACCCAGTGCCTGCAGGGCTGCCCGGCTCACCACCAACACATCCCCGGGCAGAAGCTCTAGGTCCTCGGGCCGCTCCCGGCGGAATGGGTACAAAGCACGGTACTGGAAGCCCTCAACGCTGGCCATGGCCAAGAAGGGGTGGCGTCCAGGCAGTTAATCAGCTGCTGGGGGCCTTATTGGCCCCATTGGCTGGGTTAGGGGCTGGGAGAGTCCGCTGGGCTGGCTAAGGCACTCAGACCCCTGTGTCCACCATGAAGGTGGTACAGTGGAATGAAATCAGGTGAGGCCAGGTAAGGACAGGGGGCTCACGCCTCCCTTTCCACCACTGTGCCACGACCCTGACCAGGGTCCCTCATCTCTGTGTCCACCATCAGTCTATAGGTGGGAGAGGTCTGCAGTGTGTTTCAGGTCACTCAGCCACTGACACCCCCATCAGCTGGAGGGATCAGGTCAGGCCACTCACTCCTTCATGTGGGGGGCCATCTGCACCCAAGGTTGGTGGCTCTTCCAAGGGAGCCAAGGACACAGGGGGTTACCATGCTCGGCTGGGGATGCGGACCTGGGGGGAGAAAGGCAGGGAGGGCAAAGTCAGCTGGGCTTGGACCCCTCATCTCAGAGACAGGCCCAAATCCTGGGGTCAACTCTCCAGGCTCAGTGACAACCCTTAGTTTCCTCACCTGTAAAGTGGTTGTTAATAGCAGTCCCACTAGCGTCTTTGAGAATAGAGCCTTTGGAACCCACCACGAATGAAACATACACACAATCAACTACAAGCACCTCATTGCCCTTATTAGAACTTGGGAAACTGAGGCTCAAAACACAGAGGTTCAGGGACAAGAAGAAACTAACATTCAAACCCAAATCTACCCAACTTTATGGCCAACGACAGAAGGGAAGAAGGGTCAGTCACATAGCCAGAAAGTTATAACCAGAGTAGGGAGGACTAGGGGCTGCTCAGGGAGCCCCAAACAATGTAGCAGGGGAGCAGAGTGCAGGAGAAGAAGGTCCCAGCAGGGTCCCTCATAAGCAAACGCCTGGAGGTGAGTCCATACTGGTGGAGGAGTGAGCTAAAGGGGTCTTGGCATGGCTCAGCACAGGGGGTTCCCAGTAGGTTGCTCAAAATGAGTAAGGGTGGGGTCAGCAGCCAGTGGGGACTGCAGACCCAGGACAGATGGCAGAAATACACTATGGCTGCCAGGGGCTAGGGGTGGGGGTGAGAATGAACTGCCAAATGAGGGAGATGATTATCCTTGGATCCCCCAGTCTTGGGGAGACAAAGCAGAACACAGGTCATCCTGTAGGATCAGAGAGAGGGGGCTGGGAACGCCCAGGTGGGGGCAGGGTCCTTAATGAAGCTGGGAGGGTGCACCTGGCAGAGGAAATGTTCAGGTAAAGGCCGGGTAGAGAGAAGCTGCTTGTTAAGTCCAGGGGGGTTGGTAAGAAAGCAACAAGCGCGCCCATGCAGGGCCTAGAGTACCAAATACTCGCAGCCACCAGGAGTCCCGAGAGGTGTCCCCTAGTACCCAACTTACCTAGTCTCTGAGCTCTGTCACCTTCATTCCACAGGTAGTGAAACTGAGGCCCAGAGAGGGGTCATCGAGGAAAGGGCCTGTAGCCTGGGACAGCCCAGGGCTGCTTGTCCTCACGCCCGGTGTGCACACGTTTGCACACGTTTGCACACGCCTCACTGTGCGCGCTCCGAATCCAAGGGGCGGGGAAGGGGGGCGGGGCAAGAGGCCTGCCTAAGACGCGGGGTCGATGCGGGCTCTCACGACTGTGCAGTCAAGCACTCTGGATTGCGTGGACCGGAAGTGGGGTCGACCACCGATCCCCCACTCCCCATTATGCTCCAGACAATACCTGGAATCCCCCACCACTGGAAGGGACATCTTCCATTAGGGGCTGCAGCTCCTCATCTTCACCTAGGGACCACCATTCCGTCCCACCATTCCGCACAGGCTGCACCGCCGCTGAGTCAAACCGAGGCCTGTGCCCCAGGCAGCTCCCTCTCCCAGCAGTCCCCCAATTTCACTGGGGCCTGATCCAGCCCAGCGCTCCAACCTGATCTCCACCAAGCCCCCGCCACTCTATGTGCCTAGTATTCAAGCGCACTCCCACTCCTGCCTGCACATCGGTAGGTCACACTCACCTGTCGGGCCGCCTCCACCGCCGTAGCCGTCACGCTGAGCTGACCGGGCTCCGTGGCTTCACCGCAGCCACGGTCGCCGCAGTCGCGGGATCCCCGCCTCCGCCGAAGCCACGGTTCCAGCGACGGGTCCCGCCCCCAGCGGAAATGGCCAAGCTCATTCGGGTCGAGCGGGTGAGCCCAGCTAGAGACCGGGGATCCCCGAGTGCTTCCGGAAATAGTCGAACATACTCCCCCATGAGAGTTGAGCATTTCCGGAAATAGCCGAACGCATCGAGTCTATCGAAAGACTCGAGGCTGGGTTGAGCTGTGCTTGAAGACACCTGAGAGATACCGGAAAGAGCCGAACGTATTCCCGCGGGATTGGGGGGAATAGAGGGACAGCCTAACATTTCCGGAAATAGCCACAGAGGTATGGAGTCCTCCTAGCGTTGTGGTTACGAGTCGGGCTGCGAACCACAAGGTCAGCAGTTCGAAACTACCAGCTGGTCTGCGGGAGACAGATGAGGTTTTCTGCTCCCGAAAAGATTTGCAGCCTCGGAAAACCCTGTATAGGGTTACGATGAGTCGGAACTGACTCCACAACCCTGTATAAGGTCACGATGAGTCGGAATTGGCTCTTGGCTCCACGGCAAACAACAACATGGAGTCCTGGTGTGGTGCTGTAGGATAAGCACTGGACTGCTAACTACAGATCGGTGGTTCAAATCTACTACCTGCACCTCGGAAACCCTATACAGGGTTTCTATGAGTTGGAGTAATTATCAATACATCTTGATTACATGTTTAATCAATTTTAGACTGAACAAATTGGTAGAATTCTTCAATTTCATCCCAACCAGCTTTAGTGGTTGCTATGTAAATTTGAATAATGGTATTAACTGGTCTGCCTTGTAGACTATGGATATCATCCTATCACTGACCGCATTATACTATAAAAAGATCTTGAAATATTCTTTTTGATGATAAATGTAACTCTTACCAAAGTAAGTATGATTTTCAAATTCAAAATGGCCAATACTCATCCATTTCATTTTTGACAACTTTCTATTTTCCTAAATCATAATTTGTACATTCCATGTTCCGATTTTTAATGGATATTTACAACAATTACTCATTTTGAGTTGTGTCCTATCAGCAAATGAAGGTGCCGAAAGAATTATTCCATTTGTGTCATCATAGTCAACTCTACTTGGAGGAGACAGCTCTTCCCCAATCATATTTTGAGTGCCTTCCAATCTGAGAGACTCATCTTCCTGTACTATATCTAACAACATTCTGGTGCTATTCATATGTTTCAATAATCAATATTCTGGTGCTGACAGTGTTCCACTACTATTCACAAGGTTTTTAAGTGGCTAAACATTCAGAAATAGCTGCCTCTCCTTTGTCTTAGTCTTACTCTGGAATCTTAGCTGAAACCTGTTCACCATGGATGAGGCTGTTGGTATTTAAAATACCAGTGGCATAGCTTCCAGCCTCACAGCAACATGCAAGCCACCACAGTACGACCAACTGATGGATGAGTGGTGGTTGGAAACAAAGAGGAAGGATCAGTGGTTGGAAAATATGACCTTGGTGATAGAAACAATGTTGGAGATCGCATGATAGAATTTTACAAGACCAATGACTCCTTCACTGCAAATATCTTTTTAAATAACACAAAAGATTACTATATACATGGACCTCACCAGATGGAATACACAGAAATCAAATTGACTGCATCTATGAGGAGAGATCATCTGAAGAACAGATTTGATACATTAAACACTAAAGACCGAAGACCAGATGAGTTGTGGGATGACATCAAGAACATGAAGAACATCATACATGAAGAAAGCAAAAAGTCATTAAGAAGACAAGAAAGAAGGAAAAGGTCAAAATGGATGTCAGAAGAGACACTGAAACTTAC
>NW_006408892.1:1011625-1012675 GCF_000296735.1 Chrysochloris asiatica | reverse complement strand
AGCTGGATTATATAAAGAAGAACATGGCATCAAGATTGAGGAAAGACTCATTGGAGAAACAACGTGCAATATGCAGATGATACAGCCTTGCATGCTGAAAGCGAAGAGACTTAAAATATTTATTGATGAAGATCAAAGACCACAGTCTTGAGTATGGGTTGTACCTCAATGTAAAGAGAACAAAAATCCTCACCACTGCACTGATAAATAACCTCATGATAAAATGGAGAAAAGATTGGAGCTGTCAAAGCCTTCATTTTTCTTAGAACCTTTATCAATACTCATGGAAGCAGCAGTTAAGAAATCAAACATTGCATTAAGCAAATCTGCTGCCCAAGACCTCTTTAAAGCGTTCAAGCGCAAAAATGTCACCTTGAGGACTAAGGTGCGCCTGACCCAAGCCATGATATTTTCAATAACCTCAAATGTATGTGAAAGTTGGACAATAAATAAGGAAGACCATAGAACTGATGTGTTTGAGTTGTGATGCTGGAGAAGAATATTGAAAGTACCATGCCCTGCCAGAAGTACAAAAAAGTCTGCTGGACTAAGTACAGCCAGAATGCTGCTTCTTAGAAGCCTGCTGGTGAGACTTGGTCTTTCTTACTTTGAACATATTATCAGGAGGGATCAGTTTCTGGAGAAGGACATCATGCTTGGTAAAGTGGAGAGTCAGCCCAAAAGAGGAAGACCTCCAATGAAATGGTTTGATACTGTGTTAACAGCAATGGACTCAAACGTAATCATGAATGTGAGGTTGGCATGAGACTATGCAGTATTTCGTTCTGTTGTGCATCAGGTTGTTATGAGTCGGAATCAACCTGACAGCACCTAACATGTTGGAACCCACTCAACAGCACTTAACCACAACACACCAACAGTGGTGTCCAGGAGTCCTGGTGTGGCTCTGTGGGCTAATGCATTGAATTGCCAGGTCAGTTTGAACTGCAAGATCAATGGTTCAAGCTCACCAGCCTCTCCTTGGAAACCCTATACAAGGTCACTATGAGTTGGAACCAATTTGATGGCACTGAACAACAACAACAACAA
>NW_006408892.1:937347-1011315 GCF_000296735.1 Chrysochloris asiatica | reverse complement strand
TTGTTGTTGTTAAATGTGAGTTCCAGCTTATAGGGACCCTTAATAGGGCTTCCATGAAGTGGCTGGTGAGTTTGAACCACTGACCTTGCTGTGAGCAGTCTAGTGCTTACCTACATCACCACACCAGGTTTCCCACCTGATGCATTAGATGCATTAGACACTAATTGATGCATTAGACACTAAGGACCAAAGGCTAGATGAGTTGTGGGATGACATCAAGAATACAAGTTGTGAAGAAAGCAAATGGTCACTAAAAAGACAGAAAGAAAAGATCAAAATGGAAGTCAAAAGAGACTCGGAAACTTGCTCTTGAGGGTAGAGAACTGAAAGCAACTGGGAGAAATTACGAAGGAAAAGAGCTAAACAGAAAAATTTTAAAGGGCAGCTTGAGAAGACAAAGTCAAATATTATAATGAAATGTGTAACGATTGAAGTCTGAAAATCAGAAGGCAAGAATATGCTCAGCATTTCTCAAGCTGAAAGAACTGAAGACAAAATTCAAGCTTCAAGTTGCAATACTCAATTTTATGGGCAAAATACTGCACGACACAAGAAGCATCAAAAGATGATGGAAGGACGACATAGAGTCATCGCACCAAAAAGAATAGGTCAATGTTCAACCATTTCAAGAGGCAGCATATAATCAAGAACCATAGGTATTAAATGTTCATACTGCACTGAAGACTATGGCGAAAAATACGACTTCAGGAATAAATACCACTGGAAATATTTAACAAATATTTGGAAGAGCTCATTTGTGCCAAGAAATTTGGAAGACAGCTACCTGGCCAACTGACTGGAAGAGATCTGTATTTGTGTCCATTCCAAAGAAAAGTAACCCTGTGGAATGTGGAAATCATTGAACAGTATCATTAATATCACATGAAAGTAATAATTTTGCCAAATATAATTAAACAATAGTTGTAGCAGTATTAACCACATTTCTGGGAGTTGCTAGAAATTCGAGCCAGATTCAGAAGAGGGTATCTGATGGATCTTGACTGAAAGCAAAGAATACCAAAACTGTGTTTGTGTTTTGTTGACTAGACAAAGGCATTAAACTGTGTGGATAACTATGGATAACAGTTTGAGAACACTTAATTATGCACATGAGGAACCTGCACACCGATCACGAGGCAGTCATTAGAACAGAACAAGGGGATAGTCAATGGTTTAAAATCAGGAAAGGTGTCCACCAGGGTTGTGTCACTTCACCATACTCATTCAACCTGTGAAATCCTGGTGTGACACTGCAGGATAAGCACTGGACAGCTAACCAAAAGGTTGGTGGTTCAAACCCACCAGCTGCTCCTTGGAAACACTACGCAGGGTCGCTATGAGTCAGAACCAACTTGACAGTACTTAGCAACAAGAACAACAGTCAATCTATCTTCTGAGCAAATAATCCAAGAATGTGGATTATATCAAGAAGAATGAGGCAGCAGGATTGGAGGAAGACTCATTAACAACCTGGGACATGCAGGTGATACAATCTTGCTTGCGGGAAGGGAAAAGGTCAAAGCCTTCCGTATGGATTGTACCTCAATGTAAAGAAAGCAAAAACCCTCACAATAGATAATATGACCAATGGAGAAAAGATTGAAGTTGTCAAAGACTTTCACTTTGCTTGGATCCACAGTTAATACTCAGGGAAGCAGTAATAAGGAAATCAAATGACATTGCATTAGGCAAAGCTGATGTACTGCAAACAAAGAAGGCAACCATCAATGAGCGGGACTGATGATAGTAACAACAATGTGCTCAATGAGACACAGGCCTGGGCAGCTTCCTTTTGTTACATAGGGTCACTATGAGTTGGAATCCACTCAACAGTAACAACCACCACCACCTCTGAGAGTTAACACCCAAAAGTGACTTACCAGTTTCCAGAAATTGCCAAAGCTTGGATGGCTTCAGAGGAGCCCGGATGGTGTTGTGTGCTAGGCCTGTGCAGAAAATGACAACAACCATCCATCCCACATCCCTCTCTCCTCAGCTGGGTTTAATGACTCATTGTGGTGGCTACAGAGAACTCAGACACCATCCTCATCCTCACAGTTATGGGAATTAGGCACGTTGTTATTGTTATTAAGTGCCTTTGAGTCAGTTCTGGCTCATAGTGATCCAGTATAGGGTTTTCAAGGAGCAGCTGGTGGGTTTGAACTGCCAATCTTGTGGTTTGCACGCAGTCCAGTGCTGATCCTACAGCATCACACCAGGAGTCCATTAGGGATATTGTTATTGTTGCTGTGAAGTACCATCGAGTTGATTCCGACCCATAGCGACCCTGTGAAGGGTTTCCAAGGAGCAGCTGGTGAGCTTGAACCACCGACCTTGCAGTTCAAATGACTTTGCAGTCTGATGCATTAGTCCACAGCGCTACACCAGGATTCCATTAGGGAATGTTACCAGCTTACAATTCAGGGTCAGAAATGCTCAGGGCACAGTACTTCCGGTCAGGACAGCCTTTCTATGCTACAAAATTATTTTAGGGTTGCTGATAAATGCCCAAAGGCACTCCATTCTGTGATAAGCCTCACCCCAAAGGCACTCAAGCTCTATGAATAAATAAACCTAGCTCCCCCAATTAAGTGACTGGAGACACCCTACTCCATAACGAGCCTTCTGGCAAAAGCCCTCAGCTTTAGTGGCTCTGTGAGCAAGCAAGTCCACCACTCGGTCTGGGCCTCTGGCTCTGTTCTGCCGCTGCCATTCCCCTGCTAACTCCTCCACCATTAGCTGTCCAAAGGACACACCCACTCCTGGCTCTTCTCTCTTGTGGTAGCGGCATGCTTTCTGCTTCTGAGCGAGCTTATTTTATGCCCATATTGTTACAAGTCTTTACCGTAAACTCTGTTAACAATCTCTCACAACCACATAATCCTTTCAGCATCCTCCCCTACCTTCTCTCATCCAGCCCCATCAGGGAAAAAGTTGTTTGGTGGCAGTTACAAGACTATGGTTAGAAGAGCCATACTAAATAATTAACTATTTGCACTGCAGGCTGCCCCCTGCCTCTTTTAGCCATTTGCCCTTCCAGACATGGATTTACTTTCCTATTACAAACATTTTAACTGTAAGCACACCCATGAAAGCTTGTAAACCAGTCACTTTGTGCCTCTCACCCCATTTTAGACAATCCAATTTTTAAATTACCTGTCCCTATTAATCCAGTAGCGTAGTGGTTATTAATCGGGTTGCTAAATCTCATGGTCAGCAGTTCGAAACTACCAGCTGTTCCAAACAAGAAAGAGGAGGCTTTCTGCTCCCGTAAAGACTTACAGGCTCGGAAACCCTGTACAGGGTTGCTATGAGCCGGAATCGACTCCATGGCACATAACAACAACAACAACAACAAATTAATCTGGTACTCTGAAGAAACAAGCATGTTCTTAGGTGTGAAGAATCTTCGGTTCCTGTTGGAACTTTGGGCAACTGCATTTATAAGCAAAGTCCAGTCCAGAGCAAGCCATCAAAATCGTAGCAACTTCACGGTATCAAGCATCTCTCCTCATTCAGTCTGGTTCTGGCTAATTCAGCCCTAACCATCCTAGAGAGGTTAAATGCGTAACACCTGCACTTCAGATCAGCTGATCCCTTTTCTCCAGCCCCAGTCTCCATGGGCTAGGTCAGTATCCATAGGCTTGGATCCACACTTCCTCTAACTTCAGACCAGCCATACCTTCCTCTCTTTTTACTTCATTGCAGCATTCTCCACCATTTTTCCTCATCAACCACACCCAAGAAGTCACCAGTGAGCTTACCAGGCTGTGTGTTCACTTGGCACCCTTTAACTTTCAATCCTAGAATGGCATTTTCTCTGATATGCACAGACTTTTCCTGCCTCAATGCATCCAACAGCAAACTGTTTGCTAGAAATTCATAAAAGCCAATCTTGATTTTTTTCTTTCTGCAGGTCTGTTTTTCACAGGTAAATCACCTGTTCTCTCAGTGATTCTGTTTGGGGCTCAGGTTTCCACCTACGTCCCATTCTCTACAAGGGCTTACAAAAAACGTCTTTCTTCTGGGAAATTTCAAATTCCCCTTTCAGCATGTCCAATCAAGTACAGGCTGAAAGCAGGCTTACAAATTGTCTGTTAATAGGATAGCCAATAACCATTCCATCACAGGTGCATATAGGCCTCTGGCTGGCATGGTGGATCAGTACACTCTGGTTCCCAGCAGTCATCTTGTTTAATCAGCCTGGCTTTTACCCCAGGTGACTCCAGCATCGACTTTTCTCTCCTCAGCTGCTGTATAGCATCACTCACTCATTTCCATTACAGGTACCAATAACTAAAGTAACCATCTAAGAAGCAAGTTTCACTTGCCGTATCCCTTTGTCCTTTCTCTTACAAAGTGCAATACTTTTATGAGTCTGGAGCCATTGCAACAAATCCTACTCCTGATGCCAACTTCACAAATGGTACCAACCATCCCTCTCACAGCACTCTCTCCTCAGCTGGGTTCATTCTGATTCACTGCAACGGCCACACAGAACTCAGACACCATCCTCACAGTTCTGCAGGTTATTAGGGACATTACTAGGTTGCAATTCAGGGTCAGAAATGCAGTTCTTCCAGTCAGGGCAGCGTCTCCTTAGCCTTGCCTGCAGGTAGGCCTCTCTATGGTACAAATTTCTTTTGGGGCTGCTGATGAATGCCCAAAGGCACTCCATTCGGTGACAAGCCTCACCCCAAAGGCACTTGGTTCCAGCTCCATGGTCACTAATACAGCTTCCTCAATTGACTGGCGACACCCCACTCCACAAGCTTCCTGCCTAAAGCCACTCAGCTGTACTCGCTCTGTGGGCTGGCAAGTCCCCCACTCTGTCTGGGATGCTGGCTCCCAATTCTGCTGCTGCTGCTCCCCTAACTCCTCCACCATTAGCTGTCTGTCCCTGCATCAAGGAGATTCAATGTGCAGGAACCTTGGGGTCCTAAGGACACACCCACTCCTGACTCTTTTTTTCTTGTGGTAGTGACATGCCTTCTCCTGTTTCTGAGAGTTTATTTTGTGCCCACATTAAGTTCCAAGTCATTACAGTGAAATACATTAACAGTCACTCACAATCATATGATCCTTTCAACATCCTCCCCACCTTAACCAACCCCATCAGGAAAAAAGTCGTTTGGTGGGAGTTACAAAGATTAAGGAGAGAAGAATCATATTAAAAAATTCACTGCACTGTAGGGTGCAAACCACAAGACTGGTTCAAATCCATCAGGGGAGAAATGAGGCTGTCTGCTCCCATAAAGATTTAGTTGTGTAAACTATATACAGGTTCAGTATGAGTCAGAATGGATGTAATGCTGTGGGTGGGCTGGCTCAAGGGCGCACAAGACGCCCCAAGCACAGGGAACAGGAATTTGGAAGGGTCCCTCCCTGACAAGTTTTCTAGAAATAGCAGAACAAACACGTCTGAGAAGGAGCAGGTTTGAAGGCGTTGCCATGGCAGCTGAAGACATCAGGAAACAGCCTAATGACCTCTGACCTCAAATGTGCTAGAAGCACCCGATTGTTTCCGCCAAGAGTGGGGATAGGGTGGGGTTTGAGTGCTTGGGCTGGACTGGACTGGATTAATATTTATTTTATAAACACAATTCAGGGTCCTAGGGGGATGTTTGGATGAAGTCTTTCAAAGGCAGAAGCGTGTCCAGGACCAGAGAAGGTACCAGGGAACATCTCAATGGTGATCTATGTAGCCTTCAAAACTTACTTAAAATGAACCAACAGGAAGCATCTTGATGTTTTGCTACATAAATGAGAGGGCTAGAACTGAGGGGTGACAGGCTCTTAGCCTATTGTGCTAAGCCAAGAAACTGTTCACATCCCACCCTCTCCCTTCTCAGACCCTCACAAACCAAGACATTAGGCCTCCTCTTGTAAATGTGGGCTTTTATTCACCACCATCTCCAGGAAAGAAAGAGGGGGCAAGTCATGCACAGCCTTGGTCTTCCTCCAACAGTGACAGCGCTGGGCTGAGGACGGGGACACTGAGGGGGTTGCAGTGTCTAGAGACTGCCCTCACCACGGGGCACAGCTATGTCACCAGCTGCCTCCAAGTGGGGAAATGGAGGCCCTGAGATGGCAAGCAATCCTTCCTGGATCATACCGCATCATCAAGCAGAGTCAGGGCTGGAGTCTGGTGTATCAACCAGACCCTCCACTCAAGCTCCTTCGACGACAATGCCCAAACAGGGTCAGAATACTGCTCCCTTAGGCTGCAACTCACCAGGCCATCTTGGGACAAGTCCCCGCCCTGTGCCAGGCCTTAGCTATCTTGTCTGTCACATGGGGATGATGCCACCACCTCCAGCCTTCTGAAGGCTGGCTGAGGAAGGGAGAAGCCACGAGAATAAGTGCTTGACACAAAGTAGGTGCTTAATAAATAGTCGTTGGTATTAGTCTTGTAAACACAAGGAAACTGAGGCACAGAGTAGGAAAGCTGCTTTTCCTGAGCCACACAGAACAGCTGAGATTCACACGGAGGCCTTGCTGTCTCCCAGTTCAGGTTTCTTACTCGAGCTTCATTCTCAGGAGATGCTGAATTAAGGCAACCCCCTCGCTGTGCTCCAGACAACGTACAGTCGAGGGCTCACCTCGGTGGGCCTCAAACACATGGGCACTTGTGCTGGGTGGACATTCTTCTCCTACTTTGGCAGTGCCTTGTGCAGTGGGTGACCCCTCTGTCTGGATTTGATGAACTCCTACTCATCCATCAAAGCCCTAGTTCCCACGCCGTAGGAACTGGAAGTCAACTTCAGCAGGGAGTGGGAAGTAGCTTTCAGAATCCAGTTCATCAAGATGATGTTGTTTTATAGGGAACGGGAAGTATTTATGAACTTTCCAGGCTATATCCTACCTGGGTCCAGACAGGTAAGCTCAGCTGGCTCGTCTCCAATCAGTGAGTCTTGGGTAGGGGAAGGACCAGGGAATACACGCAAACATTTATTAAAATATGTTTTTAAAACCGAAATACACAAACACACATGACTTGTCCAAAGTGCTTCCTTCTCATCCCAGGAGGCAGGGTCTGCAAACAGGGTCCCAGATGCAAGGGGCAGGGGCAGGGGCAGGGGCAGGGCCAGGGCCAGAGCAGCTGCCCACACAGGGACAGCTCAGTCTGGTAACTGCTTATAAAAAGTAATAAATTAACCACAGGAATGTGCTGCTATGTACAACGCTATCTTCGCCCCCTTTCCTGCTTCTATGGCTCCGATTGGCACCAGACCATGAAGTGTCACCTCCACTTTCCAGCAAGGACCAAGAGGCCATCTTGCCTTCAGGGTACCTCAGGCTGGGGGCTCAGTCTTCATCCGGGTGTCACTTTACTGGAAAGACATTGAACAAAAAACCACACTGCTCCGAGACCAGGAGAAGCTGGAGTGGGAGGCGTCAGTCCTTGCCTGCAGGCCCGGAGGCTCCTGGCATGGCCTCAGCGCCCTCCACAGCAATCTGCGGCACTGAGGTGGGCGGCCCAGTGGCCTCCTCTGAAGGCTCGTCAAAGCTCACCTCCTGCACCGCCTCCTGCTTCTTGAAGGAGTCCCGGCGCTCCGATAGGTGTAACCTCCGCATGACCACCAACTCCGCATCTGGCCCGCGACCACGGCGCCCTGGCTCTCCGTCTAGCCGGTCACCTGTGCCCAGCTTGTCGGCTGACTGACCTCGGCGCAGGCGTGGGGAGCGGGCAGGTGTGGGTGGGTGCCCAGGCAAGGGTGAGGGCGAGCGGGGTGGGGGTGCAGGAACAGGCGGGCAGGCCAGCGGGGAGGGTGGGATACTGCTGGTGGACTTTCGTCGACCAGCTTTGGGACGGGGAGGCCCAAGCTTGGCAGCCAGCCCATGCAGGGAGCTGGGACGGGCATGACCGGCCGCGGCTGGAGAGGCTGGGCTGCTGGAGCTCGGAGATGCGCTGGGTGGGGATGCTGTGTCTGTGGGTGACAGATGTAGGTCAGGGCTACTCACTTCAATGTCTCTAGCCCGCCCGGAGTTCAGGCCCCAGGACTGACCACATCTGGCAAAATTTTCCTGCCTCCTGCCATTTGCAAAGGCTGTTTCCTTTGCCTGGGTCTAATGAACGTCTATTCATTCATCAGTGTCTCAGCTCCTCCAGGAAGTGTTCTCTGCCTCCCCTCTGAATTTCCTGTGTCCACACAGGCTAGGGGAGTCTGTGTCTGGTTTTGTCTCCTCAGGGCCTCCTCCTTTACTGCCCCAGAATAATCTTTCCAACACCATGCCCTCCTTAGCTCACCCCACCCCCACCCCCACCCCATGGCTTCCTATCAAACCTCTAATTGAAGCCCAGCTTGTTAGCACAGGGCTGGAAGCCCTGCACAATTGATCTCTCAACCCCCACACCAGCACCCCACCTAGTCTTCTTTGCAGATGATGTTCCCTTTTGCTGGGCACACTGTTCCCTGTCCCCCCCTGACTCCAGGAGATGGGCAGGGCCCTTCCAGACCTCTAGTTTCGTACTTTCTAAGCTTTAACTCTATGCTCATTCCTTTTTTCCCTCTCTCAGTCCTTCTTCCCAAGGGGGTCCCGAAGCACACACCCACCTGCGGGGGCGTCGGGAGCTGGGCTGCGGCAGGGTGTAGTGGGGCTTGGGGACAGACTGTGAGTGGGTGAGCCTGGGAGGCTCTCGCTGGAAGATAGGGAGTGGTGGAGGCCAGAGGAGAAGCTGCGGCTGGTATGTAGCACTGAGGACTGCTTCGAGATCTTCTTGAAGAGCGATTTCCGCCTGGGGACAGGCAAGAAAACCCAGAGTCAGAAAGGGGAACAGTTGCGCTCCTCCTGCCTGTGACCTGCCATGGGTCCTTCCCTGCCAGGGCCCATGAACTTGACCACACTGAGGTCCCTCACCAGAGCTCCCTGCCCAAACTACTCACCGGTCCTGTGTCTCCCTTCTGCGGCTGCGCTTACTCCGCCGGGCCATGCGGCCCTTGGCCACATTCTTGCGGGCAGGCCCCACCTTAATGGATGTGTTCTCCAGGGCTGTGGTCCTCAGCGCGATCTTGCTGCCGCTCTGTTGAGGAATGGCCGGGGCTGTTAGGGATCACCTGTATGCCTCCCACCCGAGGAGGATCCCCTACAAGTCCCTTCAGTCCTGCCACCAGCCAGGATTGGTCACCTACCCGCTAATGAATGAACTACCCAACAAGTGAATCCACCACTCACTGACGCTCACCTCCCACTCCCCTCCCAGATCCATCACCCAATATCCTATACATCTCCCAAGATTACCCCAACCCCACCCAAAGCTCAGCATTGTTGTCAAAGGTAGCAATGGATACCCTCTGCTTTGTGAGTAAGGGTGGGCAGAGGAGGGTTGGGGTGGGGCATTTTGGAGCAGGGGCCATGCAGCCTGGCTTGGAGGGGCAATGTTAGAGGCTAAAGGGGGTCCATCCTGGCGGAAGGGGCAGGCCAAGTCTGGAGATAGAGTCCAGTGTGGACCACTGGGTGATCTGGGTGGTAGGGGAGAACCAGAAGCTGAAGTTGGGGAGGGGCCCTCAGGGGGAGCAGGCTAGGGATTCTTGGGATCCCCCAAAGGTGAGCAGTGGGGGGGTTCAAGAAGCTCTGAGGGTGAGTGGTGTTAGGGAGTTCCAGGAGTCTCAAGAGTGGTCAGTGGGCTGGAGAGCTGCTAAGGGTGAAGAGGATGTTAGGGGCCTGGGTGGGCAGTGGTGGGGGTTCCCAGATCCCTGGGTTAGGGGAGGTGTTAGGCGTGTGAACCCTGAGAACAGGTAAAAGAGGAAGATGTTAGGGGTCCTGGGGCCCCAAGGGTAGGGGTCTTAGGGACTGAGGTATGGGGTGCTGAGCATCCTGGGCCCCGAGGACAAAGGGGGGGCACCTTCAGCAGCAGCTCCACCACGTCCATGTGCACCAGCCCCAGCACCGATTCCCCATTGATGTGGGTGACCAGGTCCCCTGCTCGTAGGCCCGCTTCCTGGGCGGGGCTGCCCTCCTCCACACTCTGGGGGGTGGTCAAGACAAAGTCAGCAGGCTTGAGTATTACCACCAAGACCCTAGGCCAGCTGTGGGACCCCAGCAAGCTGCTATCTTGAGTTGCCTCAGTTTCCCTCACCCTGGAAGGCTGTTCATCAAGTGAACATGGTGAAGGGCTAGGGCCCCAGGGCTCAGGACAAGGAGGACAATGTGCCATGGCAGGTCAGATTACATGACCACTCAGGGATCCCTTCACCTTAACTAGCAGGGACCCCACCCTAGGCCCTAACACCCCGCAGGTAATGAACAGTCACTCAATTTCCAAGGGGAGGGTATTCCCATGGCTCAGAGACCAAAGGCATTTTTGACTGGAACCCAGTTATACTGTGCCCACTGAGCCCTGCCCACAGGGCCCTCAAAGGAACTCACCCAGACCACGTGGTGCACAGTATAGACGTCACTGTCACCCATGTAGACACGAATGGCTCGCAGGCTAAAGCCATACTTTTTGCCAGAGCTGTGGATGACGATGGGGGGCCGCAGGCTGCCACACACGGGGGACGGGTCGCGGCTTGGCGAGGAGTCACGGGAGGACGGGTTCGAGGACAGCGAGCGTGGGGACAAGGGGCTCATGAGGGGGCCACCGCTGCTGCCATCATCTGCAGGGATGAGGGGTCACTCCCTTGCAGGCCCCTAATGGGGTTCCCTCACTTCCCACCACTTTGCTGCTGTAATACCCAGCACAGTGCTACTTCAGGGCCATTGTACCTGCCTGGGTCCCTGACTCCTCCCCATCTCTCCCAGGGCTCAGTCTCAATGCCACCTTACCAGGCCCAAACAGCCCCCACACCACCAGTGACCACAGGAAGAGATACCAATGGTCAGATTCTATCTGCCGGTGGATGGTGAAGGAAAGCTTAGGCCTTACCTGCCGTGATGATGAGTGACAGGGCAGACACTGAGGCTGATTTGGGCACGCGGCCCCCACTAGGGGAGGCCCTGGGCTTCTCAGGGCCTGGGTCTCTAGGGCCTCCGAGGCGGCGGCCCCGTCCAGAGTCCAGGGCGCGGGGTGTGGAGTGTCGGGCCCCGATGCTGTTGCTGCGTAGACGGGCGTGGCTGAGAGCAGCTGTGTCGGCTGGGGAGTAGGCAGTGGGGTTAGGGGTGAGCCTGGGTCAGTCTCACCACTTGCTGGCTCCATCCTCAGGGGCCCAAACTCCTTCCCTCCCTGTTTGGCATGTGTAGTTCCACATGCTAGCTTCTGCTCATACAGTTCCCTCTTCCTGCATTCTTCTCTCTGGAAAGCTCCCTCTTCAAGTGCCCTCCTCCAGAAAGCCTTCGCCCAACCTGAGACAGAGCACAATGCCCCTTCTCTGGGGTCCCCAGCCCCATCTTCCCTATATTCCTGTTCTGACCCTATGGAATTGGGGCCCTAGCTTTCCTGTATTAAAGCCTTGGCTAGAAAAGGTGCTCTGGTAGCGTAGTGATTACGAATCAGGATGCTAACCTCAGGATCAGCAGTTCAAAACTACCAGTGGTTCCGCAGGAGAAAGATGAGGCATTCTGCTCCCGTGCAAGGTCACTATGAGTCGGAACCGACTCCATGGCACATAACTAACCAGACAAGTGAAAGGGGTCTCAGGTGAACTATTGCTGTTGTTGTTGTGTGCTGTGGAGTCGGTTCTGACTCATAGCGACACTGTACAGGGTTTCTGAGGCTGTAAATCTTTATGGGAGCAGAAAGCCTCATCTTTCTCCCGTGGAACCTCTGGTAGTTTCGAACTGCTAACCATGACGTTAGCAGCCCGATTCGTAACCACTAAGCTACCAGAGCTCCTTTTCTAGCCAAGGCAGGTGAATTATTGTTGCTGTTGTAATGTGCTGTGGAGTCGGTTCGGACTCATAGTGACCGTATACAGGGTTTCCAAGGCTGTAAACCTTTAAGGAAGCAGAACACTTCATCTTTCTCCCATGGAACAGCTGGTAGTTTCGAACTGCTGACCCTGAGGTTCACAGCCCGATTCGTAGCCACTACGCTACCAGAGGTCCTCTTACTCATCCTAAAAAAAATTCTGTATGAAATAGCCCCTCCTCCAGAAAGCCTTCCCTCCACTTTAGAAAGTCTACTTTCTAGGCTCCCCAGCCTTATCCCTCCTCCTTCAAGTCCTGTCCTGACCAAGAGATGTCTGAATTTTGGGGTTCCTTGAGGGAACAGGCTGGGAACTGTTAGACAAGTAAAAGGTCTTTACAGTGAACTCCTACTCATCCTTGAAAACCCATCTCAAATAGCTTCTCATCTGGGATGCTTTTCTGCCACTTCTCCCAACCTGATTCCCCCTTACCAGAAAGGCCTGAAGCCTTGGGCATCACTGGAGTGGCTGCTGGAGGCGGGTCAGGCTCCCCAAGAATGAAGATGGGCCTCTCAGCACCCACAGAGGCTGGGCCTGCAGCTTCATCCTCGGATGAGAAGGCAAACTTGGGCATGGTGTCCAGGCTGATGGTGCTGAGGAGAGACGGGCTGGGGCCTCGCTCAGGCTGGGATAAGGATGAGAGGCAGGAGGAGCCAGAAGACGTCCAGGACCGAAGGCTGCAAGGAAGGGCCCATGTAAGTGTCAGACACCAGAAACCAAAACTCCGAGGCACCCTGTCATCTCTTCTGTCTGGCATCAGAGGAAATTTGCAAATACAGGGTGAGCTCCCTCCCTCTGCCTGTATTATCCTCCACATCTGTTGATAGAACTATTTCTCTTTTACAAGCCCAATTCTAATGTTCATCTTCCAGCAGACATCACTTCGGTTGGGTCTGGGCTTTGAAGGATGAATGGAAGTTTGTTGTTATTGTTGTTAGGTGCCATCGAGTCGGTACCAACTCATAGCGACCCTATGCATAACAGAAGGAAGCATTGCCTAGTCCTAGGCCAACCTCACAATCACTGCTAGGCCTGAGCCCACTGCTGCTACCACTGTGCCAGTCCATTTCATTGGGGGTCTTCCTTGTTTTTTTAAACCCTCCAGTTTACCAAACATGATATCCTTCTCCAGTGATTGGTCCCTCCTGATAATATGTCCAAAGTATGAGAGATGAAATCTGGCCTCCTGACTTCCAAGGAGCACTCTGGCTGCACTTCTTCCAACACAGATGTTTGTTCTTTTGGCAGCCCATGGTACTTGCAATATTCTCCTCCAACTTCATATATCAAATGTATCAATTCTTCTACGGTCTTCCTTATTAACTATCCAACTTTCACATGCATATAAGATTATTTGAAAATACCATGGCTTGGGTCAGGCGACCTTAGTCCTTAAACGGACAGCTTTGCCCTTTAACACTTTCAAGAGGGAACTTCACTAGCAAATGGTTTCTTAGGCAGGTTTTCTAGATGCTGCATGACCTAATAGGCTAGCTAATGCCTTTAACCCTTTTCAACAAGGTCACTGGGAAGCTCCTAGCAATGCCAGATTTTGTGGCTGTACCTTCTAACAGTCATGGAAACTGGATATGCCCACACTGCCTGGCTTACATACCGGATTTCAGTGCTCAGCCGGCGGCTGGACTCCCCCTCGCTGTTGCGTTCCCAACCCTCTTCCCGATCCTCACTGAAGCTCCTTTCAGCGAAAGTAGGGGTGGGCTGGACAGCTAGGAACTCAGAGCTGCTATAGACCTAAGCAAAGAATAAAAATAACAGTCACAAGGATGGTGGCAGGCTGCCACACCCATGTGCGAGAGACAACTTAAAGTGCTTCCTACATTCCAGATGCTTCCACATGAATCATTTCCTTAAATCCTTGCTCACCACATCCCTAATGAGAGCAGTCTATAACTCATGTGCAGTTGAGGAAACTGGGGGTCAGAGTGACCTAGCAACCAAGAGATTCACAGAAGGAGTCTCCACTGCTGATGAAGGTGTCCTGCCTGTGGACGGATTTTGTATCACTTTATATACAAGAAATATTTAGGTTAAGCTTCATGAGGTTATGAAATAATAGTCGGCATAGCAGTTCTATCTACAAATGCCACAAAACAGACACAGCTTCAATGGTTATCAAGAGATGAACATATAAACAAAACATGGTTGATTCATAAACAAAAATATTCAATTCTAAAAATAAACGAAATTCTAATATATGCTACAATGTATATGACCCTTGAAAGCCTTACACTCTGTGAAATATACCAAATACAAAGATCAGATACCAGGGGGTTTCAAAAAGATCATGGAAAAATTCCACTATATTTTAATTCCATTTTTCCATGAACTTCTTGAAGCCCCTACATAGTGTCTGGTTTCATTTATATGTAATGTCCAGACCAAGGAGAAAGTAGATTAGTGGTTACCTAGAGGATCAGGAGCATCCCTGGGTGGTACAGTTAGCATATTCTGCTGTTTACCTCGAGGCTGGAAATTTGAGCCCACTTAAAGTATCTACTGTGATACGCATGGCTGACTCAACAACTTTTTTTGTGTGGGAGTGCACAACAAAACAAACACCAATTCGAAAATATCTCTATGTATGAAGGGGCTTAAAAGTTTGTGGAGGAGTCTGAAGCAAGATGGCGGAATAAGCAGATGCACTGAGCCGACCCTCTGGAGAATCAGGGGAGACCGCATTAAACAGTTACGGATGGTGGTCCTGGAATTGTTGAGCATCAGAGGGTAGGGCAGAGCGGTGGACTAAATGCAAGCTGGAAGAGGAAGTGGACCAGGAGCAGTGAGGGAAGAAAATCAGGTTGACTGTGGGCGGGTGTGCTGCAGCCATCTTAGGTTTTTGCAAGTGGCTGTTGCTACAGCTGCCTGTGGGCCTAGGGCGTGGCTAAAGGTTGCCAGCAAGGGATTGCAGTTCTCTCGTTTCTGTATCCTCCTGGTGATGGTCACGGGTGCGGCTAGTGTGCGCCATTGCCAACCCAGCGGCCAGTGGCACGCTCTCTTGTGCAATCTTGGCTTTGCCAGGGGTCGGGCATCTATCATAGAATCATTGCTTCTGGAGGCGTGGGAGCATGCGCTGAACAACACTATGCAGCGAACAGACAACTAACTGTGTCCGCACTACTGGTTTCTACCACATCCACCAGGAGAACACACCAATATACAAATCATCATCTAAATAGAAATATGACACCAAAAGGTCTCAGAGAAAATAGACCATTTCAGCTTATGTTACAGAAACAAGACAGAGTGCCTCAAACAAGTGACCAAAGTATAGAGTTAGATAACATAACACCAGAAATGGTATCAGAACAACCTGCTAAGAAACTTAAAAGAATGTTTATCAGGCAACTTCAATGGCCTGTGAAAGATGGAGAAAACTACAGATAAAATTAAGGAAAACGGAGACAAAACTATGGCAAAATTCAGGAAACAAACTAACAAAATACTTGAAAAAATGGGAACTATACAAAAAACAGCAATTAGAAAGCCAGAAGATTAACATTAAGACTTCAGAAATAGATAATACACTGAAGGGGCAAAGACATAGAACTGAATCAATGGAGGGCCGAATTACTGAGCTTGAAGAGAAATCTCAATATTTATCTGCCAGAGGAACAATCAGAAAAAAGAGCCAAAAATCTAATGAAGGCCTAAAACTTATGTGGGACACTATCAAAAGGAATAAGGAGTCCAGGTAGGATAATGGATTACGAGCTGGGATGCTAACCGCAAGGTCAGCAGTTCAAATCTACCAGCTACTTTGTGGAAGAAAGATGAGGCTTTCCACCTCCATTAAGATTTACAGCCTCAAAAACCCTATACAGGGTCATTATGAGTCGGAATTGACTCTGTGGCACACAGTCATCACCACCACCTTCAAGAGGAATAACTTATGTGTGACAGGAATTCCAGAACAGGAGGAGATAAAAAAAGACCCCTATAGAGAATTCTAATAAGAGTTATTAGAATAAAACTTCCTTAACATCATGAAAGACAAGAAGATAGTCCATTCAAGAAGTTGAACAAACTCCAAATAGGACAGACCCCAAAAGAAAAACACCAAGACATGTTATAATTAAACTTTTCAAAACTAAAGACAAGGACAGAATACTGAGAGCAGTCCAGAAAAAAGTTACCTACAAAGGAGAAATAGTAAGACTAAGTTACGATTTCTCAGCAGAAACCATGCAGGTAGGAAGACAATGCTGTTGTTACGTTCTGTCAAGTCAGTTCTGACTCATAGAGACCCTATATAGCATTTCTGAGGCTTTAAATCTTTGAGGGAACAGAAAGCCTCTCCTTTCTCCCAAGGAGCGGTTGACAGGCTTGAACTGCGGACCTTGTGGTTCACAGTCTAGTACTGATCCTATGGAGCCACTGTGCTCCCAAAGATGACAACGAAACATATATAAAACTCTGAAAGAAAAAAATTGCCAACCAAGAATCATATATCCAGAAAAATTGTCCATTAAATATGACAGCAAAATTAGGTCACTTTCAGACAAATTAAAAGAATTTGTAAAAACCAGACTGACTTTAGGAGAAATGCTAAAGGGAGTTCTTTGGACTAACAATAGCAGACAACAACCTGAGATTAACATACATGACAATATTGCCTAGACTCAACCCAGATATAGAAATAAGCAAAGTAAAACAGACATGTAAGACTAAAAATAAAGAACCAGAGATACAGTTGCAACAACAACAACAAAAACTTAAAGTAAAAAGGGAACAATGTAGTTATGTGGTTCTGGTGGTTGTGTGCCATGGAGTTGGTTCCAACTCATAGCGACTCTTAGTATAGGGTTTCCAAGGCTGTTAATCTTTATAGGAGAAGAAAGCTTCATCTATCTCTCGCGGAATGGCTGGTAGTTTCTAAACGCTGAGGTTAGCAGACCGACTTGTAACCACTACACTACCAGAGCTCTTTCAAATGAACAGAAAACCAACTATATTTCAAAAACATAAAAAAGTAAAAATAAACCTCAATGTAACTCTAAAACCTAGACTCAGCCTTACTTCCAGTCCTAGCCCAATCCGTACCCCTAACATTCACCCTAGACCAAACCCTGGCACTAAACAAAGCCCTAGACCACAGTCCCAACCCGAATTCTCACTTCTTATTCCTACCCACCCCCAAAAGTTTGTGGAAAGATGTAATAAAAAATAATGAAATTAGTCCTGTCACGACAAGCCCCCATCTAAGACTGAGACTCAAAGGGAACACATGAGCAGACATGTAAGCTTGCTGGAAACCAACTTGGTCTACTGGTGAGTGGAAGAGGAGGAAAGGCAGCAATGAAGAAATGGGCTGAGTTCAACCACATTCCATAGATTCCTGTTGACCTGGAGATGAGAGAGAGAAGAGGACGGGCTGGTTGGTCCAAAGAGTGGTGAGACCTGGGGACACCTGAGCCCATGGACAAGGACATAGCTATGGAGGGTTAGAGCTGAGAGTGAAGCATCCAGTTGATATGAAGTGAGGGGAGATGCACAAGAACACACAAACTTGCAGACAGTACCCATTTGACCTAGCTCAGTGGCTTGACAATCAGAACTTGTCTAGAGGATTAAAAAACATTTTTTTTTTTTTTATAATAGTAACAAGGATAAATTGCTACAATTTGAAGAACTTGACCTATACTCATGGGTGTAGTAGATCAAAATACCAACAAAGAGGGAAGGAGTCTTCACATCAAGCATTCAATGCTATCCCCTCTGTATACAGGCTAGATAGGGATGGGCAATTTAGGCACCACCATCTAAGATGAGGGGGCGATAAAGGCACAAAGTGACTGGCTTACAAGTTTTCAAGAGGGAGTTTAATTTAACAATGTGCAGGGGAAGACAAAGTCCCCATTGAATAGTTTTCATCTTGTCTAGAAGTGTCTGGTGAAAAGAGATGGGGATAAGATTCTTATGACTCAACAGTGAGTAATTGTTATGACTAATTGAGACTGTCACAATTGTAAAGGTAGAAGTTTTGTAACAAAAACGGAGGAGTAGTCAATCTTACATTCCAGGAATAGAGGACCCTTAGGACTATCAAGGGAGAAGAGCACAAGTGGAATGTGGGACCCTATCCAGAGAAACAGCAACACCAGAGATGGAGGCAGAGGTGGGGACTTGGAGAGAGGGAGCAGCTGAGGACTCTAGATTCATGGGAAGAGAGGAACTGAGAGCTGGTGGCCAGGAGGCAGATTTGCAGAATGTGCCCTTTGGTGGTTTAAATGGTTACATATACCTTTGTTGTTGTTAAGTGCTGTCTAGTCGGCTCCGACCCACAGCGACCCTGTACAGGGTTTCCGAGGCTGTAAATCTCTACGGGAGCAGAAAGCCTCATCTTTCTCCCGCGGAACAGCTGTCAGTTTCGAACTGCTGACCTTGTGGTTCGCAGCCTGATTTGTAACCACTATGCTACCAGAGCTCCTTATATATGCCTTAGTGTTTTTTTTGTTTTTTTTTAAAAAGAGCTAAACTAAATAGAGAGAAATACTGTTAACTGATGTACCTGGAGGGGATTATAATCATTGCAATGAAACAAAGTATATGATTTGTTGAATGCGAAACTGATGATCTGCCCTGTAAACTTTCACTCAAATTACAAAAAAAAGATAATGACATTTTTCCATGAACTTTCTGAAGCCCCTTCATATAATTCCTTGATATTGATTACACTGTTCAAGCTGTGTAATTATTCTAACCATCCTTTCCCAAATCATTCTGCCTCCTTTAACATAAACTCACATCCCCTAAGAACACACTCCTCCTTTCCTTCTCCCTCAGATCCCGGGTATTAAATCCTATGAAATAAGGGTTATTGTTGCTATGTGCCGTTGGGTCGGTTCCAACTTATAGCGATCCTCTCTAGGGCTTCAGAGGAGCTGCTGGTGGGTTTTAACTGCTGACTTTGCAGTTAGCAATCCAGTGTTTACCCTACAGTGCCACACCAGGACTCAGGCCACTAGTAACTATGAATCACCTTTGCTTACTGTTTACTTGCTCATTTCATGTAAGTGAGATCATACAATAGCATTCTTGTGTAACTGATTTACTTCACTCAGTGAGATGTTTTGAAGGCTTGTTAAGCACCAGGACTTCATTTCTCTTTTGTTGTTGTTTAGTGCCGCCAAGTTGGTTCCGACTCATAGCAACTGTGTATGGGGTTTCTGTGAAGTGGCTGGTGAGCTTGAACTGCTGACCCTGTGATTCAAACCAACTTTGAGGTCCAGTGCCATACCAGGTCTCTTTATGGTGGAATAACTTTTTTTTTTTTTAAGGGACAGAGGGAAGGGAAAATGGAGGATGAATGCTAATGAGTACAGGGTCTCCTTTTGCGGTAATGAGAATGTTCTAGACCTAGTCAGAGGGATGGAGTGTTTGCCCAACATTATGAATGTGCTAAACGGCTAAAATGGTGAATTTTAGCTGCCCCTTGGAAACCCTATACTGGGTTGCTATAGGAACTGACTTGAGGGCACGTAACAATAGCAAACATATTTTGGAGTCCTATTGTGGCGCTGTAGGATCAGCATTGGACTGCTACCACAAGGCTGGCAGTTCAAACCCAGCAGCCACTCCTTGGAAACCCTATACAGGGTGGCTGTGAGTCAGAACTGATTCATTAGCAATTAACAGTAACAATATGCATATTTTACCACAATGAAAAAAAAAAATTCAGGGTAGGAGAGAATTCACTGGCTAGACAGTAGATAGGAGTCCTCATATAGTGCTATAGGATAAGCACTGGACTGCTATCTATAAGGTTGGTGATTCAAACCCACCAGTCCCTTCCTATATAGGGTCACTATGAGTTGGAACCAACTCAATGACATTTAACAACAACAACAGAGGGTAGACATGTGTTAACTTAGGTGACAGGGAAGGCACTCTCCAACAAGAGGGAGGTTGGCAGAAGAAAGGTGAAGGCAGGGGAGGACACAGGGAGAAATGTAAGAGTTAAAGGGCACAGAGGTAAATAAATACTGTTAACTGATGGTATATGGAGGAGATTATAACCATTGAGCTGAAACAAAGTATATAATTTGTTGAATGTAAAACTGATGATCTGCTCTGTAAACCTTCACTCAATTCACAATAAGAAGTTAAAAAAAAAATTCAAAGGAAAATACCACTTGGCACCATTTCCTAAACGCTAATCCTGTCCAGAGTCCTGACCTCACCTTGCTGAACCGGTGGGAGCAGGAGGAGAACTGGGGGATCTCCGTGGATGACTCTTCATCATTGGTCTCATCGTCTTCAGAGCCCAGGTGGCGATATCGCTCCGAGCGTGCTGCAGGAGGGAGCACACAAGCCCAGAGATGAGCCCAGGTCAGGTGTGTTTAGGGCCCAGAGGTGGGATAGGGATGGGTAGGGCCCAGAGATAGGATTAGGCAGGGTATACTGAAGACCCAGAGATGGGACAGGGCCAGGTGTGTTTAGGGCCCAGAGATGGGACAGGGATGGGTGTGTTTAGGACCCAGAGATAGGATCAGGCAAGGTGTGTTTAGGACCCAGAGATAGGATAACGCTAGGTATGTTTAGGGCCTAGAGATGGGACCAGGTTGTGTGTGTTTAGGGACTACAGGAAACTGGGATTAATTCGCATCTGTGTAGAAACTGTGGGACCTCAAGAGGGGCTCCTTGTCTCTGAGATTCAGTTTCTTTGTTCTTGAAATGGGTCACCCAGAACTACATGAAACTGTCTCTCTCAGATATAAAAGGCACGGCCCATTTTCATGGAAAAATGGAGCAGCTGAGGACTCTAGACTCATGGAACGAGAAAGGCTGTGTGCTGGCGGCCAGGAAGCAGTATTGCAGAATGTGCCCTTTGGTTGTCCAAATGATTATATATTTCTGAGTGTTTTTGTGTACATCCCCCAAACAAACAAAACAAAACAGAAGCAAATACTGTTGAATGACAATGCACGGAGGAGACTAATCATTGCAATAAAACAATGAGTATAAAACGGATATTCTCCCATGTACACTATTACTCAATTCACAATAAAAACTAAAAAAAAAAAAAGACTTTGCCCATTTTACAAAAGATGAAACAATAGTGTCCGAGAGAATCCTGAGGTCACACAGCCAATTCTGAAGGCCTGGAAAACGGAGGGCCTTACTTTGTGTGTAGTCAAAATTATTTTTCGAGTAGGGGAAGGGAAACTCATCTAAATCCATCTGCGTATCCTGAAGAAGGCTCCACCCTTGGTGTCAGAAGCAGGGATGCCCCTGGAGGCTGATGTACTAGAGGACCCCAGGCCAGGGTCTTTCACATGTGGTGCCTTGATTTCTGCTTCTGCAACCTGGCAGGGAGGGCTTTGGCCTCCTCCGCCTAGAGGCACAGGAAATCCCAGCTCAGGGAACAGTGGCAGACGTGCCCACAGCTTCTGGAAATCCTCAGGAAATTGGAAACTCAGGAGAGGCGCCAAGATTATATGGAGTTACCCCTGTCCTGCCCCCCGAGGACTGTATGATGGCACAATCTCCCCTCATCAGGTCCCCAACTTACTGTCAAAGTAGCTGGTGTCATCCTCGGCTTCTAGCTGCGGCACAAACTCGGCCTTGTGCCGAAGGAGCCCTGCCCAGTCCAGGGCTCGGAAGAAGGGGTGCTGCTTTACCTCGTGGGTACCACCTGTGGATACACCCAGCTGAGCCTCATGGTCCCCCTGACCATGACCACCTCTCTTCCTGCTGCTTCCCTGGCTGCTCAACCCCCAGCAGATGGCCTGCTAACTGGCTATGTGACGAGATAAATCTGGACCAATGAAAGAACTAGAAAGATGAAGGGAAAACTAGCCGCTGTTTGCAAGCCCGGAGAGGAACCCTGGACCACAGAGACACCGAGCTGGAGCCCAAAGTTAGACTGACCAGATTCCCAGGACCCTCCCCTTCCCTTTACTGAACTCTGAGATCCTACCACCTGGAGAAATCTAGAGGCTTTCCCAGGTCTTTTCCACAAGTTCCTGTTCCTGGGAGACGAAGCTGCCTGAATGAACCTTCGTATCCTGTTGCCAACCCCAGCCCCAAGCATCCTCTTCTCCTGATCAAACCTCAGTCACGAATGTGACTCCTCGTGGCATGCATGAGTCTCAAACAGTTCCTTAACCACTTGACAGGTGATGGGAGGAGCTGGAACAGCAAGATCCACTGGGCCTTTAAGGGCCTCAGGACCAAGATCCAGATGCCTCACAGCTTCGAATATCCATATTCAGTCTCACCAACCTCCGTGCACCAGGCTCAACCACCTACTGTTCCTTCAAGATCTTCTGCTGTTCTATGCCTGATTAGTGAACTTCTATGCAGCCTTCAGAACCCTAGTTCTATGCCCTCTCTTTTGTGCAGTCTCCAAGTAGAGCCTGGGCCCTACTGACATACCAGTGCCCAAACGGTCCAGGGGGCTCTGTCGGAGCAGCCTAGTGATAAGGTCCTGGGCATCTGCTGGGAGGGCGTCGTCCCCTTCCGGCCACATGATCTCATCTGAAATGAAGAGACGGGGCAGAATGACCTGCCTATCATTTCCAGTTTCTACACCCTGGTCTGTCCTGACTGTCTAGCATGTCTTCCCCTCACTCTCCCCTGGGGTCCCCTCATTCCTTCCTTTACCCACACACTGTGCAGCACCCTCCCTCCTCTTGCTGTTTCTCCTCAGTACTTTTGGCATCTGTTGTTGGCTGCTCCCAGAACCCATGTGTGCAGAGTAGAACTGCTCCAGAAGGTTCTCATGGGTTCAACCTGTTTGAAGCAGATGGCCAGGCGTGTTTCCTGAGACACCTATGGGCGAGTATGAACCACTGACCTTTCAATAGTAGTCAAACACTTAACCATATGTACCATCCGGGACACTTTTCACCTCTGAGTGTTCCGTAATTCCCTCCCTCCCTCTGTCCTTACCACTAAATGGTGAGAGACACAAAAACGGGGATATGGGTCCGTCTTGTCCTTGATTGTGAAACCAGACATCATGTAGTAGGTGCCCAATCCACAGGCGGGACATGGCTCGTCTCCCTGCCCTGACACTCAAATCTGGAACCACGGGGGGTGGGGGAGTGGGGGGAGGATGGTGGGGGGAGACGCACCACTGACAACCTGGCCGAATAGCTCCTCCGGTGTGTCCCCAAAGAAGGGCACACAGCCCACCAGAAACTCGTAGAGAACAACGCCCATGGCCCACCAGTCCACTGGCTTCCCATAGCCCTGGCGGAAAATCACTTCAGGTGCGATATATTCGGGCGTCCCGCACACCTAGGCCAGTGGAACAGGGAAACTGAGGCTATGTCAAAGGAGGGACACAATGCACCAAGGGCTGCCCTACCTGCCCACCTGCCCTCCCACCCAGCAAACCTGCTTGTCCAAGAACTCCCGGGCGTCCTTCTCAATGTGACCCTCGTAGAGGTTGGTGGCCATGCTCATGAGCCCAATCTTGGACAGGCCAAAGTCGGTCAGCTTGATGTGGCCAAGCGAGGTGATGAGCAGGCTGAGGGCAGGAGGGTGATGCACTCAGGTTGGGGAAACTGAGGCATACCCGGCTGTTCCCACATGTGGACTGAGAGGGGACTGAAATGATCGACTCTGCACAGTCACGTGGTCAGAGGAACAAATGGGTCTTAAGCAGCTACCGTGTTACAAAGCAAACATAGCTGGACACCTACTGGGTGCACCTGGTGTTATTACTGAGCACCTACTGTATACTTTCACCTCTGAGTGCTCCGTAATTCCCTCCCTCCCTCTGTCCTTAACACTAAATGGTGGTTTCTGGTTGTGCAAACGGTTACTGTGCTTGGCTGTTAACCAGAAGGTTGGAGGTTTGACCCACCCAGAAGCTCCTTGAAAGAAAGATTTGAAGATTTACTTCCAAAAAAAAACCGGCCACTGAAAGGCCTATGGAGGAGTTCTACTCTGACACACACAGGGCCTCCATGAGTCAGCTAGACTCAGTGGCAACTGGCTTTCTATTGCATGCTCCGTGTTCAACTGAGAATCAGCATCTGCCTATTGTGTCTTACCTATTGTGGGTTAAAACATTACCAGACTCACACCAGGTACATTTACAGTATGTCTGAGTACATCTAGCACATGCAGTCATTAGTTTAACAAACTAAACACTTCGGAACCACCTATTATTGACCTTCCCTGTTGGAAAATGGACATAGCTTGGGTGCCTGCTGTATAAAGAAGTATTTCTGCACATGTGTTTTAAACCATCAATGCACACTGCTGTTGAGAACTTAAAAAGTATTTGTTTTATAAGTGACAAAATCGAATACATCATCTTTATAAAGGCACATTTCCATGTACACCTCCTGGGTCCACCTGCTACTTAAAATGAAAGCACAATACCCCCTTCCATTGAAGTGCTTCTGACTCACAGTAACCCTACACAGGGTTTCCGAGATAAGTCTCTAGCGGGGCGGACAGCCACATCACTCTCTCTCACAGTGGTTGGTGGGTTTGAACCGCCGACCTTGTGGTTAACAGCTGCACGTCTAAACCGTAGCGCCTTGCTTACTGAATGCTAGAATAAAATTCATGTCCCTGGCTCTCAGTAAATGTGGTTTTCCCTTGTTCTCTGCACTCACACACAGCAGGTGCTCAAAACCTGTCCTGTCCCTTTCCTCCCACACAAGGAGGGCTTGTGAAATGTGCCCGGTTTCCTGTATCCAGCAGGTGCCTCTTAAGTACACACATCCTCCACTTACAAGGCACAGTGTATGAACCCATCCCCTGAATACAGCTGGTGCTTCCTAAGTGCACATTCCCTCCCCTTGCCTGCCAGCAGCTCCATGAGTGTACTCTCCCTCCCCTGCATCTGCATACACAGGGCCTGTAAATGCTTGCTCATCTCTCCTCCGGACATACCAGGGGCTCAACACATGCGCATTTCCTGTCTCTGTACCCAGCAGAGGCCCCATGATATCAGAAGGCTTGGGTCACAGTCAGCTCTGACCTAACCTCCCACCTCCTCACCTTACCTCCCCAGCCAGCCTATGACCTCACCCCCAACTACTCCAGGCCCTTTTACCTCAGAGACCCTCTCCAGATCCACCAAGTACGGGCCTCAGCTGTCATAAAACCCACCCACTCCAACACCACACCCCAGAGCTCCCCTAACTCTACCCCAGGCCCCGCCCACTCAAAAGCTCCACTCTTAGCTCAGGCCCCGTCCACCCTGATCAACCAAGCCGCACTCCTGTAGCTTCAGATCTAGACACAGTCCACCCAGGCTCCGCCCCTTTCTCAGGTCCCCTTTCCAGCGAGGCCTCACCCCACCAAGCAGGCTCACTTGTCTGGCTTGAGGTCGCGGTGCACGATGCCATAGTTGTGCAGATACTCGAGTGCCAGCACCGTCTCGGCAAAGTACATGCGGGCCATGTCCACGGGTAGCGGCCCCATGTTTTTCAGCAGCGTGGCGCAGTCACCACCTGGGGAGAGACGTGGGATAAGCTCATGGGGGCCTCTGGGCTAGACCTTTGTCCCTGTCCTGTGAAACCTGCAGACCCTTCAGCCTGGTGAACAGTGTTTTCATCTGTCGGAGTCAGGATAATTGGCCAGGGAGCAGCCTGCCTGCATCGTGTTCCTGCTGGCTGAACCCAGTCTCAAATTTTCCTGAAATCTGACTTCACAACACCGAGCCCTGGCCACCAACCTTCCTGGATATTCTACCACATCTCCCCAAATTCTCACTTTGCCCCTTTGAACCTCTGCCCTTGGAATCCCTTGTCTGAACCAGTCCTCCTGCCTGGTCTCCCGGGGTCCTACCCATACACAGCTCTTTTAGGCCACTCCTTGTCCTGCCCGACTGGGGGCTCCGGAGGATCCCACACTGCAGGTCTGCAACCCCAAAATGGACAGAGCAGCAGACCCTAGCTTGGTCCGAAGAAGTTAGGGAAAGAGCGTCCCACCTCCAGAGGCACATAAGTAAGTGCCGCACCTTCCACGTACTCCATGACCATACAGAGGTGACGCCGCGTCTCAAAGGAGCAGAACATGCTGACCACGAAGGGGTTCTCTGCAAAGGTGAGGATGTCACGCTCCACAAACACTTGCTGGATCTGGTTACGTAGGATCAGGTTTTGCTTGTTGATCTTTTTGATGGCAAACCGCTGCCTCGTATCACGATGGCGGACCAGGTAGACGGCACTGCAGGGAGCCAGGGGTGAGCGGTGGGGCTGAGTCTGGACCCAGCGCCCCACTTCCCAGGCTTTGCTTAAGTTGTCCCTCCACCCAGGAAACTCTCTCTCTTTACCTGGCCCTTCTTCCCACAGGTATAAGCTGCCCCCACCCTTGCTCCCACGTATATGGGGTGGGTTAAGACGTGAATCGTGGATGGAACCTGTCAGTACTGCAGAGGTCTCAATTTCCCCTCTGAACTCTGAGAGATAAAGGAGCTCTGGTAGTGTAGTGGTTACGAATTAGGCTGCTAACCTCAGGTCAGCAGTTCGAAACTACCAGTTGTTCCACGGGAGAAAGTTGAAGCTTTCTGTTCCTGTAAAGATTTAAAACCTCGGAAACCCTACACAGGGTCACTATGAGTCGGAACCAACTCAACGGCACACCACCACCATCACCACCACCACTCTGAGAGCTAAATGAGCAAGCGCTGCTAGGGTGAGAGCTGACACAGGGTCTACCTGAGTCTCAGTCATCCCCATAGGCATCAAAGAAATGGGTCTCTGGTAGACCCAGGGACTCACCCATAGGCCCCATTGCTGATGAGCTTGATAGTCTCAAAATCACTCTCACATGGCTTCCTCCGAGATGGGCAGACCAGGGCCCGGCTCTGTGGGGGGTAGCAGCAGGGGCTCAGTGTCCTGTTCCACTGCAGTTGCTACTTAGGTCCCCCTGGCCCCTAGTCCAAACCACTGATCCTGAGGCCTAACACTACTTCCTCCCTTTCCAAACGGCTCACACTCTGCTTCTGAGTATCTGAGCTTTTACTCAAGCTGTGCCCTTCTTTCCCGTACATTCCCAATACATCTTTCAAAAGCTCACTTCCCGCTCCTAGCGCTCCCTTTAGCCAGACCAGACTGCTGAGCCAGCACCTAACACTGCCTCCTCGGTCCAAACCACATGAGTGTCTGAGTTTTTGCTCAAACTGTGCCCTTCCTCCCAGCAAACTCTTACACATCCTTCAGAACTCAGCTTCCCAGTGTGCCCTCCAGTCCTGTCCTTATCCACCCCCTCTGGGTGGTTCTACTTAACTGCCACTCCTTCCAAAGTCACCACATTTTATTCATTTCTGGCTATGTGCAAAACTTTGGTAAACTAGGATCCAGTGGAGCCCTGGTGTACCCTGGGGAGGTCAAGATGGGCAGGGACCCGTAAGTTTTGAGACTCACCTCTGGAGACTCTGGTGTGGGGATCTGTCCACTGTCGAGGTGACTCAGTGGCACCATCTCTGCAAGGCAAGGGAATGCTCACCACCCTTTCCGGAGTCACACTGCCCATCACCCAGAGATGCCCTGAGGCCTTGGACCCATACTGGGTTGGGGGCACTGTGCCCCGCCCCCCAGCTCTTATATACACCCAGTTCTTTGACAAACTCCAGGATGCTGGACTAAGCAGTACCTGAAGAACCTTCTAGAAGGAACATTGCTCAGCTCTGATTAAATCCTGGCTCTGGGTCTTGGTCCTTTGATGTAGGCCCTCTGGGTGTCAGTTCCTAAAGTCCTGCTCAGCTTGGGGCTCAGCGCAGGGCAGTCTTATTCTTTCCCATCCCCCAGGGCCTAGTGGAAGGATGTGAGTCATGCTGGCAACCACGTAGTGTCTTATGGCCACAGAGCAAGGATGGGACAGGGAAGTGGAGACTGGCAGACAAGGGAGTCAGGTTCAAATCTAGCCCTTTCCCAGTCTTGGACTCTGGCCTGGAAACTTCAGCTATTGTCCACGCAGCCACTTCCTGCCTCCTCTCCAGCTAGATTAACCTACACGGGCTGCCCACATTCTATCCAGTAGCCACTTAGGTTGTCCACACACAATCTGACCTCAGGCACACATGGGTTTTAATCCCTGCTCAATCTTGTCTGGTCAGAGCCTGTTTCCTCAGCTTTAAAGGTTCAACAGCCCCCCATCCTGGGATTTCACACATCACACTAACATGTTATAACTGCAGTGTGTCTGGCCACTGTCAATGCCCTGTTGTTGTTGTTAGCTGCAGCTGAGTTCGTTCTAACTCATAGTGACCCTACAGAAACACTGCCCAGTCCTGCACCATCCTCACTGTTGCTGTTATGCTGGAGACTACAGCTGCTGCCTCTGTGTTAACCCATCTAATTGGGATCTTCTTCTTTTTTCCTACCCTCCATTTTATCAAGCTTGATGAACTTCTCCAGGGACTGGTCCCTCCTAAGACCATGTCCAAGGAGCTCTGGTAGCGTAGTGGTTACAAATCGGGCTGCGAGCCGCAAGGTCAGCAGTTTGAAACTACCAGCTGTTCCGTGGGAAAAAGATGAGGCTTTCTGCTCCCGTAAAGATCTACAGCCTTGGAAACAACTGTACAGGGTCGCTATGAGTCGGAACCGACTCCACGGCACATAACAACAACAACAACAATGAGATGTCCAAAGTATGAGAGATGAAGTCTCGACATCCTGGCTTCAAAGGAGCATTCTGGCTGGCTGTACTTCTTCCAGACCAGATTTGCTTGCTCTTCTGGCAGCCCATGGTACTTTTAATCTTCTCTAGCACCATAACTCAAATGCATCAATTCTTTACAGACTTCCTTATGCAACTTTCACATGGGTATGAGGTGACTGAAAGTACCATGGCTTGGGTCAGATGCAACTTAGTCCTCAAACTGTTATCTTTGCTCTTGATCACTTTAAAGAGGTCTTGTGCAGCAGATTTGCCTAGTCCAATACGTTGTTTGATCTCTTTACTGTTGCTTCAATGAGTGTTAACTGTGGATCCAAACAAAATGAAGTCTCTAACAACTTTAATCTTTTCTCCATTATTTATTATTTACTGGTCCAGTTGTGAGGATTTTCGTTTTCTTTATATTGAGGTATACTCCATACTGTAGTCTTGGATCTTCATCAGTAAGTGTTTTAAGTCCTCTTCACTTTCAGCAAGCAAGGTTGTATCATTTATAAATTGCAGGTTTGTTAATGACTCTCCAATTCTAATGACATGTTCTTCTTCATACAATCCATGTTCTTAGATTATTTGCTCAGCATACAGATGGAATAAGCATGGTGAAAGGATACAACCCTGGCGTACCCCTTTCCTGACTTTAAACCATTCAGTGTACCCTTATTCTGTTCTAACTACTGCCTCTGGGTCTATGTACAGGTTTCTCCTGAGCACAATTAAGTGTTCTGGAATATCTATACTTGTTATGAGCCACACAGTTGAAAGCCTTTGCATAGTCAATAAAGCACAAGCAATATTTTTCGGATTTCTGATGTGGTGCTGTAGGGTCAGCACTGGACTGTGGACCACAACAAGGTTGGCAGTTCAAACCTACCAGCTGCTCCTCAGAAACCCTATACAGGGTCGTTATGAGTTGGAACTCACTTGACGGCATTTAACAACAACAACAAACATCTTTCTGGTATTCTGTTTTCAGCCAAAATCCGTCTGACGTCAGTAACAATATCCCTCATTCTATGTCCTCTTCTGAATTCGGCTTGAACCTTTGGCAGTTCCCTGTCAACGTACTGTTAACAGCCACTTAAAAATTATCTTTAGCAAAATTTTACTTGCACATGATATTATTTGATGAATTCTGCATTCTGTTGCGTCAATTCTCTTTGGAATGGGTACAAATAACGTTTGGCCAGGTAGCTTTCCTCTAAATTTCTTGGCATAGATAGGTAAGCACCTCCAGCGCTGCGTCAGTTTGTTAAAAAAACTCTATTGGTCAATTCCTGGAGCCTTGTTTTTTGCCAATGCCTTCGCAGTACAGACTAGACTTCTTCCTTCAGTACTAACAGTTCTTGATCATATGTTACCTCTTGAAATGGTTGAGCATGATTTGGTACAATGACTTTGTGTATTTCTTCCATCTTCTTTTGATACTTTCTGTATCATTCAATATTTTGCCCATTGTTGTTGTTAAGTATCATCAAGTCGGTTCTGAACTCAGAGTGAGCCTTTATAGGGCTTCCAAGGAGCAGCTGGTGGGTCTGAACTGCCAACCTTGTGGTTCAAAGTACAGTGCTTACCCTACAGCGCCACACCAGAAGTTCTTTTGCCCATTTGTTGTTGGTAAGTACCATGGAGTCGGTTCCAACTCATAGTGACCCTGCACAGGGTTTCTGAGGCTGTAAATCTTTATGGGAGCAGAAAGCCTCATCTTTCTCCTACAGAACTGCTGGTAGTTTCAAACTGCTGACCTTGAGGTTGGCAGCCCGACTCGTAACCACTACGCTACCAGAGCTCCTTACCCTTCAATATTACAAGTTAAGGTTTCACTTATTTTTATTTTTTTCCATTTTTTTAGTTAGAGAAAAGCTGAGCGTGTTCTTCCCTTTTGGTTTTCTAATTTCAGGGCTTTTCACATTTCATTTTAATACTTTCACTGTATAATATATACTTTCACTATCATATTTTGTCTTCCTGAGCTCCCCTTCTAATTTTTCTGCTCAGTTCTTTTAATTCCTCATTTCTTCCAGTTGCAGTTGCTTTAGTATTTCTTTACTGGAGAGCAACTTTCAGAGTCACTTCTGACAACCATTTTTATCTTTCTTTCTTTCCTGTCTTTTTCACGACCTTTTGCTTTCTTGCTGCACAATGTTCTTGATGTCATCCCACAGCTCTTCTGGTCTTCGGTCATTAGGGCCTAATGCATCCAATCTGTTCTCTAAATTCAGGTAGGATATGTTCAAGGTCACATATTGGCTTTTGTGGAGTTGTTTTAATGTTCTTCAGCTGTAGCCTGAACTGGCCTATGAGCAATTGATGGGTCTGTCTGTTCCAGTTTGCTCTTGGTCTTGCTTTGGCTGATGATATGTCTTTACCCACAGATATAGTCAATATGATTCCTTTGTATTTCATCTGGTAAGGGCTATACGTATAGTTACCTTAATGTTGTTTAAAAAGGTATTTGCAGTGAATAAATAAGTCACTGAATGGTCTTGCAAGATTCTGTCATGTGATTGCCAGTATGATTTCTATCAGCAAGGCCATATTTTCCAACTACTGATCCTTCCTCTTTGTTTCCAACCTCTGCACTGCAATTACCAGTAATTAACAATAAATCTTGATTGCATGTTTGATCCATTTCAGATTGAAGAAGTTGGCAAAAAATTTTTCAATTTCATCATCACTGGCTTTTGGGGTTGGTGTGTAAATTTGAAGACCAGTATTAATTGGTCTTCCTTGTAGGTGTATGGATATTATCCTATCACAGACAGTGTTGCACTTCAAGATAGATCTTGAAGTGTTCTTTTTGACAATAAAGGCAACACCATTCCTTTTGAATTTTTTCCCGGCATAATAAACCACATGATTATCAGATTCAAAAAAGTCAATACCAGTCCATTTCAGCTAACTAATGCCTAGTATATTCATCTTTATGTGTTCCATTTCATCTCTGGATTACTGGATGTTTGCAGCTGTTTCTCATTTTTGGCATATGAAGGCCCCCAAATCCTTACTCCACTTGTGTCATCATGATCAACTCTACTTTGAGGAGGCAGCTCTTCCTTAGTATTTAGAGTGCTTTCCAACCTGAGGGGCTGGGCTTTCAGGCCTGTATCTGACAATCTCCTGGTGCTATTCATAGTGTTTCGTCTTCTGGCACGATACCTGACAATGCTCTGCTGCTATTCACACGAGGTTTTCAGAGGCTAAACATTAAGAGTAATCTGCCTGTTTGTCTGAAGTCAGGACGCTTCACTGAAACCTGCTCACCACAGGGGACCCTGTTGGTATTTAAATACTGGTGGCATAGCTTCCGGCATCACAGCAACACACAAGCCACCACAGTAGGACAAACTGATAGACACATGCCATGGACTCCCTCAACTCCTTCTTCCTCTACTTCAGCCCCAAAGCCCGCCAAGCATGATCCCACACAAGGCCTTTGCATGTGCTGCTCCTCGGCCTGATTCACCTTCTCCCCTAGGTCGGCACCAGGTTACCTTCTCCTCGCGCTCGGCACACTTCCTCCCAGACATCTCCTGGTCACCCCAGTCCATGCTTGATATTCTCCTAGCTGGTCCCCTCGCCTTGGCTCCCCTAGTCTGGCCATTTCAGATAATCTTTGGCCAGGTTTCTCTTGTCCATGACTTTTCTCCATTTGCAGGGCAGCTAATTATTGATAATGGCCCTTCTAGTCCAATGTTCCCATTTCGGGATATATTGTAAATCACAGCCTCCATGCCTGTAAATGATGGACCCATTCTGAAAACAGTTGCTAAGGAGTCAAGATTAAGGTGGGGTTAAAGAATAAAGGTTACAGTGGATCTAAATGTTTAGAATTCCCCCACCTCAGTAGCGGGTGTGACTCAAGCTACCACCCTTAGTTTCTCTTGGGGGCATGGTCTGACTCCGGTTTATAAGACTGCTTTGGAAAAGCTTGCTATCTTGCCCTGGATCTTGCCTATGGCTCATGACATCTGACCTCCAGTTTGTGGGACCTTTGGCCCATCACCTGACCTGACTCACTAGCTCCTGCATCAACAACTTGTCATCTGACCTGTTGATTTGGGTCCCTCAGCTCCTGAGACTATGTAGGTGAGAAGATTCCGCCAGACTGATCTTGGAACTATGGATTTGGGACTTGTGAGCCTCCACAATTGCATGAACCGTTTCTTTGGACAATTCTATGCTTTGTAGGATGTTGCAGTGTGTTTAAGAACCCTGGGCTTGAGGGAAGGGAGAAGTGGTGATTGTTATCAAGGACTAGGGAGGGGCATACCACATAGCAAAACTCAAACAATTGGGATATCTTTAACTTTGAACTCACAGGGACTAAGCTTGTTTTGATTTCTATAAAAGAAGTTATTAATGCACCATCTAACTCTGAGTCCCCTCCTGGGCCAGCGAAATGAGGTCTGTGAACAGCTAATGGATGTTACGGAGTTCTGGTATGGTGTTGTGGGTTAATGCACTGGACCGCAAGGTCGGCAGTTCAAGTTCACCAGTTGCCCCTTGGAAACTCCTTACATATGGGCTGGAACTGACTTGATGGCACTTAACAACAACGGTTGTCACAGCATCCAGCTCCTCTTCACTTGGTGTTTAAGGATGCCGAGTTCCATTAGGAACTTAGAATCAGGCAGGTCAGGCGCCTGGCCATTTTGCTGAGGTGGCTGAGGGCCGGGGCACAGACAAGAAGGACAGTGTGCAAGGCTGTGGAGGCTCCATCCCCACCTCTCTGGAAAGTGACCCCATACTGTTCCCACCTGGCGCACCTTCAAGAGGGTCCTTAGTCAGACCAAGCTGCCCGATGATATACTGGGGCAGGTCGGTCTTGATGCCATGGCCTTCACGCGCTTGGCCCTCAGCCGCCTCCAGCAGGTGGTAAAATTCCTCTGGGTCAAACTCCTAAGGGCACAAGGGGGTTGGTCAGTCAGGCCACTGGCCCCTTACACATGCTGTTCCCTGACTACATCTCACTTCCCTGCAGATGCTGTTCCTTCTAAGTGCATGCTATTCCCTCTGTCTGGGTCTCAACTCTCTACACATGCTGTTCCCTTTGTCTGAGTCTTTGTACATGCTGTTCCCTCTGTGTACATACTGTTCCCCCTGCCCCACCTCCAGGAAACCACTTCCAGCCTGGCAGCATCCTGTGACCATCTCAAAGTTCTCTGTGAAGAGTCAGCTCAAGGATCTTACGGTGTTGACATAGCAGGACCACTGGGCACCCCACCCAGTCACATGCCAACAGCCTTACCAGGCACTCAAGCAGCCGTGCTGGCCGAGAGATGATGATTAGCAGCTTCCGCACAAGCTGGACCACGAAGCCAACCTCCTCACTGTCCGAGCGTTCATGAGCCTGTGGGCAGGTAAAAGGTGGTGTTACTTACAGGTGTCTGCCTCTGCCCTACCCGCCTGGGACCCTTTCCCCCACACGCACATCTAGAAGCAAGCGCTCCAATTTCTCCTGCATCTCCAGGAAATAGCGGGAAGTGACAAGTGCCTCGCCCGACTTGGCCAGGCAGTCACGGGCCAGCTCAACAATCTGGTGGTGGATGAAGCCCAGCACACCGTCAGCCAATGCCAGCCGGGCACCAGGTGCAAAGGCTGCCAGGAACTCCTGTAGGCGACCCTCCATCTGTGCTGTGGCCTGAGTGGAGTGGATAGGTGTGTCACCATCAAATGACAGGACTGGGGAGCAATGCAGACAGACAGAGGCAGGAGAGGCACAGTATCAGGGAGGCAAAATGAAGGGCAGATGAGGCATGAGTGTCAGAGGAGGAGGGGACAATATTACATGTAAGGTATTTGAGACAGAGACAGGGAAAGACAGAATGGACAGATGGGGGACACAGATGGGGCCAGCCTACCCACCCAGCGCTACCCACCTTGGGGAACCTCTCCCGGTACACATGGTTCATCATGACGATCTCATTGTCGAAGGTCCCAGATGTACGGCCCGGGCTAGAGACGGAAAGTTTGGCTCAGGACTTGGGGCCTGAGACTAACCCTGGGAGGGGTGGGGGATTGTCAAGCAGTCCAAGTCCACCTGAGGCTGCGGGAGCGTGGGCGTAGGCGGGGAGAGCGGCCAGCTTCCTCGTCAGCCACACTCTCGGAGCTGCGGAAGTGCTTGGACAGGAAGCGCAGCTCGTCTGGTGTAGGCTGAAAGGGCAACTGGTGAAGGCGCTCCCGGGAGGATGAGCTGGACTGGGGGTAAGGACCACAGGTGCACGGAGTCAGTATTACAGCCAGACCCCCTGCTCTTCCCTGCAAGGCCCAGTCTGCCTGCCAATCCTCACACAGTCACACACTTCCTCCTGTCAGCTTCCTATGTATCCCTCAAAACCTCAGCTCCAATGTCCCCCTTCTCCAATAAGCCTTCCATGTCTACCATCTTCACTTCTGCTCTGTCCTGCAAGACCTAGGTTACGTGTCAGATCCTCAGACACTAGCATACTTCCTCCTGCCTGACTCCTATGCATCCTTTACCCCTAGCTCCAATTCTCCCTTGCCTGCTCCCTCTTGGCAGCCCCAAGCCCCCCTTTGGCCAGGCCTTGACTTCATAGGCTGGGGATAACTATGTCTCCCAGCCTGGGGATTCCTCAGGGCTGAGGGTAGTCTCCACTCTACCACCTGTCCACCCTGTCAAGGTGGGGTAGCAGGTACCGAGACGGTGGAGCTGGGTGTGTTGGTTCCATAGCCGGACGATGGCAGGGATGCAAGAGACCATCTTCTGCCGTCTGCCCTGGAGAGGGAAGGAGAAAAGTCAGAAGGAAGCATAGATACTGTGGTTTGTACGGATTAATGGTAGACACTGAAGCAGAAGAAGGCTGGTGGCATCTGAAAAAGCTGCAGAGAGGACTGTAAGTCAGAATGCTCTTCCAGCCAGCCTTCCATCGTGTCCCTGTCCCCCATCAACGCTGTGACCTCTCGGGTTGGTTCTGTTGACTGCCCCAGGAGTCCCTGAGGGTCTACATTTAGCCTCAGTTACAGTTGTGTACTCAGCCCCAAGACAGGACATGGCATATGGCAGGCACGCAGTGGACGTCTTTGAGTAAGTGAGTAAAATGTAAGTGCTGGTACCTAGTTAAGTACACAAACAGAGTCTTGTTGAATGATTGAGTGGATTTGGGTAAAGAAATGATACTTGAGTTGACCCAAGCTTCCCTCCTTGGCCTCCCCAGAAGCTGGGAAAAATTACCTGTCGGTACGTGAGAGGTGACTGCAGGTGATCAAGTGTTTGCCAGGGCAGAAACCGGAGGGAGAGACGGCCGGGCGGGGACCAGGGGAGGGGAGAAGGGGAATGAGAAGGTGGGTCCAGTCACCTATCACGGACCCTTGCAGGTTCCCTTACCAGCTGGGCTCCCACCCCCTTTCCCCAAGGTTGGCCACTACGTACCTCCGGGCAAAGGGGAAGTTGACAGCGGACGTGGCACAGAAATTCCGGGGACTGTCCAGGGGACTGCTGCCTGCTGTGCATAAGGCAAGGGAACAGAGTCAGGAGGTTGAAGGCAGGATGCCACACCCACCTGTCTGACATCCTTGAACTCACCCGTTGGGACAGACAGCGGCGACAGAGGCCGGGAGAGGGTCGGTGAGGGTGTTCCCACTACTAGGCTTTTGCGGTTTCCGCTCCGGCAGCTGTGTTGTGTAGGGAGAATAATCAGGGGCTGGTCCAAGACTGGGGCTCAAAGTTCCAAATGTCTAGCCCACAACCCATGTGCAGCCCCACCTCACCCAGTCTGCCCAGCAGATGGGCTCCACACAGCCTCTAGACAAACAAGACCTATTACAAATATTATTGTTGGTGCTCTGACTTCTGGTGAGCCCATGGCTCAACGGAAGGAAATGCTGCCCAGTCCGGTGCCATTCTCATGATTGATCAGCTTTAGACCAAACCGTTGTGATCCAAAGGGTTTCAAATGGCTGAGTTTTAGAAGTCGACAGCCAGGCCTTTCTTCCTAGTCTGTCTCAGTCCGGAAGCTTTGCTGAAACCTGTTTGGTATCATAGCAATAGGCAAATCTCCAGTGATGGACATGTGGTGGCTGTGAATAGGGTGCATTGGCCAGCAATCGAGCCCAAGTCTCCCTCATAGATGGCAAGAATTCTACCACTGAACCCACAATGTGATTGTTATTAGCGGGGAGTGGAGGAGGGGAGTAGTACTAAATACGGCCAGGAGCCCCTGGCCCAGTCTCTGCTGCCGTGTTCATAATCGCATACCATCAGGCGCACTGGAGAATTGTTCCTAGGCAGAAGGTGAAGAGTGCAGAACCCACAGGTAGACAGAAATAACTCCTTCCAGTTCCATTCCATTCACCCATTCCCAGGGACCCCCACCCAAGCCTCTCTGCAGCCCCTCATTGCCTGTGTTGTGCTGCAGGATAATACACAGGACCAGAAGGTAGGTTTGAACCTCAGGGTTGGCAGTTCAAATTCACCAGCCGCTTCTCAGGAACCCTATAGAGGGTCACTATGAGTCAGAACCAACTTGACAGCACTTAACAACAATTAACACTGCCCCTTTAAGAGAACACTTGTTCTTGAATAGATTCTGACTCCTCGTGACCCTAGGCATTACAAAGTAGAGCTGCTCTATATGGCTTCCTTGACTATCATCTTTACAGAAACAGACCACCAGGTCTATCTCCTGACATGGCACTGGATGGGTTCGAACCACCAACCTTTACGTTCGCAGTTGAATACAAACTGTTAATGCCACTTATGGACCTTCCATGCTTATCTAACCCTTCTAACTTTTGCCACCTAATTTCCCTCCCTGCACCCAGCTCCTGACCAGACTCCCTGCCCAGGCCACTCTCCTTGGCCCTCACTCTGACAGAGGGAAGTCGAAGAAACACCATCCAGCACCGCCCCCCCCCCCACACACACATACACCCCAGCGCAGTTACCCGGCAACGACTGCTTGCTCACTCGCTTGACAAGTGCATCAGCCCACACAGCCTGAGCCGCCAACGCAGCTCTACACAGCACAGCTCTACACAGCGGGAGAGCCATGCAGGGAGGGCAAGACCAGGCCCCAGGGCCCCAGGAACAGGAAAGGAGGAAGATGTAGAGCTGACCAAGAGCAAGGGAAGAGTGGTCAGTCACCAAACACATGGGGACACAGCTGGAAAGGTGAGGGAGGAGGAAGGTGTGCTTGCGTGAGGCTCAGTTTCTCCATCCACAGATCTCAAGAGAGGGAATCCCTGGGTGGTGCAAGTGCTCAAGTACTTGACTACCAGTCAAAAGGCTGGTGGTTTGAACCCACCTAGAGATGCCTCAAGGAGCGCTGGGAGCATAGTGGCTACGAATCGGGCTGTGAACCTCAGGGTCAGCAGTTCGAAACTACCAGCTGTTCCGTGGGAGAAAGATGAGAGTTTCTGCTCCCGTAAAGATTTACAGCCTTGGAAACCCTGTACAGGGTTGCTGTGAGTTGGAACTGACTCCACGGCACATAACTACCACCAGAGATGCCTCAGAAGAAAGACTTAGCAATCTATTTCCAAAAGCTCACAGCCTTGAAAACCCTACGGAGCATTTCTACTTGGACAGATGGGATCATCATGAGTCAGAAACTAACATCAACAGACTCTGAGGGGTGGAGGGACACTTCAATGCACTCATACACCAGCAGAGTTGTGCTCAGCTCAGGGCCTAAAAACCCAAACCAAACCCACTTCCAGTGAGCCAATTCCAACTCATGGCAACCCCATGTGTTACATCCAGAGTGGAACTGAGCTCTACAGGATTTTCTTGCCTGCAATCTTTACAGAATAGACTGCCAGACCTTTCTTCCATGGTGCCATAGGTAGGTTTAACCTGCCAACCTTTTGTGTATTGTTGAGCACTTAATCATGTGTGCTTCCCAAGGAAGGACTTACTGGCCCTGGAAACATGGTGGGTAGGCATACACAGTAAGGAGTTCTGGTACTGTAGTGGTTATAAGTCAGGCTGCTAACCTCAAGGTGAGCAGTTTGAAGCTACCGATCAGTCCATGGGAGAAAGATGAGGCTTTCTACTGCAGTAAAAGGAGCTCTGGTAGCGTAGTGGTTATGAATCAGGCTGCTAACCTCACAGTCAGCAGTTCGAAACTACCAGGTGTTCCATGGGAGAAAGATGAGGCTTTCTGCTCCCGTAACAATTTACAGCCTCAGAAACCCTGTACAGGGTTGCTATGAGTCAGAACCGACTCCATGGCACATAACAACAACAACAACTCCAGTAAAGATTTGCAGCCTCAGAAACCCTATGCAGGGTGGCTATGAGTCTGAACCGACTCCATGGCACAATACTGCCACCACCACAGAAGACAGAAAATTCAGTTGCTTCCTCAGAGAAAGAAGCCACAAACAGGTGCCAATTTTAATAGGCTATAAAAGTGGGAGGGGCAGAGCAGCTATACCCATTTCTCAGCTGGGGAAAGTGAGTCCCTCAGATGTTAACAGACACAGATCTGTCCTCCGGCCTGAGGTGCAAAAGAAGCAAAAGTGAAACCTGAAGCTTCCTGCAAAACTTCCTGCCCCCCCATACACACACACACACCACGAATCCTCTACATCCTCACCAGGCCCCTTGTTTCAATGCTGCATATCACAACCCTGTTGCTTCCAAAATCATTTGGGAAAAAAACTGGTTGCTCTTCCTCTGGCTCTCAGGTGGGATTTTCTTGAAAACACAGCTATAGCTGAGGGGTGGAAGGGGAACTGAGCCTTAGCCATTCACTCTCCAAGCAGAAAACGATGGCTGTTTTCTGCCCTCTCTGAGGTGAGTCCTGGGCTTGGGCATTGAATAACTACCGCTGTGGTACTGAGGACACAAGACAGAGTGAGAATACAGGAAGCAGGGTCTGTAGCCAGAATCCTTCACCCCACCCTGACTTGTCCACATATCCTCTGTGGCTCCTCAGCATCTGAACTTAGAATTCTAGGCTCTTTGGAAGCTAGCCCCATCATCAGACCTGTGTTCTTGATCCAGAAAGCCCAATTGCCTTGTTTTGTTTTTGATTTTTAGAGGCTGAGGGGCTTATCCCTGTACATCAGCATCAATGAAAAAAGTAAGGATAGATAGAGAGGCTGAGGCACTGCCTGCGACCATATAGCCAGGGAACAGCTGGGATGGAATTTGAACCCAGGTTCCGCAGCTCTCCATCTTAGCCTCTTTGCCGTTCAGATGGCAAAATTGAGGCTAAGAGAGGCCTGGATCAAATACAGTCATTGGGCTCCTAGTACTCACCCCATAGCAGCCTCGTGCTACAAATATTTGCTTCTGAACCAACATTTCCGCTGACTGTGCCCACCCTCTCCACCCCCGGCAGACCAGCCTCAGTTTTTCCAAGAACCTCGTCCCTGTTTCTTCCCAGTGCTAGAGACCTAGGTTCAAATCCTGACTCAGTCTCATGTCGTTTTTGCCTCTCCAGTTCCACTCCTGCACCCGGAGACACCCTATAGACACCGTTCAGGGGGACGGAAGATGCAAAAGGAGAGTGCCTGGGACTCCCCTTCTCCAGCCGCCACGCACGCTGGTCGTCAGATCTCCGCCCGCCATGGGGACACACTAGTGCTCCCGCAGCCGTCCCCCTACCTCTTGGAGCGCTGCAGCAGCGCACCCTTGGCCAGGCGGCTCCGGTGGCCAGGCGCCGCTACCGCCGTCCAGTAGCTGGGGTCGGACATGCCGCTTCCCTTTGTGCTACTGCTGTCCAAGGTCCAGGAGGTTTGAGCGGGTCAAGGCATCGATCCGGAACCTCGGTCTGCTGGCTCGGCCCCGCAGCAGGGCCCTAGGATGGGGAGGGGGCGGCGAGCGACCGGGGGCAAGAGGGAGGGGGGGATCGGGTGGGGAGAGGAGGAGGAAGCGCGCGCCCGGAGCGCGGCCAAAAAAAACGGGCCCAGAGAGCGTGGGGGCGGGGCCTAACAGGGGAAGGACCTGCAAGAACCACGTGTCAGTCGGGGGGCGGGGCGTTGCCATGGCCGCGGGTGGAGGGGCGGGGCGGAGGACAGTGAGGGTGGAGCGTTGCCAAGGCCGCGGGGCGGCAGGGGCGGGCAGTTGCCTAGGCCCCATGCAGCGGGGGTGTGGCGTTGGCAGCACCTCAACGTTGGGCGGGCTTTCAACTATCAAAATGTAAATCCTATCACACCCTCCTCTCCGTTCCTCCCACCCCCCACCAAGCGCTAATCTTCTCTGAGTACAGCGCTCAAGACCCACCTAGGCCTTGTTGCTAAGTGTTATGGAGTCACCCTATATAGGGTTTCCAAGGAGCGGCGATTCTAACTGACTTTATGATTGAGTGCTTATCCTACAGCACAACACAGATCATTCCTCACTCTGGAAGGTCCTTTGTTGTTGTTAAATGCCTTCGAGTACCCATAGCGACCCTGAACAAGGTTTCTGAAGCTGTAAATCTTTACGGGAGCAGAAAGCCTCATCTTTCTCCCGCAGGGGCAGCTGGTAGTTTCGAACCGCTGACCTTGCGGTTCATAGCCCTATTCGTAACCACTACGCCGCTATACTGCTTGACAAAATAAAGTGTCCCCCACCTGATTCTCTTCGTATAAGCCAGACTGTCCATCCACCTGAACCCAAACTTTAACCCTAACCCCTCGGGGCTGGAAGGGTCTGTTGTCTCTGTCATCCCCAGTCTTGGGGCTCCTCCTTGGAGGTCCCAGTATGCCCTAGCACTGGAGGGGGTTGGTAAACTGAATTGGGGCATCTTGCCCTTGTGTGATGAGAAAGGGCCTCAGCCTGGCTAATTGAGAATCAGATCAATGCAAGGCCCATTACTGAACATCTTTAGCCTCCATCTCCTCATCTTGTTATGCGCTGACATGAATTACACAAAAATTCAAAAAACAAAAAACTTTTGCCCGCCAGTGGATTCTGGCTAACAGGGACCCCATGCATCACAGAATAGAAGGTCCATAGGATTTTCTTGGCTGTAATCTTTATGGGACTCCAGGGAGTCCTAGTATAGCACTGTGGGCTAATGCACTGGGCTGTAAAATCTGTTGGAACCACCAGGTCGATGGTTCAAATTCATTGGAAATCTTACACCAGAACCAACTGGATGGCTCTTAACAGCAATCGTGATAGAGCAGATTGCCAGGTCTTCTATGGCACTACTGGGTGGGTTGGAACTATTAACTCCTCCCCCATCTAGCATTACTCCTCCAGACCCTCCTGTCTCCTCCATGCCCAGTTCTACTGCTTAGTGCCCTAGTACTATAGGCCCTGACACCTTCGGAGTATCTCCCCTATGAGCACCTGACTTAAGATCCCAGGCTCGAAGACCTATACTGGGCTATTAATTTACTCAACAAACATTTAAGTACCTACTTTCTGCCAGGCACTGAGCTTGGCCCTGGCATCCCAGCACAAGCCAGGAGACACAATCCCTGCCCTCAACTGATGGTACACAGAGGGGACTGTAATCACTATAATGAACCAAAGTGTATGACTTGTAGAATATAAAACTGATGATCTGCTCTGTAAACCTCACTCAATTCACAATAAACAGTTAAAAAAAACAAAATTCCTGACAGTATGGTGGGGGAGGCAAAAGTAAAAAGAAACAATTAAATGAACAGATAATTTCAAATGCTGACATTGAGGAAATAAAAGGGGAAGGATAACGGTGGCTCATGAGAGGTGATGAGCAAGGAAACCTCTGTGAGGAGGCAATACTGCAGCTAAGACACTGAGGAGGAAGAGGGAATGACTATAGAAAAAGTGTTCCAGAGAGACAGCACAGCCTGTGCAAAGGCCCTGAGGCAGGACTGTTGGGGAGATGCCAGCCTGCCAACCACATAGGCCTGAAAGGCTGTAGGAGGAAGGTTGTTTTGTTGTAAGAGCAATGGGGAGCTATGGGAGGAGTGTAAGGGAGCTTGTGATCTGGTTAATGTCCGTTAAGCTCCCCCATGTCAGCCATGAGGAACAGGACTGTAAAGGTGAGGAGTGGAGGGTGGCAGGAGGTCAGGAAGGGTCTGGGACAGCATCTGGGAGGGGGACATGAAAGCCTGGGGGGGCTGTGAAATAAAAGGGTCGATTCTGGATGCTGAGGATGAGATAAAGGATTAGGTTCAGGAGGAGTCACTGATGACTTCATGGAGGGCAAGGAGGAGAAGGGGATGCAGGGTGCAGACAGCAGGTCTGCCGGAATCAAGATTTCTAAGGTTGTTCTTGAGTTTGCAACGCCTGCAAGCATGAGGGCCCAAGCGGGGACAGAACTAGGGTCTGATATGTTACCACCTGCTGACACACACGCTCATGCCCACGAGCCACCCCCGCCCCTGCTCACATATGTGGGGACACACCTCTGCATGCATTGCAGTAAAGGCGCTGCTCTCACACCCCCAACCATCAGCACTACCCACATTCCCCCATCACACCCACAGCCCGGGTGTCCCCAGCAACTGCTTCGCCCACATCCATCTGGCCTGTTTCCCCGAGTGCAAAACAACACAACCCAGAGGGCCTGTGATGGGGTGGGGGTGGGGGGTTAGTGAAGCAGACCACTGACTAACTAGTTCCCTTCCTCTGCTCAGTCACCCTCCATGGCTCCTCAGTGCGCTTATAAAGACACACTCCTGGATGAATGCCTCACCAAGGACTCAGATTCTGGCTCTGCCTTTCCCCATGCTAAAGATCAGGTAAACCGCAAAGCCCCAGGGGAGTGTACAGAACCCCACTCACAGCTCCTGGTCAGGTCAGACCCTCCCAGTCCTTCCCACCTCCGGAAGTACCATTCACAGGCTTCCTAGCCCCACATTCCCTGTCAGGACTGCAACTTTTGTCCTTCCTCAGGAGAAAATCAAAAATCCTGCCCTGGGTGTTTGAGGCCCCGATGTGGTTGGTTTCTGCCAGGAACAGCCTTTCCATACCACCTCTGGCCTAGAGGGCCCAACTCATAATTTCTTCAATGAAAGGCAGAGCCCTTGTCCTCACTTTGTGCCTCTCCAGCTGCCTCGCATTTACCCAGACCACCGGACTCACTGACTTCTAACCCATTACATGTTGCTGCTGTTACTGTTAAGTGCAGTGGATCGATTCTGACCCATAGCAATCCTGTATAGGGTTTCTGAGGATCAGCTGGTGAGCTTGAACTGCCCACCTTGCAGTTCAAACGGCTTTGCTGTCTGTAGGATAAGCACTGGACTGTTAATCACAAGGTTGGAAGTTCAATCCCACTAGCCATTCTTGGAAACCCTATACAGGGTCACTATGAGTCAGAACTGACTGAACAATTACTGAACAACAATCACTGGAGAAGATGTGAACTCATATCCATGATGGGGTAGTAGGGAGGGAAGCCAGAAGAGGGGAGTGAACATAGGGTACAAATGAGTATCACTGAGGACTGAAGGGGCTTGCGGGGAATGGGTGGTAAGGGAAAAGTTTTTCAACAAACAACAGAGACCAGGCGGGTGAGCAGATGAAAAAAGAAGAGCTCCAGGCAGCGATGCAGCATGGGAAAAGACCCGGAGGCCAGGCCAACTTGCATTTTGAAGGAATAACCAGGAAGACGACAATAACCAGGAAGCCACAGATGACGAAGAGAATGCAAAGGGGAGGTGGGAGTGGAGGCTGGAGGCTGCAAAGGTGGGGGCCTCAGGAGAGCACAAGGATGGATCTAGGTTACTTGGAACAGGATTCATTTCTTTAATGTGGCTCTGTTGCCCTCTGGTGGCGAGTGAGACAGCTGAGGAATGGGGTTCTCTGGCAGTGCCCCAAACTTTGTCTCCAGGTCCTCTTGGCAAAACTGGCTCAGCTGTCCCCCAAACACAAGGGTAAGACTCAGAATCAGACTTGGTTTGCCATTCCCACCCAGGATGCCCCTGGGCTACACACTCTAGTCCTGTGCCTTAGTTTACTTTCCTGCTAAACGGAAGTCCCTGCCTCCTACTGGCAAAGACCTACCATCTCCTGCTCAGATCCTGCTCCAGTTAACCTCCCTACCTCAGCCCCTGCCATTCCTGCACTTAGTGAATCTTCTTACACCACAAAAGCCACATAAGATTTTAAAAGTCAGTTCCTACCATGGGGCCTTCCCATGTGGAGTTACCTCTGCCTGGGGGCTATCTGTCTTCCCTGGTCTCTGCCCAGGTCTTGGCTCAAATGTCACCTTCTCCCAGAATCCCTGTCTGTAAATATCCTGCTTATCCATTCACTGGAGTCCTGGTGTAGTGCTGCAGGATTGCAAGGTCAGTTTGAGCCGCAAGGTCAGTGGTTCAAGCCCACCAGTTGCTCTTTGGAAACCCTATACAGGGTCGCTATGAGTCAGAACCAACTTGACAGCACGTAACAACAATAATATCCACTCATTGGGAGACAGTGCTTTATAAGATAAGCACTGGACTTTATAAGATAACCACAAGGTCAGTAGTTCAAGCCCACCAGCCACTCCATAGGAGAAAGACGAGGATTCCTGCTCCCACAAAGATTTACAGACTCAGAAACCCTATACAGGTTCACTATGACTTGGAACCGACTCAACTGCACTTAACAACAATATCCATTCACTTGGTCACTGCCTGCCAACCAGACAGCCCCATGAGGGAGGCACTGTCTATTTTGTTCATAGTTATGTTCCCAGCACCTGCACACAGTAGGAACCTATGGAAGGCTCCCTAGCACCCATTGTTGTCTCTATAACATTCCTTCTTTTCCCCATTAAAGGCCTGTGGGAACAGTCTGAACAGTTCATTCATACGAAGGTGTGAATGACTGAAAAACAATCAAAGTTTAGATAACACATTTGAACCTTGGAAGGGACCAGTGATAACTCAGATAATCCCTCCTGTACCAAGATCCTGAGACCCACCCAGTTACACAGGGCATCTTAAGTCCTCAACAGACTCTAGTGGCAAAATTGGCCCTGATGTTTGGCCATCAGATGTAATGAACCAGGAGAACTGGTATGGGAACAGACTTCTGGTACATGGCCGGCACTCAAAATTCAGTTCTTTTGACTGTTCCTTTCAACGACCAGAGCTCTCACAGTGGACTCTCAGGCGTTCTGTGTGTGTGTGTGCACGTGTGCATGTTTGTGTGTTTTCAAAGGGAGGAGCTGAGCTGGCAACTGGGAGGGTCCCTGAGGTCACAGCCCAGGAGTCTAGGCAGATTCAACAGGGAGGGTGTGAGCTGGCTGGGAATCCAGCACCTGTCTCAGAGAAGTCCTTGGGCAACAGCTCAAGCTCTAGCCTCGTCCGGAATACTTGTCAGAGGAGGGGGCCTTCCTTGCGTTGGCTGAACGTGGAATTTCCCCAGCACGATCTCAGTGTCGGCAGCTGCACCATTTTATGGATGGATAAACTGAGGTCTGGAGAGGTGACATCACTAGCCCATCCCAGCACACTCTCACTCACCTCCAGGGGTGCAAGCCCAGCGATGGGCTGCAGGGGCTGCATGGGCTGCTGGGGCTCAGCAGGGCCGGGCTCTGGCTGCTCGGAGACAGACTGCAAAGCAAGAGGCCAGGGAAGGTGAGCCTGGCAGCAGTCCTGCACTAGAACTGGCTTGGAGGCGGGGATGGGTGGGAAGCCGGGATAGAGGGGCGCAGGTCTCCCGCAGGCCTCGAGGGCGGGGCCAGATCGATGACCTCGGAGGACTTCCCGGAGGTGGTGGTACATGAACTGCAACGCGGGTGGAGGGGAAAGCCAGCTGTCATACTGTTCCCCCACCCCCACCCTCAGCCCAGCACTCACTCGAGGGTCAACGCCGGAATGTGCAACTTGTCCCTGCGGGATTTCATGCCGAGGCTAAGGCCGCGTCTAAGCGGCTGGGAACTGACGCCCCCTTTGCGGCTCACCAGCCCTGGCCGCGGCGCGGACAACACACCGACTGACGGACGAGGACGCGGACACGCCACGCCTGGCAGGCGCGGCGGACGCGACGCGGGGGCTGGGCCACCAGGAGCGCGGCGGACGGGCGCTCTCCGCTTCGGGGCGGGGCTCAGGGCCCCGCACCTGCGCGCAGGCCCGGCCGGCGAGAGGGATGGGCGCCACCCCCTTATCGTGAGGGACTCCGAAGCTACTGAGTCTCAAGACGCCAGGTTGCATGACCGGAAAGGAAGAGCGTCCACTGCTTACTCCGCGGGCATTATTGCTCCATCCCTGGCCACGCCCCCAAGCCCGCCCGGTCCCGCCCCTGAAAGCTCTCGGACCCGGATCCGCGAGCGCCACGCCCCTATCCCTCCCCAGTTCCAGCGTTCTGGGTCCTTCATGGTTTGTTCTCCTCGCTTCTCATATTTCCTCTCACAGTTGGGCATAGAGCAAGTGGTAGGAAGTGGATAACCCTCTAGGAGTCTTTGGTCCTCTCCGGTCCTGTGGCTCGGGACTTTGCCCTCCTAGATCCAAATGATTCACTGTCCAACACCACCACCACTCCAGCAAGAGCAAAGGCCGGGGGTCAAGGCCCGCCCTCCAGACAATGCCAGAGCACCGTCCTGACCTCCCTACCAGTTGCATGATCCCCACTCCAGCGATGTGCAGAAGGCCTGGGCTTGACCCGTCTCACCATCGGATTTCAAACCTTTATCTGACATTCAGGACGTCCCATTCTCTCAGTCTCCCAGTTTGCTCATTGTGCTCCAGCCACCAAACCACCCCACCAAGCTAAACTTATTCCCAACTTTGCCTATGCTATGCTGTTGCCCCCCCACCCCCGACTTCTCTTCCTTTTCTAGATTTTGGCACAAATATCTCCTCTTCCTGGTGTAGGATAAGCACTGGACGGCTGGATCTGTTTGAACTGCACGGTTGACAGTTCAAACTCACTAGCTGTTCCTCGAAAACCCTATACAGGTGGAAACAACTCGACCAGGAACTTTATAACAATAACAACATTACCTCCTCCAAGAGGCCCTCCAGATCACCCAGACAAGAACCAACCCCCTTCCTCTCTCAATCTTAATTTATCCCCAAGACCTGACGTTCCAAGGGCAGGGTCTGGAACTAACTGGTCCCCATATCCCAAATGCCTGGCAAACTTCAGGCACTCAAAAAAAAAAATGTTTGTTGAGAGAATAATTTTGTTGAAAGGCAGTGAAATTCCTGTCCCCAGCTCAAGAAAACAGGATTTCCAAGAAGCGAGTGTTCCAGTGGCCCTCCCTATTAACCTTCATAGACCACTAACCCTTAAACCAAACCTGTTGCTGTCCAAACCACCCCTTGAGTTTCAGAGTAGAACTGTACTCCATTGGGTTTTCAAAGGCTGTGAAATTGCACGAACTAGATCAGCAAGTCTTTCTTCCAGTGGTGATGCTATGTAGACTATGAACCATAAACCTTTCAATTGGTTGTTGTTGCTAAGTGCTGTTGAGTTGGTTCTGACTCATAGCGGACTCTGTATAAGGTTTCCGAATAGCAGCTGGTGAGCTTGAATCGTCGACCTTGTGGCTCAACCTGACCTTGCAGTCCAATGCATTAGCCTGAAGCACCACACCAGTTGAGCACAAATCATTTACACCCCCACCCCAAGGACAAAGACCACCAGCCAGTGTAAGGCAATTCTCTCCCCTTCCTGGGCCTCAGTTTCCTGTTCTGCAAATAGACAAAGGCACTGAATAAAATGTTCTCTGAGCTTTTGGGGTCCAAAAATGCCAGCCTACAGAAACACTGATGTGGCTCCTGAAGGCCATGAATTTCATACCAGTGTTACCTGTGAAGGAGCCTGGTGATGCTGTGGTTAAGCGCTTGGCTGCTAACGGAAAGGTTGGCAGGTTGAGCCCACCAGATGTTCTATGGAAGGAAAATGTGGCAGTCTGTTTCTGTAAAGATTTACAGCCTTGGAAACCTATGGGCAGTTCTATTCTCTCCTATTGGCTGGTTCACTACGACTTCACTCACTATGAGCTGGAATCGACTCGATGGCAATGGGCTATGGGTTTGGATTCCCCAAGTTCCTTGGCACAGGAGTGTGCAAGCTAGTTCCAGGATATTGGGGTTGGAATTCTACAGTCTAGACTCTGGATTCCAGACAAGTCTCCCTCTTTCCAAGCTGGGTGTTTTTGAGCTGGTGATACAGCCTTTTTGTGCCTCAGTTTCCTCATCTGCAAACTGGCAGTGGCCTCCCACGGGAGGGCCAAGTGAGGTACTTTGCAAATACCCAGGCAGCATCAAGGTACGTGGCATTGTCATAATCATGAAATAAATCCACAATCCCATGGTTGCTACTGAAATATCTGCACCCAGAGCCACAGAGACCCCACCCAGCCCACTAGCCCCACCAGAACCACAGAGTTCCCACCACCACCAGGCCCAAGGTGAACTCACCCACGTCCCCGGCGTGGCAGGCTCAGCTCCTTCTGAAATGAGATGAAAACGGGGGTTATTCCGAGGGAAACAGACCCTTTGTGTTTTCTCACTTGCTTCACTCCCTGCTCAGCCTTCTTCCTGCTCACCCCACAAACAGGGTTCAACTCTACCTCAGGGCTTTTGCTCTGGTTGTGCCTTCAGCCAGGTCCTTCTTTCTTCCCTTTGTTGTTATTGGTAAGTGCCTTCTAGTTGTTCCAACTCAGAGCAGTGGTGTTGGTGTGCTGCGGGAGTTGATTCCCACTCATGGGGACCCTGCATAGGGTCTCTGAGGCTGCAAAGCTTTACAGGAGCAGAAAGCCTCATCTTTCTCCCAAGGAACAGCTGGGAGTTTCAAACTGCTGACCTTGAGGTTAGCAGCCTGACTCATAAGCACTATACTCCCTTAGCTCCTTATAAGTGACCCTATAGGTTTCTGAGGCTGTAAATCTTTGCAGGAGCAGAAAGTCTCATCTCAAACCACCAGCCTTGTGGTTTGCAAACCAGTGCTTATCCTACAGAGCTGCTGAAATCCCTCCCTTCCTTTGTTGTTGTTAAGTGCTTTTGAGTCAAAAATGTTTTTGATTCATAAGGACCCTGTATAGGGTTTCCGAGGAGTGAAGAGTGAATCTGAACAGCCGACCTTGCAGTTCAAACCAACCTTGCGGTCCAGTGCATTATCCCACAGCACCATAACTGTAGCACATCCCTCTGACAAGTACCTCCTCTTCCTGGAAGCCCTCCCAGACTCCCAATCGACCTGCCGGCATAGCTCCTACCCACTTGCACTAAAAGTAATGTTACTTAAAATAATCAATTGTTCCTGGGTGGTGCAAGTGGTTAAGCACTTGATTACTAGCCATATGGTTGGTAATTCAAACACACCCAGAAGTGCCTCAGAAGACGCACCTGACAATCTGCTTCTGTAAGGTCACAGCCTTGAAAACCCTGTGGAGCAATTCTACTCTGAGCACATCGAAGTATCCCAATGGCAACTAACAACAACAAACTTACAAATTAGTTGTATTTATAAAGAAGTGTGCTGTGGCACTGTAGGATAAGCACTGGACTGCTAACCACAGGGTCGGTGGTTCAAGCCCACCAGCTGCTCCTTGGAAACCCTATGCAGAGTCACTTTGAGTTGGAACAGACTTGCCAGCATGTAACAGCATGAAGAAGTTTGTCAATAGTGGCTAAATCTTAATAATTTGTTGAGGAAAGGTTGATTCCTAAATTGGTGCTCCCTTCCAAGATCTGAAAGCCATTCACTTCCCATCGTTTGCAGAAACTATGCAAGTTTGGGTCCTGGGTGGTCAGTGATGTGGTTCCCTTTTGAAGACTCCTTTAAAGCTCATCCAGCTAGCCTACATCCACACTGTGTGCTTCACCACATTCAGGGCAGAAAGTCTTGGGCTTGGGGTCCACTCTGACCCCAATGCACTCTCAGAGTTTCTAAATTCTCCAAAGGCCAAGTTTGGAGTTTGGGTATCAGCTATTTTTTGTCTCTTCTTGACTTTGCAACTTCTCGTGTCTCAGTTTATCCATCAGTAACTTGGAAGTGTTCTGGGGTAAGAATGATCAACCATTATTGCTGTTGTTGTGGGAACATAGTAAGGGCCTGGCGGAAACCACCATGGTATCTGGGAAATTTTCATCACATTCACTACCAGGGGCGGCTTTACCGGCCGGGGAAACTGAGGCGCGGAGGGATGCCGGCCACCCACGTCTCTCATTGGAGGGAGGGCCAGGAATCCCTGTCTTTGTCCCCCAGTCAACCACCACCACCACCACCACCAGGGTGGCCTCGGCTGGGACACGAGACTATTTTTATCTCTTGTGGGCCCGGGGCTGCCCACGTCCTGAGCGGGGCGTTCACCATGGCAACCCGTGACGTCAGCGGCCCCCGCAGCCAATCGGAGGGGGCCGGAAGTTGCCGGGCACGGGACAACATGCAGTGGGGTGGTGGCGGGTCTGGAAGAAGGGGAGGGGTTGGCAAGGACAAACCTTAACATTTCGAGGCGCGACCCTAACTACCCTACATTCAGAAAACCCAGCCATTGAGGACGGGAGCAGGCTAAACTGCCACCCTGTGGTCGTCCATTCTGCTTGAATACCTCTGAGAACGGAGAGCTCACTACTTATAGTTCAAGGCAAGAATTCATAATCAGGAACAAGTACCACCACCACCATTAGGGTCTCCTCCTTCTCCCTCCTATCACTGTCCAACTTCCTAAAGCAGCCCCCCTCCGCCCCCGCCCATGTGAAACAGGGCGCAGAACTGGAATTGGAACCCAGAGGTTCATTAACTTCCTTTCAAAGCATTCTAAGTCGGGACCCTCATATCTGGGTTCCGGACCTAGTACTTAATTAAGGTTGTTGTTGTTAAGTGTCGTCGAGTTGGTTGGATCCAAGATTATGATTTTGTGAGATTAATAATAACCAGCAGTTTAGATTTGCTTCCAAAATATAAAATGATGTAAAGTAGCAGGCAGAGGGGGGCGAGAGAAAGCCGGGGACGCTGGACCCATCAGGGACTCTCCCAGCACCACCCCCGGACCCTCTGCTCCCGGAACCATCTGCTTCCGCCCACAACCCCCTCTTCGCCAGCTGTTCCCCAGGGGGTGGCACCCACCCAGACTGGGGTGATGTGGGGGGGGGCGACCCCCGGGAACCACTCATTAAAAATAATATGTATGGCATTGTCATCTGTCCACAGCCAAGCTGGGCAATGCTGTCCCTTTCCAAAGCTTCAGCCAAATCCTAATGACCCCCATTCTGGAGAATGCAGAGCAGGGCATGGATTCCCCCATACCACAGGAGTTGCGGGGGGTGGGGTGGGGGAGACTGAGGAAGAAAGATGAAGGTACCTGAGGGGCCACCTAGAGGAGGGGTCATGGGACTGGGGGAGCAAGCAAGCATCCAGGCCCAGCCAACAGCAGAGGCATAGATGCGGTGGTGGGACTTGGCCCCAGAGACACAAAGCCCCATAGGAGGTTGGGTGCAGCTGGAGAGAAGGAAAGGAGAAATCAACAGATGCCACACTACATAGCCTGGAGCCTTCCTGGAAGAGGAGAGGCTAAGTGGAAACTTTCAGAGTCCCTTTCAAAGTATGGTTCTTATAAGGAGGCTCTCCAGGAGCAGGTGACAAAGTTCTGGTACCACTGAGACATTACGTTCTGGCCTCATTCTTTGTATGGGTATCTGCTTTAAAAAAAATTCTACCCTGTGTCTTCTTTAAGCCAAACCAGGAAGAAGCGTTCTTCACAAACTCCCTCCCTGACCCATAGCTTGAGGGCCTGGTCCAGGAAGTGCCCAGTACACAGTCACCATATGCCTCATGCTGCCATGGCATGATTGTCCAGGACATCTAGGCTTATTATTTCAATCAGCACTGGCCTTGAGTCCCCTGAGTTTTCTCAGGTTATTATGAATTTGACTTTTGGCATCTTCAGAGATCAGGAGATATGATTGGCTCCAGCTGGTAGCTGTCAGATCAGTTAACTGAGGTGCTCTGGTGGCAATGTAGGATAAACATTGGACTACTAACCCCAAGCTCAGCAGTTCAAGCCCACCAGCTGCTTCTTGGGAGAAAGATGAGATTTTCTGCTCCCACGGAGCCCTGGTATGGCACTGCGGGTTAATACATTGGACTGCAAAGTTGATTTGAATTGCAAGGTCAGCAGTTCAAGCTCACCAGCCGCTCTTCAGAAACCCTATACAGGGTCATTATGGGTTGGAACGACTCAACAGCACTTAACAACAACCCTATATTGGATTGCTGAGTCAGAACCAGTGGGTTTGGAGTTAGAGGAACTAACTTTGGTTCTGAAGTTCTCAGCATCTGTGGATCTTCAAGTACTTCGTGGGGTTCGAATTCATGGCTGTTAACTTTTCTTCTCTGAGTCTCAGTTTCTGCTTTTGTAGAATGGGGCTAATAATGTCATCAATCTCTTGGATGATTCTCTGCATGCACACTACTCAACAGTTGTAAACACCAGTTAAGATGAGCACTTTCTTACTATTACTTCAGTGGTGGTGGTTGTTAGTTGCTGTGACAACCTCATATTTTATTATTTTTACCCCCCCCCCACTTGGTCCTCTGTTCCAAGCCCCTCCTTATTTTCCAAAGGAATCTTTCCAGCCTCCAGATCTGATAATACCCTCCCTTGCCTCAGCACCTCCATAGCTCCCCATCACCTTAGCAAGGAGTACCTTCAATGGGCGCTGAAGACCTCGAAGCAGATGGTCTCTGTCACCCACCAAATTCACTCTCTCGAAAAGACCCAGCTGTAAGACTGAAAGAGAGCTCCCACTTTGCAGACCCTTTGCATGGGCTGTGTACGCTACCTGAAATGCCCTCATGCACCTGGCCAATCCCTTTCCATTCTACTGCTGCCCCTGGATGGAGACCAGCGTTGGCTTGGTTTGGAGGGGTTTGTCTGAAGAGGCGTTGGACCAACCTGGGTTCAATCCCAACTGTTAGCTAAAGGTCTGCTGTGAGAGCTGGCCAGGTAGTTGCCTCAGTTTCCCCTTTTTAAATACGGGGATTCATCATCAAAAAATACCGCCCCCATGGGCCAGCTCCCTCTTCTTGACGTCAGTAGCGCCCCCACTAACTTCCCCGGAGGCGGTTTCCTTATTTTAAGAGACTGCAGGCGGGGCTTAAGTCTAATTGGGGCTTCACGGGGGGCCCATGATGCCCCACAACAACACACTGCTCGCCCGTCCTGCCTCGCCCCCTCCTTTCCACCTAGGGTCGTCACCCTCACCTCTGGCCTGGACTCCTCTAGTCTGATTCCCTCCCAACCCCCTACCCGCTGGCCACACCTTCAGAGGTCTCTAACCTGCAGTTTTGCCCATGCCTTCCACCACTCCACCCACCAAACGCCCTAGTTTCCCCACTTTCCCCACCGACCAGGCTGAGTTCTCTGTCCTGCGGCCATCGAGGGTTTGAGGTTCGTCAGCCACCTCAACCCCGTGCCAGCCTCTTCCTTCCCCATCCTCTAGGCCCCAGCCCCCCTCAACTTTTTTCATTTCCCCAAATACATAACCCTGCCCCTCGCCCCACCATCCGCAGTTGCATCCTTTGCTTTAGCCGATTGGGTCAGGTGCCTTCTGCCAATGTTCACGTTCCAACCCCTCCAGGTTGGAAGTCCTATTAAACACCTCACATTCTTTCCCATCCGGACACATAGCAAGGGCTTAATAAATGCTTGTTGGGTAAACGATGAATCCTAGGTTGTACACCCGCAAACCGAGTAGCTTCTCAGAGATTTGGTCCAAGTGTCAGAGGGAAACACGGCCAGAACTTTTAAAATCCCTTTTCACAGTTCGAACCTAGGTCTGTGCTGGCCTCTCAGTACCCACGTTTTTATCTCCAGGTCAGGGTCAGAAAGCAGTAGTTCTATGGTAAATGAGGACACTGAGAAGCAAGAACGTCCCCTCCCCGGGTCACACAGCCAGTTTGTGCCCAGAAGGGGTTTGTGCCCAGAAGGAGCTGGTTAAGATGCCGGATTGAATCCGGACTGCACGACGTCTGGCTACCGGAGCCTCAGATTCCTTATCTGACGAATGGGCTTCTGAATGCACAGTCTAAACCTTCTCGGGTCGCCTTAAAGGTGGACTGAGTCGGTAGCCGCGGCGACGCAGAGAAAGTACAAGGCAGGGATTGATACATATTAATTAATATTTGGTTGGTTGGTTATGTGGCGGGGAGTCGGTTCCGACTCAAAGAGACCCTGATTAGGGTTTCCAAGGGTGCACATTTTTGCGGGAGCAGAAAATATTAGTGTCATTAATAATAATACTATTAATGCACTGATGAGCATATGGTGTGCACTCAGGCTGCTGTTGATTTTGTTATTAACGCAGCTTTGGTGGGGCGGGATGGGGGGGAGCCGAAACGCTAAGCCTCTTCGTTCCACGCTAAGCAAAAAAGCCTCAGTTTCCCCTTATGCCATATAGGGAACCTTTCCCTTCTCGCAGAAGAAAAGCAATTTAAGCAGTGTATGCGCTGCGGGAGCAATCAAAGCGCACTCCCACCCGGGACTCAGTTTCCCGCGCGCCGCAGAGGCCCCGCCCCCGGTGCCCAGGTCGCGTCCTTGCGGCCGCGCCCTCCTCCCCCTCCTCCTTCCCGCGCGCTGGCGCAGGGCCTCACCTGGAGCCCGCGACGCCGCAGGAGGCTCGGCTCGTCCATGGCCAGGGAATCCAAATAGCCAGCCTGCCCCTGGCCCCGCCCTATCCAACAGGCCCCGCCCCCGGCGCCATTGGCCACGGTCAGCTGATGCTCTCTGACCCCGCCCATCCCGAGCAGGGGAAGCCCCACCCCTATTGGGTGGGTCCCCCTCCGCCCCGCCCTCGCCCCCGCGGAATAAACATTTTACAAATCATCGTCCCAGATGTCGTCCTATTTTACAGATGAGGAAACTGAGGTGCGGTGAGGTGAATGTGTCTTACTTAGGTGTAACACGATCAAGTCCCAGAGGGAGACAGCCAGGATTCTCATTTTACAAATGGGGAATCTGAGAGCCAGAGAGACATTAGTAATTGCGGTGCAGGGTCATGAGACTCCTATGTGGATTTAAACCTTGGCGTTTTGCTGGACTTGGCTTGACAGAACCGCCAGACTGTTTTCCAAAGCAGTCACCTAGTTAAGTTTGCATTTCAAATAAATAATAGATTCACTATGAGTCGGAATCAACAAAGGCATACAACCGCCAGCTGGGTGGCATAAACAGTTATGCGTTCAACTCCTAGCTAGAATTCACCCAGAGGCGCCTCAGAAGACAGGCCTGGCAATCGGCTTCCAAAAGATCACAGACTTGAAAACCCTGTGGAGCAAATACTGGACCATCTAACTACAACTCAAACAAGTAACTGATATAAATAGTATTCAATGTCGAAATTCAGAACGAACTGAAGATAAACATTTTAAATAGACACTATCTAACCTTAATCTTTTTTTTTTTAAATTGTGAATTATGTGATAGTTTACATGGGAGAACATTAGTTTTACATTCATTCTATCGTATATCGTCTCATTGCCATGGTTACGATCCCCTCCATGCAATCCTTCCCCAGTACCCCTCAGATCTTCAGCACACAGCCTTAATCTTGCACAACCCTTCCTCACTCACTCACCTCATCCTTTCCCAGTGCTGGTCCCAATACAACTTGATTTACAAAAAGATGGTGACTGGAGTTGCCAATTTATGTTTTGAGGACGACTTGGTGCCTACTAATCACCATCTCTTACAGGGGTCTAAGGTGTCCAAGGTATGCACTATCTCCCACAGGTGTATAGCCCCTGCAGAAGGAGAAACAGAGGCTGGTCAAAGCTCAAAGTCGCAGGATGGTATCTACCTTCTCTCTTCCACTGGGATTCCCACGCACTCTGCCTCTGTAGATTCTTGGGTTTGCTCTCAGGTGGGGGGACCTTAGGGAGATAATCCCCTAAACGGTGCAGTAGAATCTCACCAATCTAAGTTTACCTGATTTAGCTAATTAAAATACAGGATGCCTGCTTAAGATTTTTTCACGAAAGGGTTTTTAAATTGGGATATAATTTGCATTCCATAAAATTCAGCCATTCAAATGTACAATTCAGTGTTTTTTAGTACATTCATAAAGTTGTGTAACTATCACTGCTATCTCATTTTCATCATCTCTCAAAGAAACCTTGTAACTATTAGTCATTCCCCACTCCTTAGCCTCCCAGCACCTGACAACCACCAATCTGTTTTCTGACTCTGTGGATTTCCCTGTTCTGGGCATTAGAAACAGAGCCAGACACTATGTGGCTTTGTTGCACCTGGTTTGGTCACTACTTACCATATTTTCAAAGTTCATCCATGTTGTAGCAGATATCAATACTCCTACTTATGGTGACTTTATGTCTCACAGAATGAAACATTGTCTGCTCTGGCGCTAGCCTCATGATCCTTGGTATGTTTGAGCATTTCATTCCTTTTTATGGCTGAGTAATATTCCATTAAGGAGCTCTGGTAGCGTAGTGGTTACGAATCGGGCTGCGAACCGCAAGGTCAGCAGTTCGAAACTACCAGCTGTTCTGCGGGAGAAAGATGAGACTTTCTGCTCCCGTAAAGATTTACAGCCTCGGAAACCCTGTACAGGGTCACTGTGAGTCGGTTCCGACTCCATGGCACACAGCCACCACCACCAACATTCCATTGTATGGATAGACCACACTGTGTTTGTTTATTCATCACCTGATGGACATTTGAGTGGTTTCTACTTTTTTACTTTTACGAATTGTGAACATGGATACACAAATTTTTGTGTGGACATAGGTTTTTGGTTCTCTTAGGTCTATCCCTAGGAGTAAAACATCATAGAGTAATTCTATGTTTGACTTTTTGAAGAAATGCCAGTCTGTTTTCTAAAGCAGCCACTGAAAGAAATTTGAATTTCAAATAAATAATGAATAATTTTTTAGTATAAATTTGTTCCATGCAATACTTGGAACATAGTCATACTGGAAAAAATAAAGCCACTTATCTGAAATCTAAAGTTAACTGGGTGTCCTGTATTTTATCTGGTAACCAGAGTTGTATTCTTTCCCCATATTTATTCCATCTGTATGTTGAGCAAATAATTCAAGAAGATGGATTATATGAAGAAAAACGTGGTATCAGGGTTGGAGGAAGACTTCAGCAGCAACCTGTAATATGTAGATGATACAACCTTGCTTGCTGAAAGCGAAGAGGATTTAAAATACTTACTGATGAAGATCCAAGACCACAGCCTTCGGTATGGGTTGTACCTCAGTGTAAAGAAAACAAAAATTCTTACTGATGGACCAATAAATAACATCAAGATAAATGGAGAAAAGATTGAAGCTGTTAAAGACTTTATTTTGCTTGGATCAACCATCAACATTCATAGAAGCAGCAGTCAAGAAATCAAACATTGCATTGGGCAAATCTGCTGCACTAGACATCAAGTGTTTAAGAGCAAAGATGTCAGTTTGAGGACTAAAGTGAGCCTGACCCAACCCATGGTATTTTCAATAACCTTATATGCACGTAAAGTTGGACAATGAATAAAGAAGACCATAGAAGGATTGATGCATTTGAGTTATGGTATTGGAGGAGAATGTTTAAAGTACCATGGACTGCCAGAAGAAACAAACCCATCCTTGTTGGAAGAAGTACAGCCAGAACGCTCCTTGGAAGCCAGGATGGCTAGACTTCATCTCTCATACTTTGGACATATTGTCAGGAGGGACCAGTCCCTGGAGAAAGACATTATGTTTGATAAAGTAGAGGATCAGTGAAAAAGAGGAAGACCCCAATGAGATGGATTGGCACAGTGGAAGCAACAATGGGCTTAGGCGGAGTAACGTTTGTGAGGTTGGCCCAGGACCAGGTAGTGTTTCGGTCTGTTGTGCATAAGGTCCCTATGAGTCAGCATCAACTCAACAGCTCCTAATAACAACAGCCCTACACCAAGTGGACTCAGGTTGTAGCTCACATACCCAGGTGTTGGGGACCTCATTCTTTGTCATGGTTGACTGTCCTACTCTGGCTGGTTCTGTCTAAAAGTCTTTTTGAGTCCAAGTTAGGTGTACATGTGACCCAGTCCTGACTAACATAACTCTTCCACCCACCTCAGTACTGTGATTGATTCAGGTTGGACATGTGACTCAAGCCAATCAGAGCCTTTCCTGCAACTTGGCTGTGCATTTTCTGAGTTGGGGTGGCTGAGTTGGGCAGATGAAGAGTTGTTGGAGGAAGAGTGGCCATAGAGATCTGAAATGCTCCTATTCCACCTGGAAAACAGGATCTCCAAAACTCCTTCCAAATGATCTCTTGATGGGCAAGAGAGAGTGTTCATTGAATAAACAAATACATTTTTTCTTATGAACTTGTACATACCCATCAAAGTCCTCTTCAAATGTTTCTTTGAGGGGCACCAGGGAGTATGGTTGGTGAATGAACAAATTACTTTTTCCCCTGGTCTCCTGGTGAACTTCAACATACGCTTTAAAACCTACTTCAAATGACCCTATGAGAGCATCAGAAAGCCCTGGTTGAACAAACAAATGAAAACATGTTCTTAATGATGAATGTTGTTGTTGTTAAGTGCCGTCGAGTCGGTTCCGACCCATAGCGACCCTGTACAGGGTTTCCGAGGGTGTAAATCTTTACGGGAGTAGAATGATGTTTATAAATGTAACTGTTATATGAATGGATAGATTTTCATCTTACAAACTTCTACTCATCCTTCAATACCCTCGTTAGATAACCCTCAGGCATCAAAGTCTCTTGACCACATGGAGGGAAGCTGGCTGATGGTCACTCTCTCAGGGAAGGAGACGAAAGCTGAGAGGGTGGGGAAGTTCTGTGGTTTCTCCTGTTATGATTTCCGGGGCCCCTGTGACCTGATGCAACGTGCCTTTCTCCCCACCCCCAGTCTGTGTCACTGTGGAAACTAGGGCAGACTGGGGACGTATTTCAACTGTGCTTCTGGGGCAGCTGGGAGAGGCCACTAAGGGCCCCACAGAGCTTCCTGGAGGAGACAGATAGAGCAGGCGGACAGACGTGGGGTGTGGTGAGCATTGAATTGTGGCCCCAATAAGGGTGGAAATGCCACCTCACACGTGGCTATGGTTCCCTTACTCACACACCTGGCATGGCTCCCCAGGGTCCTTGGGAGAAATCCAAGCCCCTCAGTTTAGCATTTGAGCCTTTGCCCATCATGTCAGCTTCCCCCAGAGAGTCCCAGACTAGCTACATTCATCCTACCAGATCTTTGCCTCAGCTGTGTTCTCTACCCAGAATTCCCTTTAATTCTATAAATCCCAGCTCAAGGTCCCCCCACCCCAACTCCAGGCAGCCCTACCGGTTCCCACTCAGGGCAACCCATCCCTGTCACTCTCCACCCAGTCCCAACTTTGACCCAAGGTGGTGTTGTTAAGTTGTTAAGTGCTGTTTAGTCGGTTTTGACTCAGAGAGACCCTGTATATGGTTTCTGAGGAGCAGCTGGTAGGTGTGACCTCTGACCTTGTGGTTAGCAGTCCAGTGCTTATTCTACACACCACACCAGGAGTCTAACTTGTTGTTGTGAAGTGCCATCGAGTCGGTTCCGACCCATAGCGATCCTGTATAAGGTTTCCGAGGAGCAGCTGGTGAGCTTGAACTGCCGACCTTGCAGTTCAAATGGCTCTGCAGTCTGGCGCATTAACCCACAGCGCCACACCAGGACTCTGGAGTCTAACTTAGGGACACCTATATCTGGTACTGGAGTCCTGGCGTGGCGCTTTGGGTTAATACGCTGGTCTGCAAAGTCGGTTTGAACTGTAAAGGCTGGCAGTTCAAGCTCACCAGCTGCTACTCAGAAATCTTATACAGGGACGCTATGGGTCGGAACCAACTAGATGATGCTTAACAACAACAACAAACATATTTTTTAGAGTCCTGGTGTAGTGCTGTGGGTTAATGCGCTGGACTGTAAGGTCGATTGGAACAGTAAGGTAGTAGGTTCAAGCTTACCAGCTGCTCCTGGGAAACCCTATACAGGGTCGCTATGGGTCGGAACCAACTTGACAGCACTTAACAACAACAACAATAACAACCTATCTGGCCCCGGTTCTTCATTCTTCCCTTCCTCCGTGTTTTTCCAGTAGCTCTCCAACTTCTAGGGGGATAGGAAAGGGATGTGGTGAGGGCAGAGGCTCCTATGAGGAGGAGGGAGGTAACAACAACAAAGGCAATAATCATATCATCCTTCAACTGGCAGTACCTGCCTTAAGGTGAGCTCTCTGTGTCTCCCTTCCATATCCTCATAACCCATTTTGTAGGGAGGAAAGCTGGAGGGGAGGGGAGGCACCATGTTAGAGGTAGCCCTGGGGTGTGGACCTTCGTAGGGTGAAACTCAGTTCCCTGAGGGTGCTCCAGCTCAGGGTTCAAGTCCATCTTTTCTCCTCCTTGAGGTGTTCTGGGCACCTCTGGGCTCAGTTTCCACATCTAGGAAATGGAGCAGGTGACAGTGTTTCCTAGGGTAGGGGTCTCAGGTTTGCCAAGAGTGGGGGTCCCAAATGTTCCCACTTCTGTTTCTTCTTTTTCTATGTCTCTGACTATCTCTCATAGCTCTGTCTTCGTCTATCTCCATCTCTGTCTGTCCATCTCTTTCCATCGTTCTCTCTCCCCCTCCCCCCCCAGCCTCACACACTGCCCCCGCTACTTGTCCTGGCCCATGAAGGCTGCCCTGTGTGGGGCCATGGGTCCTTGCTCCCAATGTGCCAGGCCGAGGACACTGTCTCTTTGTCCCCATGGCGCTGACCTCATGGTCTGCTGGGCACCTGACCCTTCTAACCCAGCTGCCACTCAGCCGGGCTCCTTGGAGGAGGGGCCTCCTCCACATAGGCTGGGCTACATAGAGGCCCCTTGCTTGCCTGGCCTGAGTTTCCCCACATGCTGTCCCTCAGGAGAGACCTTCACTCCTCTCCTTAGCCCTCTGGGTTCCATGGATATTTAAAAAGCGGTGGTAAAATTCATATAACATAAAATTTGCCATTTTGACATGCATAATTTGGTAACATTCAGTAGACTCCTGGTGTGGTGCTGTAGGATCAGCACTGGACTTAGAACCACAAGGTTGGCAGTTCAAATCCACTAGCTGCTCCTTGGAAACCCTATAGAGGGTTGCTATGAGTTAGAACCCGCTTGATGGCACTCAACAACAACAAGTTCATTCAGTAAGCCTTGTAGCCACTACCTCTGTCTAGTTCCAGAACATTCTTATCATCTTATAAGGAAACTCTGTACCTATTCCCCTTATCCATGCCGTGTGTTGTCAGTTACCAACAAGTGGATTTTGATTCATGATGACCCCCTGTGTACAGTGTAGAACGGTTCCATAGAGTTTTCAAGGAAATCCATTTAGAAGCTGATCATCAGGCCTTTCTTGGAGGTATTTCTAGGTGGGTTAGAAATTGCAACCTTTCCACTCCTAGATGAGCACCGTTTGAACCACCCAGGGACTCCCTGAAGCCATAGACAACCACTAATCCACTCCATCTTTGCCTTTACCTCGATATTCTAGACATTTCAAATAAGTGGAATCAGACAGTGTGGTTTTGTCTGGTTTCCTTCACTCAGCATGGTGTTTAATTCAGGTTGCTCCACATTGTAACATGAATTAGGACTCCTCCATGCACATCTTGGGGCATTGCTGATGGGGGAAGGGATTCTCTGACAGGTGAGAATCCAGAATCAGGACCTGGGGTCCCAGGGTGCCCCAAGGCTGGAGTTTGGGAAACAGGTCTTTGGGCATCTTCTTGGTGACTTGTTGGATGAAGGAACCCAGACCTCACAGCACTGGGCTCCCTTTCAGGCCCAGAGAGGCCTAGAGACATGCCCATGCAGTCATCAGAAGTTCATGGGGGCTGGTACAAGGTGTCCAGATCTGCTGGGTTTGTGGTGGAGGAGGGCCCTCACCTCTGAGTCGACTTCCTGGGTTTCTCTTTCTCTCTGACTCGCACCAGAAGGGGCTGACACATCTTTTTTTGGTGTCTTTCTTGCTCAGCTTTAATGTGTTCCGGGGTGGAGACGGGGCGTCTGGGGCTTCACTAGTAGTGCAGGAGCTCGCCTGGACTGTAGGCTCCACGTGGACTTGATGGGGTGGCTGGTGGCCCAGCTGGTCCTCCCCATCCTTCTCTTCTGCACCCCTGTGCAGTGTGGTGAGTACCCCTATGCTGGAACTGGGCTTCTCAAACTGAACTCTTGGAATCAAATGTGAGAGTGTGTGGACAGCCATGGACCTGAGGCTGAAGTGTGCTTCTGTTTCTCTTAGCCTCAGTCTTTCTTTCTGACAAATGGGGACATCGATGATGGTCACCTTCCTGGGCTCTAGGGTCAGATTTGGACAACTCTCTTCCAGGTCTTGGTTTTTCTCTTTAGTAGAATGGATTGAATTTTTCCCACTTCCCAGAGGCATTGAGAAAAAAGCTATGTATATAAGAGATAAGCTGTTGTCCTTGTTAGCGATCGCTGAGTTGGCTCCAACTCATGACGACTCCATGCACAATGGGATAAGATGCTGCCCAGTGCTGGGCCATCCCCATGATCAGTTGTGGATTGGGTCCTGATAATCCCCAGGGTTTTCATTACCTGATTTTTGCAAGTCGATTGCCAAGTCATTCTTTGTAGTTTGTCTTAGTCTGGGTACTCCGTTAAACCCTGTTCAACATCCTGGCAACGCACAAACCACCAGTGACAGACAGGTGGTTTCTGTGCACTAGGTACTTTGGCCAAGAATTGGACCTGATTCTTTAGCACAGAAGGTGTGAATTCTACCACAGAATTGCCACTGCCCCCATTTTAACAGATCTACATAATGTAAAACCCCCAACGAGATGGATCAGCCAGGTGACATCATTGATGGCGTCAAGTGTGGCGGTGGTAGTGAGGTTGGCCCAGGATCGGACATTGTTTCGTTCTGCTGTGAATGGGGTCGCTATGAGTCGGTTCCGACCTGACAACAACAACATGTATGTTTATTTGTGTCTGTCTATCTATCCCTGTATCTATTTTTTTTTAATGTTTTATTGTGAATTATGTGATAGTTTACATGGGAGAACATTAGCTTTACATTCATCCTATTGTATATCATTTCATTGCCATGGTTACAATCCCCTCCATGCATCATCAACCAACCAAAGGGTATACCCTGCAAGCCTTTCCCCTGGTTGTCAACACACAGCCCCTCTCCCTCTCTGGGTCTAGAGTTCCCAGCTGTTCCCTCTCTCCACGTCATCATCTCTGCCTCCATCTCTGGCTTCACTGCTTCTCTGGGTAGGGTCCCGCTCTCCACTCTTCTCCCTTGATGGTCCCAGGGACCTCTGCTCCTGGACTGCAAAGGCAACCACTCCACTTGTTTTGCTAGAAAATGTCGACCTTTACATTTCCAACCCTCAAAGTCAGTCCTGATAGCAATTATTCACTATTGTGCCACATGAGAGCCATCCCCATCTCATCAGCCCCGCCCAACAGATTGGACACTACTCCGTGGAGAGTCTGCCTTCCTCCACACCTTCTAAATCTACTCTCCCTCTTGAAAGCTTGTAAGGCAGTCACTTCTTGCCTTTGTAAGGCAGTCACTTTCTTGCCCCCCCCCCCCATTTTGGGTAGCCAATGTCCAAGTTGCCCATCCCTGTCTACCCTGTGCATCGAGGGGGTGGGAATGATCCTTGTTGTAAAGATTTATTCCCTCTTTTGAGCTACTGCATCCATAGGTGTAGGTCAAGTTCATCAATTGTATCAGATTACTCTTTTTTTCCTCTTATTCTACTTGAATTCTGATCATCCAGCCATTGAAGCCAGGTCAAGTGGCTATTATCTGCAAGTGTGGGTGTTCTTGTGTATATGCCCTCACTTCTTATCCACTGGACGCTTCACTCTCCACTCTAGTCCTCTGTGGCTATGTCACTGACTCTGGGCCTAGGAGTCCCCAGGTCTTGCCACACTGCTAGCCAACCAGGTCTACACCCAGGTTCACAGGAGTCTATTGAACGTGGTAGGGCTTACTTAGCTTGCTGCTTCATTGCTGTTTTTTCCTCACTTCCCCTTATACAGAGTGCATGTCTGCTCGTGTATTCCCATTGAGTCTTAGTCTTGGAAAGGGTGTCCACTGAGGGGACCCAACCACTTGCCGTGATGTCTCCTGGGCGAGCAAATTGCTTGTTTTTGTAGTAGTCAGTCGGATTGCTGTTACTGTTTTGTATTTATCCTGTCAGTCTTTCTTTCAAGAAGTATCTTCTGTTCTAGCCACTCCAGGCTGGTCTGCTTGTCCTTTCAAGTGGAAATTTCCCACCTCAGAAGATTCTGGATGGGGTTCAGGATTCCCCCTACGGTCTTACGTAATGCAGAGGCTCCACAGGAAGCCTCCTTTACTGGGCATGTTGTAGCCCCATTTTAGGTATTCCAATCAGTTATAAGCAGAAGATGGACTTACAAGTTTTCTATGGTGATATTTCTGGCTACTCCTTTCTCTCCCCCTCAAGTGTCTATTTTATAATGGTATGCAAGGGAAACTAAGATTCAAAGGACAGCCAAGCCTTTTAACATCGTTTCCCCCACTTTTGCCCTTTCCAACCATGCCTCAATCCCTGTATCCCAGAGCCCTGTTGTTCCAAGGTTGTGCATACATTATTATTTACCTCTGTCTCACTTTACCCATGCAAACCTGCTTAACTGTTCTCCCGCCACCTTTTTCTTCCATTCCTCTCCCCCTTCTTGTGTATTGCCCCCCTTTCCCATCACTCAAACCAGCCTGTGTCTATTCCCTACCCTGTGCTCTACTTTCCCCTCCCTCCCCTCGCCCAACCTTCCCCATCCCAGTAACCAGCAAAGAACCCCTCCCCCCCACCTTTTAGTATGCATTCTTTTTCTTAGTTTTTTTCCAATAGTGGTCCTATGCAGTATTTCACCTTTTGTAATTGACTAATTTCACTCAGCATAATGGCCTCAAGGTTCATTCATGTTATGCTGTGCCTTGCAGCTTCCTTGTTATTCTTCAAGGTAGCATAATATTCCATTGTGTGTATGTACCACAGTTTGTTTATCCATTCTTCAATTGATGGGCACTTAGGCTGTCTCCATCTTTTTGCTATTGTAAATAGTGCTGCTATGAACATTGGTGTGCATATATCTACTTATGTTATGGCTCATGTCTCTTGTGGGTAAATACCAAGTAGAAGGATTGCTGGATCATAAGGTATTTCTATTTCCAATCTTCTGAGGAAACTCCATATTGCTTTCCAGAGAGGTTGGACCATTTTGCAATCCCACAAGCAATGCAGGAGCATCCCAGTCTCTCCACATCCTCACCAGCATTTATTGTCCTCTATTTTTTTGATCTTTGCTTGTGTAAGATGATATCTCATTGTTGTTTTGATTTGCATCTCTCTAATGGCTAGTGATTGTGAACATTTCTTCGTATGTTTGTTGGCTGCCTGGATCTCCTCCTTGGTGAATTGTCTATTCATATCCTGTGCCCATTTTTAAATTGGGTTATTTGTCTTTGTCTTGTAGAGGTGTTGTAGTTTCCTATATATTTTAGAAATTAGTCCCTTGTCTGATGTGTCATTGCAAAAGATTTTGACTACTTTTGTTTGTGTAGTTTTAAAAATGTTTGGTAGTCTGTGTATTCCCTGAATTAGTGCCCTCACATTTGTCCTATTTTTTCATTGATGGCCTTCATAATTCTGGGATTCACATTTAGGTCTCTAATCTTGCTGAGTTGGTGTTTGTATAAGGTGTGAGGTGAAGGTCTTATTTCAGTCTTTTGCATATCATTTTCCAGTTCTGCCAGCACCATCTGTTGAAAAGACTATCCCCTACCAATGTGATATATTTAGGTACTTTGTTGAAAATCAGTTGGCTGTATGTGGATGGGTTAATTTCTGGATTCTTGATTCCTGTATCTATTTTTGTTGTTTTTGTTAAGTGCCAATTTCAACTAATAGTGACTCTCTATAGGGTTTCCAAAAAATGACTGATGGGTTTGAACCGCCAACTTTGCGGTTAGCAGTCCAGTGCTTATCCTACAGTGCCATGCCGGTATTCCTTCTATATCTACGTCATTATTGTTGATAAGTGTCATCAAGTCAGTTCCGATTCATAGGGATCTTGTAAAGGGTTTCCAAGGAGCAGCTGGTGGGTTTAAAACACTTACCTTGTAGTCAGAAGCCCAGTGCTTATCCTACAGCATCATACCAGGACTCCATCTATACCTATGTTGCTGTTAAGTGCCGTCGGGTTGGTTCTGACTTATAGCAACCCTGTACAGGGTTTCTGAGGAGTGACTGGTGGGTTTGAACTGTCAGCCTTGTGGTTAGCAGTCCAGTATTTCTCCTACAGCACCACACCAGGACTCCAGATCTCTATCTGTATGCTGTTGTTATTAAGTACCATCAAACTGGTCTTGACTCATAGTGACCCTCTATAGGGTTTCCAAGGAACAGCTGGCATCTATATCTATAAGTTGGAATCAACTTGATGGCAATGTGTTTATAAGAAGGGATTTCAAAAAGTTCATGGAAAAATTGAATGGAAAGATAATGGAATTTTTTCACGAACTTTTAAAAGCTCCCTTGGATATCTCTAAGTCTAAACACACATATACGCAAGAAGATACACTCTCTCTATCTCATGGGATCGGGTGGGGAAGGAGGCACTGGCCCCCTGTGGAGGGAAGATTTGAACTGCAGCCTCAGCTCTGCCTAAGGTGTTGACTTTCTCTCCCAAAGATTCTAATCCTCCCAACAGGACCCCTTCACTCAGGTCAGCTCCTGGAAGACTCTGGAACTCCTGGAGACAGGGCGACTCCTGGCTGAGGACGATTGCCCTCCCCACCCCCACCCACAAGGCTTTCCAGAGGTGCCCACTGCTGTGGTTGTAGTCCGCTTGCTTGGGCTGCCATTCTACCCGTCTACCACACTGGCTCCATATACGTTGATGTCCTTGTTGTTGTTAAGTTCTGTCGAGTCGGTTCTGATCCACAGCAACCCTGTGTAGGGTTTCTGAGGAGTACCTGGTGAGCTTGAATTGCCGACCTTGTGGTTCAAACCGATTTTGCAGTCCAGCGCATTAACCCACAGCACCCTTTGCACACCCTATTTCTCTTAATTCCCCAAGGCTGTCCATCTTACTGTCTTTTTCCTTTTGCGGTGACCTTCCCATAGGGACTCAACTTGTCTCTTGGTCTCCACTTGGGGATTTTATATATAGAGACCAAGAGTATTGAAAGGCAAATTGGATGGATCTGTGGGTGGGTGGATGGTTGGATAATATATGACAGCATATTATATATGGATACATGGGTGGAAGAATGGATAAATGGGTGAATGGGAGGATGGACAGATGACTAGATGGATGGACTGGTGGTCTAAAGAGTAGGTGAATGAATGCATGGATATATGGGTAGGTGATGGATGGATGGGTGAGTGGGTGGATGTCAGGTGGTTACAGATGGGTGGGTATGCAGGTGAGTGGGCAGATGGCTGGTTGTATGTAGGCCCACAGGTGAGTCCTTCTCCTCTCACTATTTGAGACTAATAATGTCATTATTTCTTTGTGGCAGCTGGAGCCTGTGAAGCCAACAGATGCTGTTTTCAGGACCTGCCATACGTGGACACAGACTCAGGTTCGGGGCAGTCTCTGGGGGTGTTTACACTGGCCTTTGAATAACTCCACCCCTAGCAACCCCCTCCATCAGCCTCCTCCCACTTGTTAAAGACCCAGGCCTGCCTGGGTTCTTGAGCACAGCGTGCCCACCCATCCTCAGCTGAGCTTATGGTATCCTGCAGCAGTCACCCTCTGACCCAAGCCTGAGTCTCCCTCACAAGATCATGGACTGGAGTCTGGGTCTGTTCAGAGGATCAATGAATGGAGCAAAACAGTTCATTGAAGTCCCCACCCAACTTGTACTATCCAGGCAGCTTATTGCTTGGGCCCATTCTGTGGTTCTATAAAAATACACTGAACACATACTATGTGGAGATACAGTTCTAGACATGATGGAATCACTGTGAGCCCAGCTGACTTCTTAGTTAAATGCCTGGATGGATGGGTGGATGGATAGGTAGATAGATAGACGGATGGATGTAGGTGGGTGGATAGACTCAGACATATGATTTCATAGACTGCATACAATACGTGCTATGAAAAGACCCAGCAGGGAGGAGAGAGAGAGAGGGCTGCTTTGGGCTGCTGGGAGGTGGAGGAGGAGACACTGATGATGAAGCTGGACTGTCGAGACCAGTAGGGCTTCCTGTTTGGTGAAAGACATCAGTCCCCATACTTTCAGCAATATGGAAGCTCTGAGTGGGAGCCCTCCTAGACCTCGTCCTGCACGTTTTCTTCATTTGTATCCTTTTTTGCTGTAATAAAATTATAATCATAAAAAAATATTTGGGGGAAGTATGTGGTGTGTTTGGGGACCAGTGAGCAAGGAGGCAAAAGCAGACTGAGCAGGGAGATGTGGGGAGGGAGGATTCTGGGAATCACTGCAAGCTTAAAGTGACAGCAGATTATGTAAGTGTCACAAAGATTCATCCTGGTGGTATGTTGGTACCTCACAGTACCCTCTACGTCCTGGTCCAGTCTCAAACCTCTGGCGTCTTCTTTAGTCTCAGCCTCGGGACCCCGGAACCTGAGCTGCTACCGGATCTTCAGCACTGGCGGCTATGAGTGTACCTGGCAGTATGAGGGCCCATTGACCGGGGTCAGCCACTTCCTGAGGTGTTGGTGAGGACCCCATCTGGTTCCCAAACCCTCTTCCACCCTCCTGCCCTCGCTTCTGCTCCCCAATGTTCAATCAGATGAATGACCTGGGCTTGTCATTATGTCTTCCTGTGCCTCCGTTTCTCATCTGAGAAGACAGGTCTGGGCCTCTGTGATATGGAGTCAGCCTGGGTGGGCATCCCAGAGTGGGTGACTTAAGGGTACCTCTAGTCCTTCCTTCATCTTCACCCTCTGTACTCATTCATTCATTCACTCATCATCCATTTCTTCCTTCTCTCTATGGCTGCCAATGCTGGGAGATTCTGGGGTCCCCACAACTCCCTAAGACCCAGGCCAACCTCCAAGGATCCTCCAGGCAGTAGCAGGAAGAGAAATAGAAAGGGCAGGGAAGGATGCTGGGAGATGATCACAACGTCTGCTGTGGCCGTTGACATCCTGGGTCCAGTAGGACTTGGGACTCATCATCAATACCTTCTTTTTCGCAGCCTTAGCCCCCGGCACTGCTGCTACTTTGAAATGGGCTCAGCCACCACGCTGCAGTTCTCCGATCAGGATGGAGTGCTTGTGCTCAGTGTTGTCACGCTCTGGGTGGAGTCGCGGGTCGAGAACAGGACAGAAAAGTCACCTAAGATTTCTCTGCAGCTCTACAGCTCAGGTCAGCACCCTGTCAGGACCCTTGTTCCCTTTCCCATACTGTCTTCACCCAAAGAAGCCTCAGATTCTCTGGCTTGGACCCAGGGTGTTCTGTAACTTGTTGAAGGGATATGTCAATTACCGTGTCTATACTGCCAGCTAGTGTCATGTCAATTACCGTGTCTGACCCGACAGAGTCTTCCACCCTCCCCTTACCAATCCTCCACCGATGGACACTTAGATTGCTTCTGGTATCCTCCTGACAGCATAAGGTTTCTGGGACCCTATTGGGGCTTCATAGCTGAGACCCACCAATACTCAGTATATAGTTTTAAAGCCTCTACAGTTACCAGAAGGGGCCCTGGTGATGTGATAGTTAAAGCACTCAGCTGTAACCAAAATGTCAGTGTTTCGAACCCACTAGCAGTTCCATGCGGGGAAAGACTTGGCCATCTGCTATTGTGCAGATTACAGCCTTGGGAACCCTATGGGGCGGTTCTGCTCACTCATATGGTGTCATGAGTTGGAATCGACTCAACAGCACACACAACAGTTGTTGCTGTGTGATTTGTAGGGGATGTGGGTAAGGCCAGTAAAGCACTGACATCGAACATTGTCTTAGTTAGCTAGTGCTGGTATAACAGAAATGCCACAAGTGGGTGGCTCTACCAAACAAAAATTTATTTTCTCCCAGTTTCAGCGGCTAGAAGTCCGAATTCAGAGTGCTAACTCTCGGGGAATGCTTTCTCTGAAGGAAGGTCTTTGTCGATCTGCCTCTGTTTCCTGCTTCCTTAGATATCGCTGCGTGGCTCAGCATCTATCTTACCCCATCTCTGTTTGTCTTGCTTGCTTATTTAATCTCTTCTATATCTTAAAAAAGGAGCTCTGGTAGCATAGTGGTTATGAATCGGGCTGTGAACCACAAGGTCGGCAGTTCAAAACTACCAGCAGTAGAAAGATGAGGCTTTCTGCTCCGGTAAAGATTTACAGCCTCGGAAACCCTGTACAGGGTCACTATGAGTCGGAACCAACTCCACGGCACGTAACAGCAACAATATATCTTAAAAGAGGTTGATTTAAGATACATCCTACACAAATCCTGTCAATTAATGTAACAAAGACAACTCATTCCCAAATTAGATTATAACACACATGTTGCTGTTAAGTACTGTCAAGTCAGTTCTGACTCATAGCAACCCTGTATAGGGTTTCCAAGGAGCAGTTGGTGAGTTTGAGCCACTGACCTTGTGGTTCAAGCCGACCTTGCAGTCCGGTGCTTTATCCCACAGTGCCACACCAGGACTCCATAAGCATAGAAGCCAGGATTTATGACACATATTTTTTGGGGGGACACAATCAATTCATAACAGGCACAATAGCTGAAAAACTCAGTAATCAACATATATAAAAGCTATTTTAATGTGATACTTAAAAAAATGCAATTTAATGCCAAAAAAGAAACGATGAATACAAAAACATTGTTTGAAATTTTTGTGTGTGAATTGAGTGAAGGTTTACAGCATAGATGATTAGTTTACACTCAACAAATCATACATGTAGCTTCATCTCAATGATTGCAATCTCCTCCATGTAACAACAGTTATCCCACTTCCTCCCTACGGATCTTACTTCCATTCCACACTCCTTCCCAACCCTTCTCAACTTTGTCCTTAAGTAAACGTTGCCCTTTTGATCTTGACTGGCTGACCATTCCATGTGAACATACCTTAATAGTGTTGGTGTCCTCAGCATATATACCCATCTAATGCTTGGCGGAAAATTGGGCCACAAGGGTGAGTTCCTTTCCAGACCTGAGGGGTGGCCGAGGGCCACAGTCTCAGTTCCTCCAGTCTCTTTCTGATGAGTAAGCCAGGTCTCTTTGATCATTTTGAGTTTGTTCCATATTTTCTTCCACTCTATCCAGGACCTTCTAATGTGATCTCTTTCAGAGCAGTTGGTAGTGGTAGCTGGGCACAGTTTTTGATTCATAGAGACTGATGGTCACGTGTTCAGTTACTCCATTGGACTAGTTGATTCCAAGCATCTTCAATTTTCATTACTCTTCTGTCTTCCGCACACAGAGAAACCAATAGCTGCACCTTAGATGCCGTTTATGAACTTTTAAGATCCCAGTTGCTATTCACCTAAGTAAGCTGTAGACCATTGTCTCTGTGGACTATGTTATGCCAGTTGACCATGATGTCCCCTGAGGTGATGGTCCTGAGCCCCCAGACCCAGCAACTCATTGCTTCAAGGTGTTTGTTAATGTCTAAGATGTATTCATCATTTTTCTCCCTGTATGTTCTACCACATTGTTTGCAACAAAGGTAAATATCTATGTACAAATATCCTGTCAAACCCTTACACATACTTCCATCCTCCTTCCTATACCTGTTCAGCATGTGTATCTATCCGTGTATCTACCCATAGAACACTGCGGTTTCAGAGTTGTATACAGCAGTTTTTACCTCTGTCCTCTTTAACCTTTGCGTTCCTCCATGTGGTTTCATCATTCTTCTGTCTACCTCCTTCTTGTATATTGTCTTCCAGTCACCTGAGTTAGCGTGTATTGACCCTCTAGACAGTAAATTACTCTCCCTCACTGCCCCCTTCCCAGTAATCATCAAAGAATGCCTCTTCTAATCTGAAAACACGTTCTTGAGTTTTTGCAATACTCACATATTTTGCCCTTTAGTGGTTGACTAATTTCACTCAACATAATGTCCTCCAATATACAGAATATTAAAAGTACTATAGACTTCCAGGATGGCGAGACTTCGTGTCTCATACTTTGGACATGTTATCAAGAGGGACCTGTCCCTAGAGAAGGATGTCATGCTTGGTAAAGAGGAGGGTCAGCGATGAAGAGAAAGACCCCCAGTGAGATGAATTGACACAGTTGCAGTAACAATGGGCTTAGACATAACAATTGTGAGGATGATGTAGGACTGAACAGTGTTTTGTTCTGTTGTGCTGAGGGTCTCTATGAGTCTGAACTGACAAGATTCAATACTACACTTCCATGATTTTGAGGGTCTTCTTTTTGCTGATCCTCCACTTTACCAAGCATAATGCCCTTCCCGAGGACTTGTCCCTCCTGATAACATGTCAGAACTATGGGAGACAGAGTGTCACCATCCTGGCTTCTAAGGAGCATTCTGGCTGTACTTCTTCCAGGAGTACATGGTACTTTCAATTGAAATGTGTTGATTCTTTGCCAGTCTTCCTTATTCGTCATCAAAGTTTCACACACATATGAGGCGATTGAAAATGCCGTAACTTGGGTCAGGGGCACCTTAGTCCTCAAACTGACATCTTTGCTCTTCAAGTCTTCGAAGAGGTCTTTTGCAGCAGATTTGTCTAACACAGTACATCATTTGAGTTCTTTCTTTCTTTTAACTCTTGATTGTAAATTGAGTGAAGGTTTATAGAGCAGGTCATCAGTTTTACATTCAACAATTCATATACTTTTTTAGCTTCATTACAACGATTGCAACCCCCTCCATGTACCATCAGTTAACAATAGCTACCTTTAACTCTCGCATTCTTCCCTGTGTCTCCACTACCTTCATCTTTCCTATGCCAACTGTTAACATATGTCTATCCTCTAGCCTGTGAATAATTTCCCATCCTCACTACCCTAGTGTGGCACTGTGGGTTAATGTGCCAGACTGTAAAGCCGTTTGAACTGCAAGGTCGGTGGTTCAAGCTCACTAGCTGCTCCTTGGAAACCCTATTCAGGGTCGCTATGGGTTGGAGTCGACTCGATGGCACTTTAGCAACCAAGGAGCTCTGGTAGCGTAGTGGTTACGAATCAGGCTGCTAACCTCAAGGTCGGCGGTTCGAAACTACCAGCAGTTCTGCGTGAGAAAGATGAGGCATTCTGCTCCCGTAGAGATTTAGAGCCTTGGAAACCCTGTGCAGGGTCACTATGAGTCGGAACTGACTCCACGGTACTTAACAACAACCCTACTAACTGTCATAGATTGTTTCTCTTATCAAGAAAACCTTTCCTTTCCTTTTTACAACATTGGTCTCTTACAGTATTTGTCCTTTTGTGATCGACTAATCTCACTCAGCATAATGTCCTCCAGGATTATCCATGTTGGGAGGTGTTTTGCAGATTCATCATTATTTTTCTGCATTGTGATGTACTCCATTGTGTGTATGGACCAGTTTGTTTAACCATTCTCCTGTTGATGGACATTTAGGCCACCTCCGTCCATTCTACTCTCATTGTCTCTCTCTTTTTTTTTAATGGTTTATTGTGAATTATGTCATAGTTTACATGGGAGAACATTAGTTTTATATTCATTCTATCGTATATTGTTTCA
>NW_006408892.1:936010-937167 GCF_000296735.1 Chrysochloris asiatica | reverse complement strand
GTAGGGTCCCGCTCTGCTCTCTTCTCCCTTCATGGTCCCAGGGACCTCCGCTCCTAGACTGCAAAGTTAATCACTCCCCTCCTTGCTACAAAACATCTACCTTTACATTTCCAACCCTCACAATCAGTCCTGATAACAATTATTCACTGTTGTACCACAAGAGATCCATCCACATTTCCTTTCATCAGCCCTGCCTAGACAGATTGGATACTACTCAGTGGAGATTCTACTTTCCTCCACGCCCTCTGGATCTAGATTCCCTCTTGAAAGTTTGTAAACCAGTCGCTTCTTGCCTTTGTAGCCCCCCATTTTGGGTACCCAATGTCCAAGTTGCCCATCCCTGTTCTCTCCATGTGTGGAGGGAGTGAGAATGATCCTTCCTGTAAAGATTTATTCCCTATTTTAAGCTACTGCATCCATAGGTGTAGGTCAAGTTCATCAAATTGTATCAGATTACTCTTTTTTTTCCTCTTCTTTCTTCTTCTATTTGAGCTCTGATCATCCAGTCATTGAAGCCAGGTCAAGTGCATATTATCTGCAAGTGTGGGTGTTCTTGTGCATATGCCCTCTCTTCTTATCTGCTGGACGCTTCTTCACTCTCTACTCTAGTCCTCTGTGGCTATGTCACTGACTCTGGGCTCTCATTGTCTCTTGACTGGTACATTTATTCAATTTACACTCAGTGTAATTATTGATAGGTATGAATTGATTGCTACCATTTTACTGTGTGTTCTTTCGCGGGGGCTGCTGGTTTCTTTGTTCCATGTAATTTCTGCGCTGAGTTAGTTTTCTTTTCATTTCTGTTGTGTTACTGTTTACTAAGTCTTTCTGATTTTCCTCTTTTTTATTTTGATGTGAGTGTATTAATTTTCTTTGCTGTTACTCATTACTTTATTAATATTTTCCTTGTTTAAAGTAGTCTGTTTTATCTTGAAATCTACTTGACTTCCTTGCTATTTGGAAGTTCTGTATCTACACGATTCCTTCTTTTTGCTTTGTAGTTGACTTCATTACACATAGACATCTCTGGATCCCAATTTTCAGTCTTGTAGGTTTTCTCTGAAAGCAGAGAATATCAGAAGGATGTTTACCTGTGCTTTATTGACTACGCAAAGGCTTTTGATTGTGTGGATCATGACAAGCTATGGACAACATTG
>NW_006408892.1:907863-935100 GCF_000296735.1 Chrysochloris asiatica | reverse complement strand
CCAGGATCGAACATTGTTTCGTTCTGCTGTGCATGGAGTCGCTATGAGTCGGTTCCGACTCGATGGCACCTGACAACAACAACAACAAGGTTTTATTTACTTTAAATACTCTTTATCTGGATTGAGTTCTGGGAGGTGGTGTCATGTGTGGTAATCTCAGGTTGTCGTCTGCTATTACTGGTTCTCAGTTGAAGAACACCCTTTAGGATTTTCTGTAAAGTTGGTCTTGTTGTTGTTGTTAAGTGCCGTCGAGTTGGTTCTGACTACATAATGACCCTGTTTAGGGTTTCCAAAGAGCAGCTAGTGAGCTTGAACGAACTTTGCCATTCAAACTGACTTTGCAGTCCAGAGCATTAACCTACAGTGCCACACCAGGACTCCAAAGTTGGCCTGGTTATTACAAATTCTTTTCACTTCTGTCTATCTGGATATGTCCTAATTTTGCCATTGTATTTGAGGGGACAACTTTGCTGGGTATGTGATCCTTCATTAGCAACTTTTTTCTTTCAGAGTTTTATATATGTTATCCCATTATCTTCTTGCCTGCCTGGTTTCTGCTCAGAAATCAGAGCTTACTCTTACTGGTCCTCCTTTGTAGGAATTTTTTATCTTTCCCGAGTTGCTCTCAAGGTTATTGCCTTGTTATTGGTTTTAGAAAGTTAAATATGTATGTATGATGCGTCTTGGTGATTTTCTTTTCTTTTAGCCTAAAATAACAGGAACTTTATGCTGTTAGAGTTCGAAACGTCAGAAGTATGAAATCAAGGTGTCAGCAGAGTCACATTCCTTCTGAAGGCTCTGGAAGAACATTCTTCTTTGCTTCTTCCAGGGGTTCCGTGGGTTATTCTTGTTTAACGCCAATCTCTGCTTCCATGTTCACATGGCCTTCTCCTACGTGTCTTGCTTTCTGTCTGTCAAATCCTCTTTCAACTTTCTCTTATGAGGACACATAGCATTGGATTTAGGGTTTGCTGGATAATCGGGGGAGGAAAGCTGGTGGCACTGTGGGCTAGGCATTGGGATGCTAACCTCAATGTTGGTGATTTTAACTCACCAGCCACCTGAGGCTGTCCGCTCCCACAAAGATCCACAGTCTCAGAAACCCTACATAAAGCCGCCATGACTTGGAATCAACTCTGGTTAGATAATCTAAGATGATCTCATCTTGAGACCTTTAATTATGTTTACAAAGACCCTTTCTCCACATAAAGTCAAATTCACAGTTTCTGGGGGCTGGGACATGAATATAGGAGGGTAAGTAAAAAATATTGCTACAAAATAGAAACTTTTATTAAACAAAAACATCAAAATATGAAGCTACTGTTTCTCAACACATCCTCCATCTAACACTATACATTTCTGAAGGAACCCTTCCCTGAAGAATTTTGTGCTCTTTGATTTATATTACATCAAAATGGCAGTTTTGTATCCTTGAAGGACTCAAATTGTGTTGCTTTCTAATGTTCTTTGAGTTTGGAGAACACAAGAAAGTCTGAAGAGGCAAGATCAGGGCTGTAGGGTCGATGAGGTAAGGTTTCCCAATGAAATTCTCCTAAGGCAGCCCTCAAAGGACTAGTAGGTACGTTGTCGAGAAGGAAGGCAAAAAATTTCTCTGTGCAGCTTTCCTGATCTTTTCTTCATCAATGCAGTTATCAAATTTCTGAAAACTTCCTTAAAAGCCCCCATGATCGTTCTGTGTCCTTCAAGAAAATCTGTAAAAATGACCCCGTCAGAGTCTCAAGAAACAGCTGCCTTGAATTTAAGTGACTCAGTAATTTCCCTCAGAGGCCATTGTTTTGATTGGACCCAGTTTTTGAAGGTACCCTAACAAGATGAAGACAGGAGTAATACTGAGAGAACTTGTCTGCAGCCATCTGTTGTTTACAGAAATGTGTTTAAATACGTTTTATTGGGAATAAGCCATTGTATGACCTGGAACCCTAGTAGTAATACTTTTGGACTCACACACATATCTTTTGATGGTCACCTTTCTTTTCATTCTTTTTTTAAAAAAACACACTATTTATTGTGAGTTGAGTGAAGGTTTATAAGGCAGATCATCAGTTTCACATTCAACAAACCATACAGTCCATTTCATTTCAATGATTGCAATCTCCTCCACGTAACATCAGTGATCACACTTCTGCCCTATGATTCTTGTCATTATTCAACCCTCTTTTCCAACCCTTCAGAACTTTGTCTTTAGGTAAATGCTGCCCTCCTGGTCCTGAAGGTTGACCATTTTATGGTGTGCATACCTCACCAGCTTGTTGTCCCCTGTGTATACACACTTACTGCTTGGCTGGAAAGTGACCTACATTCTTGGTTATTTTCTTTTGGGATCTATCCTGTTCGGGGTTAGTTGTGCTTCTAATATGTTTATATTTTCAACTTTTATGATGTTAGAGAAGTTTTCTACCAACAGCTCTTTGAAAATTTCCTCTGTTTTTTTTTTTTATTGTCTCTTCCTGTTCTGAAATTCCAATCACCCATAAATGATTCTTCTTCATGGTGTCCCACAGAACTTATATTTTCTTTGGATTTTTAAAATTATTTTTTCTGATTGTTCTTTTAGTGTACTAGTATTGAGAGATTTTATCTTCAAGCTCACTGATTCAGGCTTCCATTTCTTCAAATCTATTCCTTTGCCTTTTCAACGTATTGTCCATTTCTGAAATTTAGTGTTTATCTGCTGGATTTCTAATTGTTAAATTTTGAATTGTTTGAAATTTTGCATTTATTTTGTTTGTTTGTTCTTGTAGTGTTTTCCTGAATTCTTCTCAAGTTTTTTCTGTGTTCCCCTTACTTTCCTTAATCTTTCTGTCAATCCTTTGAGGATACCTAAATACCATTCTTTTGAATACTTTTTCAGTTAGTTCCATAACCTTTTCTTCCTCAGAAACATTTTCTGGCTTTGCATCTTGTTCATTTGTTTGAGCCATTCTCTCTTGTTTCTTTGTTGTTGTTGTTGTTAGGTGCCACTGAGTCGGTACCGAATCATAGCTACCTTATGCACAGCAGAACGAAACACTGCCCGATCCTGGGCCAACCTCACGATTATTGCCACGCTTGAGTTCATCGATGCTGCTACTTAGCCAGTTCATCTCGTTGGGGGTCTTCCTCTTTTTCTCTGACCCTCCACTTTACCAAACATGATATCCTTCTCCAGCAACTGGTCCTTCCTGACAATATGTCTGAAGAATGAGAGATGAAGTTTGGCTATCCTGGCCTCCAAGGAGCATTCTGGCTGCACCTCTTGTTTCTTTGTTGTTGTTAAGTACCGTGGAGTCGGTTCCAACTCATAGTGACCCTACACAGGGTTTCCAAGGCTGTAAATCTTTACGGGAGCAGACCGCCCTATCTTTCTCCCATGGAATCACTGGTAGTTTTAAACTGTCGACCTTGAGGTTAGCAGCCCGATTTGTAATCACTACGCTACCAGAGCTCCTTGTTTCTTAGTGTGAGCTAAAATTGTCTGTTGTCTCTGGGACATTGTGGTGTTGCCATATTTGTATTAAACTGATGATTGTATGTTGATATGTTCCTAGGCTCTCACCAACTGCCTCCTGTGGGTGTAGTTAGAGAGGAGAAGTGTGTGCACTGTTCTCCGTTCATGCACCTTAGTTTAGGGTGAATTTGGCTGGTGCTGGCTGCTGTGTATTTGTTGATCAGGTAGTATTGGAGGTAGTATTGATTCTTGCCCAGTGGGTGGCGCTGCAGAGAGTATGGTTGTGGCTAAGCTGTATGGTCATAGTTGTTGTCTCCTGTCTGGTGGAAAAGAGGAGAAACTTCCCCCACAACACAAACACAAGAAAGCAAAACATAACAAACAAACAAATAACAGTGCAAAGAGAAAATAATAAAGGAGGAAAAAGAAATACAAACACGCAGCAAAAAGAAAATAGTACCTAAAAAGAGATAAGAGAGACAGGAAAATGGAGCTATAGAAGAAAAAAAAGAGGGAAAATAAAAGGAAGAATTTTTTTTAAAAAAAGAAAACACTTAGAAAAACCAGGGAGAGGAAAAGTGGAAAGAGAGAGAGCAAAGAGTAGTAAAGAAAGACAAAAAGGGGGGAAGGGAATTGAGGAGAAGAAATGAGAAACAGAAGCAGAGAAGAAACAGAAACAAAAGAGGTAGGATAAAATTTAAGGAGATGGAAAGAGAAGAAGAAGAAACAAACAAAATTGAAACAGTGAGAGGAAACAAAACCCAAAACCAGTGCAGCTGTTGCACCCAGAGAAGAGAAAACTCTGGGGGGCTCCACCCACAAAGTAGGTGTGGGAGGGATGTAACAGTAGAGTTCCTGGCCGGACAAGGAGTTCCTGTACGCTAGGTATCATCTGTGTTCAAGACACTCAATCCAGCATGGCGGCCGTTGATGGAGCTGGTTTCAGTGTCTGTTAGGACCACAGGGCAGCTGGGGACAGAGTGGCTGGCTATGAGCGTTTCTGTTAGACTAACGCTGGTCTGGTAGCTCCATGGTTCTGTAGGTCTGGAGCTGAACCTATCTGAATTCAGGCACCAAAGTGTCCCAGCCCCCGCCTCACATTGGAGTAACTCACAACCACCAGGCTCTGAATTCCCAGAGAGCAGGGTCTTCCTGAAGGTGGATGAGAATGGGCGTTGGCCACACCTCGTGTCACCAGGAGAGCGTGGGGAAAAAGAAGGAATCGCACCTTTCCTGTCATCTGTGTAAATCTGCTCTGCCAAGCCACCTTCAGTTGCTAAAGCTGCTCACAAAAGTTGAAGATGGTTGCAATGCATCTGGATGGCCGATTGCCAGTCAGTCTTCCTCTCTCGCCATCCATCCTCAGCTTCTCCTCCCAGCAAACACTCAATCCACTTCTCTAATTTTTCCTCTGAAGTTCAGGGTTCCAAGATTTTCATATGTGTCTGTTTCATTTGGTCTCTTGAATCTTAGTTGTAGAGGGTCTGTTTAGTGTTTTTGCCAAGTTCACCATCTGACTGATGGCCTCTTGATTTCTTGACTGCTTCTTCCATGAGCATTGATTGCGGATCCAAACAAAATGAAGTCTTTGACAAGTTCAATCTTTTCTCCATTTATCATGATGCTATTTATTAGTTCATTTATGAAGATTTTCATTTTCTTTACATGAAGGTGCAATCCATATTGAAGGCTGTGATCACTGATCTTCATCAGTAAGCATTTCAAATCCTCTTCACTTTGAACAAGCAAGGTTGTGTCATCTGCATATCATAGGCTGTTAATGAGTCTTCCTCCAATCCTGATAGCACATTCTTCATATAGTCCAATTTCTCAGATTATTTGCTCAGCATACAGATTGAATAAGTATGGTGAGAGGATGCAACTCTGTCACACACCTTTCCTGATTTTAAACCATTCAGTGTTCCCATGTTCTGTTCTAATGACTGCCTCTTGTTCTGTGTATAGGTTCCTCATGCACACAATTAAGTGTTTTAGAAAATCCATTCTTTGCAATGTTATCCATAGTTTGTTATGATCCACACAGTCAAATGCCTTTGTATAGATCTTTTTCATCCATCATAATTCCAAGTGGTGAGGAGTAGGAGAATGGATCTAGCAGGAATAAAAGTGGGGAAGAGTGTTGCAGGCAGGGGATATAGCAAAGGCCCTGGAGTGGGATCAGGTATGGTTTGATCAAGTTGCAGAAAGGAGAATAGATGTTTCTCCTTGGTCCAGATTCCTTGAAATGGGTCTAAAAATTGTCAATCCCTTAGTAAGATGTCCTTAATAGCCCTCCAGAAGAATAGAGTTTTATGATATCTTCTCACCAATAATTTACCAAAGTGCCTGTCTCACCACAGCCTTGCTAGCCATGGCTATTAATATTGCAAAGATATCTTTGCTAAGGAGATTTTGCGTATACATCTTGACTATTGGAACCATAGAATCCCAGGCTATAGACATGCCCCTGATGCACATTTGGGGTACTTGGTCAATGACAAGATCAGTAGTGGAACCTACCAACTCATACACATCTCTCCTACCTTCACCTCTGCTTCCAGTTAAATACGATCCTCCTCCCAGTGACATCAGGGTGTCCAGGGCAGCAGGTAAATTGCTCATGGAGTGGAAGACCCCAGTTCACCAGGATGGTGCTGAGGTACAGTTCCAGCACCGGACGTCTGGCCGCCCCTGGAAGTTGGTGAGTTTACTCCCTAGCGCAGGCCCCTCCCCAGTGCACCCTTACTCCTCAAATAATGCTCAGCATCTTTGCCTTGTCATTGCCCCCACCTGACCTCTACTCTTGCCCCTTGCCCCACTTCTGGGGGACTCTCTGGCACTTAGATCTGACCATAGCCTCTCCTATTCCCACTTCCTCCAGCTCCCCCCATGACTTCCTTGAGCAGGAAGGGGTACTTGTTCTTAGCCCCAGACAGAGCTGACCCCAGCTGTCTCCTGTCTTATGCTTCCTTTGAGCCCGTCTCTCTCCCCTGCTCTGAATGGCAGCCTGGTTTATCCACAACCTTGATTTCCAGTTTTCTTGTCTTTATCCCTGCTACTCCTCCCTCCAGAAAGGTTTCCTACCCACCTCAGCATATGCCAAACCAGACCAGGCTGCAGGGCCCAGTGTGAAGGCTGCCCCTTCCAGGAAGCTGCCCTTCCATTCATTCACTCCATTCATTCTATCACTTTTTGCTGTGCAGAATTTTATTTTAAAATAAATGGAAAAATCATCAGGTTTGGCGTGTATAAAGTCATTTTGTTTATTGCAAGGTTGAAATGGCAAGGCACACAAGGATGAAGACCTCAAGACGTTCATTTAGAACCAGAGAATCAGAAGAAACAATTATAGCGTTAGTCCGAATGTTAGAACCCCACTCTTTAGACTTCAGAGTTTCACCTTTTATAAGTGGTCTCAGGTGGGAGGTTTGACCATGATTTAAACTCAGCAGAGGTGCCTTGTAGTTAGGGTTCAAGGTTGACGATGTTTGTTGTTAAGTGCTATTGAGTTGGTTCTGACTTATAGCGACCCTGTATAAAGTTTCCAAGGAGCTGCAGGTGGGTTTGAACCACTGATCTTGTGGTTAGCAATAACATACAGTGCTACAGCAGACCGATGTCTGGAGTCTGAGTCTTCAGAGAGAGTCAGACTTGGGAGGGAGGTTCCATCTCTGTCTTCTTTCAGCAGGTGAGCAGAAATTTGGGGTTCATATATGAATTCCTCACTTTGACCTTCAAGATAAGAGCCAGTATGATGTCAAAGACTAATGTGCTATGTCTTCTCTTCAGGCTTAGGGAGTAGCCAAATGTCTCCGGTTTACTTCAAGGTTAGAGATTAAGGAGGTTTGTTTGGATTTATGATTCTAGGTTAGTTTACAATGATTGTTGTGTTATTAAGTGTTGTCGAGTTGGTTCCAACTCATAACAACCTTGTATAGGGTTTCCAAAGAGCAGCTGGTGTGTTTGAACCACCAACCTTGTGGTTAGCAACCCGGTGTTTATCCTATAGTATCACTAGGACTCCTTATAAAGATTAACTATATTGTTTTCTTTTATCACAGCAAGGTCAACTTTAAGGGTGTTTACCATATTCTTCAGGGTCCTGGAGTGACGCTTAGGGTAAGCACTCAACCTCAAGGTCGGTTTGAACCGCAAGGTCAGCAGTTCAAACTCACCAGCTATTCCTGGGAAACCCTATACAGGCTTGCTATGAATCGGAACCGACTCGATGACACTTAACAACAGCACCATATTATTCACATACTTCTGTGTGTCTCTAAGTTTAGAAGTGTTCTGCTTCTAAATCACATTAAGTAACATATGCATCTGTAGTTTAAGATCATTACAGAAGTGATGCTATTGTTATTGTTGTTGTTAAGTGCCATCGAATGGGTTCCAACTCATCGCGGCCCTGTATAGGGTTTCCAAAGAGTCATTTGGTGGGTTTGAACCACTGATTTTGTGGCTAATAGTCCAGTGCTTAAGAACAGCACAGAATTACATGTAATTGGAGGACTTTACAAAAAGTATACATAGCACCCTCTCTGTGCTCCCAGACAGAGCAAAGCTGAGCCACTAAACCATCCCCAGTTTGGGGGTGACAGATATCTCCAGCCTCTGATTTGCAGCTAGTCTCCTCCTCCCTCAGACTGGGAACTTCTTGAGATCAAGGATAGACATTGGACCCCTCTGTGATCCTCAGTTTCCCAATCAGGTCAATGGGCATGAGATCAAGGGGGCCAAGTGATGGGAAGGGGCATCTATTTATGTTTTATTCTAGACCCCCAGTCCCACTCTGCAGTAGACCCTCTCATTCCCTTTTGCAGATGAGGAAACAGACCTTAGACAGTAAGAACTTTTCAGTACCCTACAGAGAATGTGAACCAGGCTGGGTCCAGAACTGAGCCTTTTTGTCACCCAATACCAAGAACAGGCACACTCAAAGTCACCATTTTACTTCCTAAAATACTGTATAAAATAAACTTTTTATTTCGGAATAATTTTAGATTCTCAGAAAAGTTGCAAAACAGCCCAGAGGGTTCCTGTGCACTCTTCTGTTAGTTTCCCCCAATGTTAACATCTTACATGACCACAATACACTGTTACCACTACGAAATTAACATTGGCACCTTGTTAGTTACAAGGCTCCAGGTTTTTACTCAGTTTTCACCTGCTTTTCCATGAACGTCCTTTTTCTGTTGATGGATCCAGTCCAGGGTTGCACATTGCATTGATCAAAATATTTTTTTTGGTATTTAACATTTTTTATTGCGGTAAAATCTCTACAATATTGCTGTTGTTTGTTGTTAAGTGCTGTCAAGTCAGTTCTGACTCATAGTGACCCTGTATAGGGTTTCCGAGGAGTGGCTAGTGAATTTGAAATGCACTACACCAGGACTCCACACAACATTGTTGTTGTTAAGTGCCGTCGAGTTGTTTCCGACCCATAGCGACCCTGTACAGGGTTTCCAAGGGTGTAAATCTTTACGGGAGTAGATAGCCTCATTTTTTTCCCGCAGAGCGGCTGGTAGTTTCAAACCTTAAGGTTCGCAGCCCGATTCGTAACCACTACGCTACCAGAGCTCACTACATATAGTTTGCTATTTAACCATATTTTCATATTTTATTGTGATAAGATATATACAGAGTCCTTATGTGGCACTGTAGGATAAGCACTGGTTGGCTAACCATAAATTCAGCGATTCAAATCCACCAGCTACTCAGAAACCCCAACAGGGTCCTCATGAGTCAAAACCGACTTGATGGTACATAAGAACAAGATATGTACAACAAAACATTTACCAATTTAACTACTTACACACCTATACCTTACCTACTGATGATCATCTACCACTCAACTGTTTTGTGGACTCCTGGTGTGGTGTTGTAGGATCAGCCCTGGACTGTGAACCACAAGCTTGGCAGTTCAAACCCACCAGCTGCTCTTCGGAAACCCTATACAGGGTCGTTATGAGTCACAACCAACTTGACGGTACTTAACAACAACGATTTTGTACATTAATGTCGTCCCCCTGGCAATAAAGAATTCTAAGGAGCAAGGGTGAAAGAAGTGCTGGTTGTAATGGTTAAGGTTACGTGTCCATGTGTCCATTTGGATTCAAAGAAAGCTCATTAGCAAGCTGCGATATGCAGATGACACAAACTTACTTGCTGAAAGAGAAGAGGACTTGAAGCACCTGCTGATGAAGATGATAATAATAATACAGTCTTCAGTAGGGATTGCACCTCAATGTAAAGAACATAAAAATCCTCACAACTGGGCCAGTAAACAGCATCATAATAAATGAAGAAAAGATTGAAGTTTTTAAGGATTTCATTTCACTTGGATCCACAATCAATACTCATGGAAACAGCAGTCAAGAAATCAAATAATGTCTTATTGCATTGGACAAATCAGCTGCAAAAGACCTCTTTAAAGTGTTAAAAATGTCATTTTGAGGTGTAAGGTGCACCTGACCCAAGTTGTAGTATTTTCAGTAGCCTCATATGTGTGTGAAAACTGGAATAAGGAAGACCAGAGAAAAAGCGATGCATCTGAATCATGGTGTTAGTGAAGAATATGAAAAGTCCCATGGACTGCCAGAAGAACAAACAAATCTGTCTTGGAAGAAGTGTAGTCAGAATGCCCATTAGAAGCAAGGATTGCCAGACTTACACACTTTGGACATGTTATCAGGGTCAGCAAAATAGGGAAAGATCCTCCGCTTCCCTTAAAAAGGTACAGTGACTGCAATGATGAACAATTGTGAGGATGGCGTAGGACTGGGCAACATTTTGTTCAGTTATGCTTAGGGTCGCTAGGAGTTGCAGCTGACTTCGTGGCACCTAACAACAACATAGCTCATGGAAACCACAAATCTGCTTCTGTCTCTATGCGTTTGCCTATTCTAGATATTTCATATAAGTGAGACCATACAATATTTATTCTTTTGTGTCTGATTAATTTTACTCAGCATAATGCTTTTGAGATTCATCTACATTATTGATGTTGTTGTTATGTGCTGTGGAGTTGGTGCCGACTCATAGCGACCCTGTACAGGGTTTCCGAGGCTGCAAATCTTACGGGAGCAGAAAGCCTCATTTTTCTCCCACAAAACAGCTGGTAGTTTCGAACTGCTGACCTTGTGGTTCACAGCCTGATTCATAACCACTACACTACCAGAGCTCCTTTATTATGTTGTTGTTGTTGTTAAGTGCCATTGAGTCGGGTCCGACCCATAGCGACCCTGTACAGGGTTTCCGAGGGTGTAAATCTTTACGGGAGTAGAAAGCCTCATCTTTCTCCCGCGGAGTGACTGGTAGTTTCGAACCGCTGACCTTAAGGTTCGCAGCCCGATTCGTAACCACTACGCTACCAGAGCTCCTTTATTATAGCATGTGTTAAAATGTCATCTATCTTTTTGACTGAGTAATGTCCCATTGTATGTGCATATATCTTTTGTTTATTAATATATGTGTTGGTGGACATTTGTATTCTCTCTACCTTTTTTTTTTTAATGTTTTATTGTGAATTATATGATAGTTTACATGAGAGAACTTTAGTTTTACATTCATTCCATCTTATATCATCTCACTGCCATGGTTCCAATCCCCTCCATGCATCCTCAACCACCCAAAGGGTATATCCCAGAAACCCGCTCCCTCCTCCTCCCCCCAGTTTTAGGCCCACAGTCCCTTTCCCTCTCTGGGTCCAAAGTCCCCAGTCACTTCATCACTCCGTGTCATCATCTCTGTCTCCATCTCAGGCATCTCTGTTTCTCTTGGTAGGGTCCCGCTCTCGGCTCTTCTACGTTGATGGTCCCGGAGGCCTCCGCTCCTATCCTGGAGAATTAATCACTCCCTTCCTTGTTACAAAACTTCTACTTTTGCATTTCCAACCCTCATAGTCTGTCCTGATAAGCATTATTCACTACAGTATCACGAGTTACCCATCTGTATTTCCTTTCATCAGCTCTGCCCAGACAGATTGAATAGTACCCGCTGGAGATTCTGCCTTCCGCCATGCTCCCTAGCACCAGGTTCCCTCTTGAAAGCTTGTAAGCCAGTCGCTTCTTGCCTTTATAGTCCCCCCCTCCCCATTTGAGTATCCAATGTCCAAGCTGCCCTTCTCCGTCCACTCTGTGTATGTGTGTGTGGGTCTCTCTACCTTTTGACTTCCATGAGTGAAATGCTACAATGAGCAAAAAAAAAAAAATTTTTTTAAATTCTGAAATAATGAATATTTGTTTCAACACCAAAATGTAAAACAATTTATAAATATAATCTCATTCTAGGGTCACTGTGAACCTCAGGATGACGCTGGCTTAGGTGAGAATAATATTAATGACAACTACAGGAAGTCAGCATTGATTGAGCACCTATTGTATGCCCTGCCATGTCTGGTGCTCTGTTCTGTAGTTAAGTATTGGATTATCCCCATTCCATAGGTAAGGTCAGGAGATAGCCTGGTGGGGATTTGAACCTGGGGCAGGGGCAGAACTGGATGTAACTGGACACCTCATAATCACAGAGGCTCCCCTGCCCCCTCTATGTCCCCATCATTTAGCACATGGTTCTGCATATAGTTGGTACTCAATAAGTGTGCAATAGCTAAGAGACCACTGCTGAGCCCTGGGAACTGTGGGTGTGGGGGCAGCCCCACAGCCTAATGTCTGTTCTGCCTCTCCTCAGAGTCCTGCCTCTGCCCCCTGGAACAGGATACAGTCCAGGAATTCCAGCTGCGGCGGCGGAGGCGGCTCAGGTCCGAGGCCCCAGCAGGTCCCTGGAGCGAGTGGAGCAGTCCCGTGTGTGTCCCTGCTGGTGAGAAGTCCTGAGTTATGGGAAAGGGAGTTGTTGTTGTTGTTAAGTGCTGTGGAGTCGATTCTGACCCATAGCGACCCTGTATAGGGTTTCTGAGGAGCAGCTGGTGAGCTTGAACCACTGCCTTGCAGTTCAAATGGCTTTGCAGTCTGGCGCATTAACCCGTAGTGCCACACCAGGACTCCCTGGGAAAGGGAGTAGGTTTTGGAAGTAAGGCAGCTGGTGTTAGAAATAAGGCGGCAAGGGTTAGAAAGAAGGTACCAGGCATTAGAAATAAGATGGTGGGAGAAATGATTGCTGTTCTTTGGAGATGGGGTTGGGTTGAAGACCCTCAAACCCTCAGGACATGGTGCCTGAGCTCCACTGAGCCCATTGTAGTGCTCCGTCAAGTGGGAACCATCAGGCTGATCCTTATGGGTACCTTTCTCCCAAAGTGGTTCAATGAACAGCGGCCCCCAATCCAGGGCAAAGGGAACTGAGAAAGGGAGTTTCAAACTGTCAAAGAAAAAGTTGGGACAACTGGAAATCATGGATGATAATTATTCCTGGGGATAGGAATGGGGCCCCAGCCTTTGCTTCCAGGCCTTGTGGGCTGTTGCATCCTTCTGCCCCAAGTGCTAAGAAACAGCCCCTGGGATGGTTGTCACTGATTTGGGACCACTCTAACAATCCACGTGGATCCTGTGGCTTAGGGGAGGGAAGGAGACAATCACAGCACAGTTCTCTGTCTCATTGCAGCAGTCCCCCCCCAGCCCAAGATGAATTGCTCAGTGAAGTTACTTGGCCCAGATGGGAGGAGGCGGCTGACCCTAAAGGAGCAGGTATTGGGGTCACTGTAGGATAGCGGCTCATCCCGGGGTAGGAGGAAGGGAGCAAGTGGGAGATAGAAGGGATGAGACATGAAGTTCCCAGGGATCAGGTAGGTGGTGACTTTTACTATAAAGGTAATAGGGAGCCATGGAGGGTGTGTGAGCAGAGAATGGCCGTAGTTAGACTCAACTCCCTCTGGCTGCTGCTGGGGCGCAGACTGTATAGTGGGTAAGGGTGGAAACTGGGAGATCAAAGAGAAGATAGTCTGATCCAACTGAGACTGATAGTGGGCTGAGTCATGGGGAGGAAGTGAGATTTCTCTGAGTTCTGAAACAACTCACTAAGGAGAGTCTACTTAGCCCATTTTATCGAGCAGAAAACTGAGGCACAGAAGGAAACACTTGTCTGAGGCAGGGGTAACATAGTCACACATTCTACCCAGTGTCTTTACCACAATTGGCTTAGCTGGTGTGGTTCGACTAACAGCGACACCACCTGTGTCCCAGTAGAGCTATGCTCTATAGAACAGTTCTGCCCAGCACACACCCGGTCACTCCGAGTCAGAACTAACACAACAATAAAAATAATGGTCAGTGGAAGTGAACGCGTTTCTCAGCAGCCTTACCAGCATTGGCGGGGTTTTATGGTTTTTTTTGTTGCTGTTTTTTTAAAACAACGTTTAAAACTTTGGGTGCATGTAATTCTCTGTGACCCATGGGTGAATGAATCTGTCCTCTTGGGCCATGTGTATCCTGATGTCTGTCCATGGGACACTGAATGGTATTGAGCTCCCAGTAAGCTGTCTCTTATGCTTGCAGACACCACCCGAGTTTGAGCTTCCTGAAGGCTGCCGTAATGCACCCAGCATGGAGGTAACGTACCTCATTTACCTGCACATGCTGTCCTGCCCATGCCAGGCCAAGGCCACCAAGATTCTGCCCCTGAAGAGAAAGCTCATCCTCTCAGGTGCTGCCTACAATGTGACTGTCATCTCTCAGAATCTTTTTGGTCCTGGCCTCAACCAGACTTGTCTCATTGCTGCTGACAACCACACAGGTGCCTCCGCAGGTGAGTGGAGAGGGCAGTCGGGAGGGCCCCTCATACTATGAGTCATAGGCCCAAATATGTAAGGGGGTGTCTGATTTCAGGGTGTGTTTAAACACTTATTAATCAAGATATGCAACAGTATAATGCAATATTATAATGCTGTATCATGCAATCTCATAGCAAAGTACAACTCATTGGGCTGGATGCCTGCTTTTATCAATAAAGTTTTACTGAGACCAAGGTTAACATCAGAGTGAAGCAAAGTTTTGTGAAAGGGCAGAGTTGGATCCTGTCTTTATTTAAAATCTTATTATTTTGTTCATTTTATGTAGTTTTCTATCTTCATTTTTGTTGAAGTAAAATCCACTCCTGGTGTGGTGCTGTAGGCTGAGCACTGGACTGCAAACCACAAGGTTGGCAGTTCAAACCCACCAGCTGCTCCTCAGAAACCTTGTACAAGGTAGCTATGAGTTGGAACCAACTTGATGACACGTAACAACAACAAAATTCAAATAACAAAAGTAACCATTTCTAAGTGCACAATTCAATTGCTTTTGAATTGTACACTTAGAAATAGTTCATTTTGTTATGGGAAATTTGTTGTTTGTTGTTAAGTGCAGCACAGTGGTTAGGAATCGGGCTGCTAATCTCACAGTTAGCAGTTCAAAACTACCAGCAGTTTCTCGGGAGAAAGATGAGGCTTTCTGCTCCTGTAAAGATTTACAGCCTCAGAAACCCTATACAGGGTCACTATGAGTCGGAACCGATTCCGTGGCACATAACCACCAACCACCAAGTGTGCAATTTAGTTGCTTTTAATACATTCACAATGTTGTGCAACCACCAACTCTGTTTAGTTCCAGAACATTCTCAACAGCCCCAGTGCAAGCCCCACACCCGTTAACAGTCTCTCCCTACCCTTCCTCTTCCCCTGCCCCTAGTTTACTTTCTGTTCCTATGGATTTGCCATGGGCATTTCTTGAAAATGGAACCAGACAATCTGTCTGGATTCTTTCACTTAGTTTCATGTTTTTGAAGTACAGCAGTTTCATGTTTTAGCAGGTGTCAGGGAGCCTTGGTGGATTAAATGTTGGGCCGTTAATTGCAAGGTCAGAGGTTCAAACCCAGCAGCCACTCCCAGGGAGAAAGATGAGGCTGTTTGCTCCTGTAAAGATGTGTGATCTTGGAAACCTTACGGAGTAATTCTCTGTTCTGTAGCATCGCTGTGAGTCGAAATCAGTTCTATGCCAGTGAGTGTGGATTCAGGATTTGGAGCTCAGATAGCATAGTGGTTACGAATCGGGCTGTCAATCTCACAGTCAGCAGTTCGAAACTATCAGCCGTTCCTTGGGAGAAAGATGAGGCTTTAGATCACTATGAGTCGGAACCGACTCCATGGCACATAACAACAACCAGAGCTTCATTCCTTTTTATCAAGTCCTGGAGTGGCACTATAGGTCAAGCAAAAAAGGTCAGAGGTTCAAACCTCGCAGCCACTCCTCAGAAACTCTATGGTGGTGCTTGTGTGCCACCAAATTGGTTCAGACTCATAGTGACCCTGTAGAGGGTGTCTGAGGCTGTAAATCTTCACTGGAGCAGAAACCCTCATCTTTCCCCCACGGACAACCAATCTTGGGGTCAGCAGCTACCAGGTCTCCTTGGAAACCCTATCCAGGGTCGTTATGAGTAGGAACCAGCTCGACAACATTGAACAACAACCTAATATTCCATTGTATGGATGGACTACATTGTGTTTATACATTCATCTGTTGATAGACATTGGGGCTTTCTCCACTTTCATCTATTGTGAATAATGCTAAAGCATAATTTTTGCATTCGTTAAAAGAAATAGTGTGTTAAAAAATGGCTTATTTTGATACCTGAGTTTTTGCTGCCGCTTAAATTTTGTGCTCACACCAGATGCCTCACTTTCCTCCTGGTCCTGCTGTGCCCCCAGTACCAGCCTGAGGACAGGGCTGTTACAATTATGCCCATTTAAGAGAAGAAAAGACGGAGATTCAGAACAATAAAGCCAAACTCTTGTGGGTGGCCCCAAGCCAATGGCTCTTTCTCTCTCCTAAAATGGGGTAATCACAGTCCCACTTTATATCTAAGGGAGGACATTGTAGCAGAGCGCCAACGATCAAGCTGGGGACGCAGCTCAGTGCATTCCAACAGCTGCCTTCCTGCCATCTCTGTGCCCAGCTCCCAAGCAGTCCCCAATTAGGGTTGGGACTGGGCTAGAAGATGGAGTGGGGCAGCCCCTAATATGCGTCCCCCCATGGCTCACCCTCTCTTTCCAGAATCCGTGGCTTTGAATATCAGTGTTGGAGCCCAGGAGACCACAATGCACTGGGCAGGCAAGGCCCAGTCCACTTATTGCATTGAGTGGCAGCTCTATGACCAGGACAAGAGCTGGGCCACCTGCAACCTGGTGGATCCGCAGGCCCTGGATGCAGCTGGAATGGGTAAGGGAATGCTGGGCACCCTGTCTCTACTTCTGCATCCTCCATCAGCACTCCTGGTTGGCTCAAACCTTCAGGGATGGTTCAGATGGGGAGGGTGTCTGAGACCCAGAGAGATGGTGTCTCTTGGTCAAACTCATACAGCAGTGAGGACAGGTCCAGTCTTAAGACCCTTTCTGGGCATCTCAGTCCTCAGCCCTGAGCAGGTTGCACTCTGATGGGTAATGAATCACACATTCCAGGGTGTTTGTTAAACATTCACCTGCACCCGGGAAGGTGGCAGCTCACAAGATATGGGTGGCAAATTAATGAGGTTGCTGGAGGGAAAGGGGGTGTTGCTATGCAGTGCAGACAGCCTCCTTCTCCCCCACCTTCTCTCCTGGGCCCAGCTGTGACTCCAAGAAGCCCCAACTTAAAGGGGACAGAGCTGGACACAGACACTCTGACTCCATGGGGCAAGGCTGGGCTGGAGAAGGAAGACAGACTGAGAGAGACACATGGAAGGGGTCCTGGGAAAGGAGACAGTGGCACAGAGGCTTTGAAGCATGAATAGGAGTTCTCTAGGGGCTCTGTGCAGATGGTACCAAGGTGGGAATACAATCTATTTACTGACCTGGCCTTTGCTTGCCCTTCCAGTTACCCACAGCTGGAGCCGAGCACCAGGGACAGCGGAGCAGGAGGGGTGCTATCGGATCACCATTTTTGCCTCTGAGCACCCGAAGAAGCTCGCCTTTTGGTCCATGGTCCTATCTACCTACCACTTCTGGGGCAATGGTGAGTGGTCCAGACCTGTGGGATCAGCTCCCTGAATGAGTCAAGGGCGATCACACACACCTACTGTGGTCTGGTCAAGAGTGGTGGTGGTTCAGTGGGGGAATATTCTTGCCTGCCATGTTGGTGACCTGAGTTCAATTCCCAGATGAGGCAGTTCATGTGTAGCAGCCACCACTCTACTGTTATTGGAGGCGTACGTGTTGCAAGGATGCTAAGCATGTTTCAGTGGAGTTTCCAGACGAAGACAAACTAGAAAGAAAGGCCTGGCTACCTACTTCCAATAATCAGCCCAAGAAAATAGTATGGATCACAATGGTCTGATCCACACTGATCGTGGGGATGGTGCAGGAAGGCATAGGTCAAGGGCCAGCTCAGTGGCAGCTAACAACAATGGTGCTTCAGGCCCTGGTCAGAAGTCAGCTTGGTCAACTCCTAAGCTACTTTGAGTAGCATCATCCCATTTTATAGATACAAAAACTGAGGCTCAGAGAGGGAAAGTGACAACTACTAAGTGGTGGAGCCAGGATTCAAACTCATGAAGTAAGGGCTAAGCTGAAGAAGGGGGCTGGGTTGAGGGGATGTCACAGTGAAGGGATACTAGAGAAATGGTGTAAGGGCTTTGAAGCATGACTAAGTGTTCTCTAGAGGATCCCTGTCTGAGTCTCAGTTTTCTTTTCTATCAAATGGGACAGTGCTGCTCGAAGTAATTTAGGAATCAACTGAGCTGACTTCTGGCCACCTCATTCTGAGGCCAGGTTAATGTGTTCTTGGATGAATAGAAAATGCCGAAACTGTGCTCTTGGTGTTGATTATGGTGTTGGTGTGCCTTGCAGCCTCAGGGGCTGGGATCCCGGAGCATGTCTCAGTGAAGAAATATGGTAAAAACAGTGTATCGGTACACTGGACAAAGTCACTGCTGAGCTCCTGTCCTGGCATCCTGAAGGGACATGTTGTGAGCTGTCGGAATGAGGACAACAGCCAGGAGACAGGTACTTGAAGGAGTGTGGGAGCAGGCTAGGGGAGAAGCAGTTTGTGCTTGACTTCCATCTTCCTGTGTGACTGTGGGCCCCTCACTGTCCCTCTCTGGGCTTCCGTGGTCCCATCTGTAAAACAGAAGACTTGGACTCAAGGGCTTGGGTAGATCCTTTCAGGCCCACAGAGAAGATGGAGTCAGAATTTGAACCCAGGTCCACCCAACTCTGTGGCTACCGTTACCCTGTCCTTGAATGGTGATGGCGTTGGGTATATATGTAGGGAGGGCTCTTGATAACAAGTATGGCGGCTTTGTAGCTGACAATTCCTCACGTCCCTCTATCAGCAACTGACTTCCATTAGGTTTCATTTCACAGATGAGGAATCCCCTGCTCTATGATTGATTGAACAAGCCTGGACTCCTCCACTGCCCCTTCCTCATTGCTACAGAGTTGATTCTGACCCATGGCAATCCCCTGTGTTACAAAATGGGAACTGGGATCCACAGGGGTTTCTTGGCTCTAATCTTTATGTAAGCACATCGCCAATACTTTCTTCCAAGGCACAGCTGTTGGGGCCCAAATTGCCAACCAGTTAGTGTTGTTGTAGTTAATTTCCATTGAATTGGTTCCTAATCATAGTGACTCTGTAAAGGGTTCCCAAGGAGCCACTGGTGGATTTGAATCACTGACCCTGTGGTTTGCAGTCCACACCAGAACTCTGCTTAGTAGAAGCATGCAAAACATCTGGATCACCCAAGGATCTTTCTCTTGCCCCTTAGGGAAAGAAACAAAAACATCACAGGGAGAGTACCTGTTATGGTTTGAATGGTATCCCCACAAAACAGATATGTTAAGTTCTAACACATAAACCTGTGAATTTGACCTTGTTTGCAAACAGCTTTTGCAGATGTTATCCGTTGCATTGGAATACCTAGGTGGTGCAAATAGTTAATGCTCTTGGCTGCTAACCGAATGGCAGTTTGAGTCCACCTAGAGGCACCTCAGAAGAAAGCCCTGGCGATCTACTTCTGAAAAAATCAGCCGCTGAAAATCTTATAGAGCACAGTTCTTTTCTGACATGTATGAGGTTACTGGGAGTCAGAAATGACTTGCGGACGACTGATGATCAGTTATGCTAAAATGAGGTCACTCTGGATTACGTCATGCTAGGTAAAGTAGAGGGTCAGCATGAAAAAGACAAAAGAGGAAGGCCCTCAAGGAGATGGATTAATATAGTGGCTACAACATGGGCTCAAACATAGGTCACTGTGAGTAGAACCAGCTTAATAGCACCTCACAACGACAATCCCATCTGACTGGTGCCCTTATACAAGAAGAGACAGACGAGAAGGAACACAGAGACAGGCCCAGGGAAGACAGCCATGTGAAAAGTCATCTACAAGTCAAGGAATGCCTGGGGCTACCAGAAGCTGAAGAGACAAGGAAGGAAGGAACATGCCCTACCCACAGCCTGATTTTGGACTTCTGGCCTCCAGAATGGTGAGAAAATAGGTGTCTGTTCTTCTAAGTCCTCCAGTTTGTGGTAGTTTGTTATGGTGACCCCAAGGAAACGCTGAGTGTCCCACTTCCTATCCTACCTGAAACAGGGCTGACGAGGGGTGGAGTCTTCTCAAGGTTTCACAATTTGCCCCTCACCCCTACCTCCCTGACAAGTTACACAGCCTTGCAGATAAGGCCTCGCCTGCCCATTTCAGGAAGCCAGAGACTGGGTCAGCAACAGCACGGGGTCCTGTCTTGCTTCACACTGTGGTACCCACACAGGGACAGGCCAGAATGATTGGAGGTACTTCAGCACCAAAGACATAGACCTGCTGCCTTCAGCTTGGCCACCCCCACATTGTCTGAAGGGGAAACTGAGGCCACTTGGAGTTCCATGGCTATTTTGGTTTCCTGGAGCTGTGATTACAAATTTCCACAAGTTGAGTGATTTAGAAGACAGATACATGCTTTCATAGTTCTGAAGGCCAGAAGTCTGAAGTCAAGGTGTCGAAGCTCATTCCCTGGAAGCTGTAAGGGACCATGCTTCCTTGTCTCTTCCAGCCTCTGCTACACATTGCCATCTCTCTGTGACTCTGTCTCCTCTTTTATAAAGACAACACTCAGGTAGGATTAGGACCTATCCTACTCTGTGGTGACCTCGTGTTACCCTAACTGATACATCGTTAAAGATCCTATTTCTAAACAATGTCAGGTTCACAGCTTAGGAGTTTAGCTTATCTTTTTGAGGGGGACGCAGTCCAATCCATTGTTATTGCTAAGTGCTGCCGAGTCAGTTCCCACTAAGTGCTGAGGAGCAGCTGGTGAGTTTGAACCATTGACCTTGCGATTGAGTGTATAGTTTCGTCTTCATGCAAGTCAGCACCTATATTCCCATTTTAAAGGGGTTTTAAGGAGTATTTTCTTTGTTTAATTCATTCAATTCCACCAACACTTTCTGAAAACGTTCTGTGTTTGATTCTTGTCTGAGGCCCTGGGGACACCCAGGGAACAAGAAAGACAAAGTTAGCTCTACTCCTAAAGCCTTGAAGGTGAGGGAAGAAACCATGTGGGTATCTGGAGAAAGAGTGTATTTCATGACAGGAACCACTGGTGCAAAGTCCTGAGAATAGAATGGAGCTTGCTGCCTTCTTGGATCTGGGAGGAGGCGGATGTGTCCCCCTCTCACATGTGGTACCTCAGTGGGGACTCCACCGGAATTGGGAGCATCCCACAGCTGATCCTGGCCTCTTGAGAGCAGAGGGCTTCTTGGGGCCTACAGTTACTTCCCTCCACCCCTTTCCTCTCCTCCCCAACTCCCCCCACACCCCCCTGCAGAGCACACAGTGAATGCCTCAGAGACTCAGATCACCCTCCGTGACCTGCAGCCCGGTGTAACCTACACGGTGCGGGTTCGAGCAGACACAGTGTCAACACGCGGCGCTTGGAGCAAGCCACAATGGTTCCACATTGGTGAGTGGGGGTGGGGGAGAGATGGCTAGGCCCACCGTCCAGCTGCACTATCCTGACCTCACCCCAGTTCACAAAGGAATCCGACCATCCCTCCTGGGATCTCCCTGTCTTCCCGCCTTGTCTGCTGCAGCTGTCCTGGCAAAACTTCTCTCACACAAGAGGGGGTGGGGAATTGGGGTCCTCCAATACAGGATGCTTTTCAACCTTCAAAACCCACTTCAAAATTTCCCTCCTCCAGGAAGCTTTCCCCAACTCCCTCCCTGTGGGCCCCTCCAGCAGCTGCTGTCCCACTGCCCTGCCCTCCCCAGCTAGGAGCTCCTGGGAAACTGTAGAGGAGCACTGTGGAATAAATGAATGAATGAGTGTCTCTCCCATCTCAAGGAGAGGCAGAGTCTCCATCATCTTGGGGTTCATGGTGACAAGAGATTCGAGCCCAATGATCCCTTGTCTTGCTGTAGTTCCCTCCCACTGTCCTAGCAGTGCAATCTGGCCCCAAGATAACCAGAGTCCGGACTGCAGTTGGGCTGGGTGCAGAGTGAGGAACCCAGGGATAGAAGCCACAGGGACCCAGACTACAGGCACCTCTGGGCAGGAGGGGTCCATGGTACCCACAACACAGATGAGGAAACTGAGGCACAGAGGGACCCATGGCACACCACGCACAACAGCGAGTCGATGGAGAGCCTGACCCACATCTGCTCCAGTCCCCTCCCTCCCTAGCCTGGAGACTTCCACCCCCTTTAGCATCAGGTGATGCCTCTCTAACCCCTAGCTCTCTTGCCCCCTAGAAGTACAGGTCTCGGATTTTTTCATTTTCCTGGTGTCGCTGGGCAGCTTCATGGGCATTCTCATCCTGGGCATCTTCGGGTACTTAAGCCTGAAAAGGTAACTTGCAACCCTCACCCGTGAAGGGATCAGTAATGATAACTTAAATGATAGCAATCATTGCACATACTTGAGGAGGTATTTGCTTGTGCCCATTTTACAGATGAGAAAACAGGCATAGGTGGGCAGGACTAGGCCCAGAAGTGAGGACAGACCTGGGTCTGTCGGACTCCAGCCCCACACCAAATCTACATCCTTAGTGACGTTTATGATCTAATAGTGGTGAAAGAACTCAAGTCAGAACAATTAAAAAGCAAAAATGAAAAAAATTAATTCAGACGAATTCAAGAGTAAGAACATGGTTCCCGAATGGCTCCCTTCTTCCCTCCTTAGGGCCGTGAGGTGCCTGTGCCCACCCTTGCCCACACCCTATGCCAGTACTGCTGTTGAGTTCTCTGGCAGCCAGGGGAAACAGGTAAGTACTGTTTTTCTAATTACAGTTTCTACTTATTGGAACTACACTCTGGGCTCTGGTGAGCAATGACTACGCATTAGTTCATTTTTATCTTCCCTCAACTCATTGCAGTATTGCAAAAACCATGTGGGAGCCATGTCTGACTTCCTCTGGCTTCACAAGAGGGAGCGAAGTAGAATCAAACTCAAAACCAGCCCAAGGTCGATTCCTCTGAACAGGCAGTCAAATAATGCTTCCACCCTACCACCTTCTTTATCCTATTCTGACACCAACCATTGCTCCCATAGCACTCTCTGCTTCCCATCTGGGTTCGATAACCCACTGCAATAGCCACACAGATCTCATAACAATACTCACGATTATGGGGTTTATTAGGGAAGTGACTAGAGTACAATTCAGGATCAGAGACAACTCACGATGCAGCAGTTTTCCAGTCAGGAACACCTCTTGTCTGCCAGACTGCAGGCATGCCTCACTCTTGTCTCCAACCTCTCAGCCTTGTGGTCCCTTGGCCTCTGCCTTGCTCCGGCAAGCATTACAGAGCTCTTTTAGCCAGCCTGTGATGGCCCAAAGGACATATTCTACAAGCCAGCCTCCTGCCTGTAGGCACTCAGCTTTGCTCAATCCATGGACCTAGAAGCCTGCAACTGCTCTGTCTCTCCTTGACACTGCTTCGCTGCCACCTCTGCTGTGGCCACCTTTCTAGGTAGAGATCTCATACTCCATTCATGCTTTTCTTTCTTCATGGTCCTGGGATCGTCTGTCCTGCTTTTGAAAGATGGCTCCTTTTAAACCTAGTGAGCTGGGCAAGACTAAACCATCCTAATGTTAGAGTCCTGTTTGCATGGTCCCACCCAGTCACTTTATGGGAATTAAGATGACATTTGATAGAAAAGCCAGATCAAGTCAATTCAAGGTACCACAGCTATGCACTCTAAAACCAGCACTCTAACCCCCTTCCCACTTAATAGACAGGCAGGCAGAGGACCAGAGAGGAACCATCTGCCAGTCACTCCCTAGTGACAAAAATAGGGCTAAAAGTGGCTTCAACAACAACAAAAAAGTCAATGGAAAAATCCTAGGGTGGTGGACTTCAGGCATGGTTAGACCCAAAGATTCAGCTACTATCTACTCTACAAGAAGTCTCGTCCCCCCCCCCACCCCCCCCACTAAGTTGGTGACAAAGAGGCTTCTAGATCTCCAGGCTTCCTGCCCAATGGGAACCAAAACCAAAGCCAAACCTATGGTCATCAAGTCAATTCGGACTTATAGTGTCCCTCTGAGCATAGTCTGAGTAGAATTGCTCTTCAGGGGTTCTGAGACCAAATCTTTATGCGAACAGCCAGCCTCATCTTTCTCCCTTAACAGCCAACAGCTTAGCCCACGAAGTCACCAGGAATCCTCAGTGGAAACAGGGTACCCTTTCCCTGCAATTAGAATGAAAATTCCAGGGCCATCTCTGACTGGCCAATGCGTGTCACATGTTCATCTCTGAGTCTATCACTAGAACCAGGGGGCTAGGATGCTCTGATTGGGACAGGGTTACACACCCATCTCAAGAACTGAGGTTGAGGTACCACCCACCCAAGAATGTCCAGCTTTAGAGGTAGTACTATTCCCCAGTAAGAAATGGGAATATTTTTCCTAAGAGGGGGCTGGATGGAGGCTATTGGGGCAGAGTCCAGACCTAAACCTGGTTTTAGAATCTTAGAGAATTTAACTGCCGGGACCCTGTGTGGGTGGGAAACAGGGACCCACGCCCAGCCTTGGTCCCACCCTCCCTTCCAGGTTTGGCAATGGACCAAGCCAGAGAGTTTCTCAGAAGAGGCACCCACACAAGAGGCCCTGGTGGTGGAGACCTTCTGGGACAAAAGCGAGGGGAATGAACTGGATACAACTTGGTCTCTTGAGGAGCTAGCCCCTGAGGCCCAGGCTGAGGCTCCGGGGTCCAACAGACAGGGTGGTCTGGCGGAGGAGCAGCCACTGCTCGTAAAAGATCTAATGCAGAGTCTTAGACTCGGAGACACTCAGCACGTGGAGGCCTGAGGGCTAGGTGTCAGCAGGATACATGGATGATCACAGTCATGAAGCCTGGTGATTAGGTTCTGATTGCACACCTGGTCCCCATCTAGCCAGACACAACATTCTCACAACCATCCAGTACTATGGCTGCCCTATTTTACAGATGGGACACTGAGACACAGAGAGGGAGGTGACTCTCCTGAGGCCACAGCCCTGACAGGAATCAACCCTGACTGTAGCCCCTCACAGGCTCAGACGCTCCCACCCCTCTGGCCCGCTGATGTAGTCCCTATTGCGACATATCCTGGGGCAGGAAACCCTAGCAAGCGCCCCAAGGGGAAGCTGCTGCCAGGATCAGGCCTGGTAACCATGGGCAGATGGGCGCGGTCTAGCCTTAGGGCTAGAAGGGCCACCTACACTGTGTGGCTGGCAAAGTTGGGTTCGGGAACATTGGGAACAGGAGTAAGGGATCAGAACCCCTAGTACCTTGTGGGATCTCTAGCCCGATGGTTTCAGGTGTGGGGAATGAGATGGTTCCTCCCCTGCCACAGTATTTTCCCTGGTGAAATGGGGGTAATAGAACAATAAACAAACGTCTGCAACATATCTCCACCCTGGCTGAAGCTTGAATAGCCTGTTCAAAATCCTTAAAGAGGAACCTGAGAATTGATTATTTCTTCATTCCACAAACATTTATGCATCTCCCGTTTGAATGCAGCCTGTGGGAGATGAGTCAGACACACTCCTCCTCCACTACACACCCGTGTCCCTTCCCCCGACCACTAGGCCTCGCCCCAGGGCTTTTTGACTCTGCCATCGGGACCCCTGACAGTCCCCACGGGTTTCCATGGGCCGTGCCCACGGAGGCTACAGGGGTTTCTTCAAAAACTCCAGGGGCAGAAGTGTAGGCACCGATATCCCCTGTGGCCACCAGGTGGCAGCAGCTGCACGTGTCTCCCCAGCCAAGCAGCCTGCCTTCTCCGTTTCCTGTGTATTAAGAAAAGAGACTTTTCTGATTCCTTGTTAGCAATCGCGATGAAGGCAAATCCATGTAGACACGCTGTCTGGTTCTACACCAGAGCTGTGAGCACTTGGGGAGTGGACTGTTGTGATACATAGGAGTTTTTTTGGTTGATTTTCAGAAGGCGGTTGCCAGGTTTTTCCTCCTAGTTGTTATTAGTTGGAAAACGCTCCTGAAACCTGTTCAACCTTCTAGTAACACACAAACCACTACGGACAGATGGGGCTGGGGTGTGTGTATCCGCACATGAGACATACTTGCTGGAATTGAGCCCAGGTCACCCTCACTGTGGTGGTTGTGAAGTGCCATCGAGTCGGTTCCTACCCATAGTGACCCTGAACAGGGTTTCCGAGGCTGTAAATCTTTATGGGAACAGAAAATCTCATTTTTCTCCCGTGGAACAGCTAGTGGTTTCGAACTGCTGACCTTGCGGTTCGCAGGCCAATTCGTAACCACTACGCTACCAGAGCTCCTTACCAGAGCCCTCATAGAAGGCAAAAATTCCACCACTGAACGTAACCACTGATGCCTGTTAACTGGGGAAGGAGATTAAAATCTAGCGGCATTAACTTTGAGGGCAAAGGAGATGAGGCTTCCAGGGGAGAGCAGGCTGGGAGAAAGGAGGGCTGGTCCAAGTCTTGTACCTCTGTGGCCTCAGTTTCCCCAGGCCCTGGTGAGTCAGTTGCATGTGACTCTTTGCTATCCCAAGAATGTTCTGGGATCAGCTGCCTCCTGGCTTTTGTGCAGGCTTCGCCCTCCTTTTCATTCCTTCTATAGCTCTGGCTTGAATTCGGCTGGAAATTTCCAGCAGTTCCCTATCCATGCAGCGCTGCAAGCATTTTTTTTAAAATTATCTTCAGCAAAATTTTGAATCAAGTTGGATTCAGAAGAGGAAGTGGAATGAGGGATATCCCGCTGATGTTAGATGGAGAAACACATAGACCAAGAGGATGTCCCTAGAACAGAACAATTGGATACTATGAGGTTTAAAATAAAGAAAAGTGTATGGAAGAGTTGTATCCTTTCTCCATACTTTTTCTATTTATGTGCTAAGCAAATAATCCAAGAATCTGGAATCTATGAAGAAGAATATGGCATCAGGACTGAAGGAAGACTCATGAACAATCTGTGATAATGCAGATGGCATGACCTTGCTTACTGAAAGTGAAGAAGACTTTGAAGCACTGATGAAGATGGAAGAAAACTGTCTTCAATGTAAAGAAAACAGAAATATTCACAACTGGACCAATAAACAACATCAGGATAAACTTAGAAAAGACGGAAGCGTTCAAGGATTTCATTTCACTTGGATCCACAACCAACACCTAGGGAAGCAGCAGTCAAAAAATCTAAACGAGATATTCATTAGGCAAAGCTGCTGTATAAGGACCTCTTTTAAGTATAAAACAAAACAAAACCAAAGATGTGATTTTGAAGACTAAGGTGTGTCTGACCTAAGAAATGGTATTTTCAATAGTCTAATATGAGGAGCTCTGGTAGCATAGTGGTTACGAATCAGGCTGCGAACCTTAAGGTCAGCGGTTTGAAACTACCAGCCGCTCCACGGGAGAAAGATGAGGCTTTCT
>NW_006408892.1:895139-906433 GCF_000296735.1 Chrysochloris asiatica | reverse complement strand
TACGGGAGTAGAAAGCCTCATCTTTCTCCCGCGGAACGGCTGGTAGTTTCGAACCGCTGTCCTTAAGGTTCGCAGCCTGATTCGTAACCACTACGCTACCAGAGCTCCTTAAGGAAGATTGAAGAGTTGATACATTTGAAATATGGTGTTGGAGAAAAATATTGAATATATCAAGAACAGCTAGAAGAATGAACAGTTCTGTTAGAAGGACAGCCAGATGCTCGTTAAAAGCGAGGATGGTGTGACTTTGTTTCATGTTCTTTGGGCATGTTATCAGGAGACCATTCCCTGGAGAAGGACACCATTCTTGGTAAAATAAGGAGAGGGTCATGGAAAACGAGGAAGACCTTCAAGGAGGTGGATGGACCCAGTGGGTACAACATAGGCCAATAGACTTAAACATGACAATTGTGAGTGTTTCCTTGTGTTGTACATGGGCTGAATCATCTGATTGGACAGCACCTGTAGGATAAACTGGATGGACTGCTAACCACAAGGTCTGAGGTTCAAATCCACCAGCCACTCCTTGGAAACTCTATACAGGGTTACTATGAGTTGGAACCTACTCGATGGCACTTAACAACAACAACAACAGCAACATCAAAATTAAAAGCTTTTGTGCAAAAGATAAGAAAGTGAAAAGACACCACAGATTGGGAAAAAATATTTGCAAATAATATGCCTGATAAGAGACTTCTTGTTGTTAAGTGCCGTGGAGTCAATTCCGACCCATAGTGACCCTGCAAATGGCTTTAGAGTCTGGGCGCATTAACCCATAGTGCCACACCAGGACTCTTGATAAGAAACTACTATCTAAAATACATGAAGAACTCTTGTTGTTAAAATGCCAATATTTTCTCCCATTCTGTGGTGTCTTTTTACTTTCTTATCTTTTGCACAAAAGTTTTAACTTTTGATGTTGTTGTTCACTGCCATCGAGTAGGTTCCAACTCATAGCAACCCTGTATAGGGTTTCCAAAGAGCAACTAGTGGGTTTGAACTGCCGACCTTGTGGTTGCAATTATTGAAGGTTTTTAGTTGCTTGTGCTTCCGGTGTCTTATCTAAGAATCCTCTTCATCTTTGATGCCGCAGGCCCTGGTCCTAACCCCTCTCCTTGGGTGTCTGCGTCCAGCTCCGTGTTCCTACTGGGTGGGGGCCTCTTGGTCAGGCCCTAGTTGGTGGTGTTTTACAACCTAGCAGCCTCCATCAATGTTTAATAAAGGAACTGATTCAACCTCAGCTGGGGACGCGTGACACCCTGCCTGGCTCCGCCTGCCTCACCCAAGCCAGTCGGAGTCTGGTGTGGGGAGGCAGGGTTTCTCTTAACAAGTGGGGGAAACTGAGGTACAGGAGCGGGGCCTGCTTGGCACCCTGTGATCGCGGACATGACCAATGTCACACACACCCCTATTCCCAACCCCCAACACCTACTCCATCCAATCCTTTCCTGGTCCCGACCCCACCCAGCCCCCTCTTGTCCCAGCCCCGGAGCAACTGGAAGCCCGCAGAGCCCACCCAGCCTAGCGGGAACCCGCCTGCTCTGGTTCCAGGCGGCTCTGGCTGAAACCAAAACACAGAGGAGGAAGGAAAACACAGGCCGGGAGGCAGGGGCGGCTCCTCCTCCCCGGAATGTCCCCAAGGACCCGTGGGCGGGCGGGCCCTGGCGCCCAGAAGCTAAAGTCTCTCGCACCCAAACCAGACTAGCCTCTCTACCTCCATCCGACCTGGCCGCGCCTTGCCCAGCGTTGAAATGGGTGAAGGAAACCTTGGCCCGGTTCTCAGCGGCGAGGGGGCGGAGGGCATCAGGACCACCCCGGGTAGTGTCAGCATCACTGAAAGACTCTCCACGCAGGACGTGTGGCCCATGGAGGGACTTGGCTCCTCCACCCCACGCCCTCCATGTCAGGCTGGGTCACGCACCCCCAGCTTTGCCCATTTGCTGAGTGGGGGCCTTATTACCTCCCCCCCCCATTCCCTGGGTTTCACTCTTCCCCATTTCCTGTCTCAATTTCTTTCCCTTTCTCTTTCGACCTCTCTCCGTTTCTGACTCATCTGTTAAAAAATTCTCCCCCCCCCCACCCCCAACCCTTCACAGAAACGAAAAACTCGTGATAAAGAGTTCTGGGAAAAGTTTAAATAATCAGAGAAGCCATAGCTAGATTATAGAATGCAGACACCCAAACGTAACGAAGCAATTCAAGTTGCCTCCTGCGGAAAGAAGTGAAGATTAAGGGAACGACAGCCAATCATTTTAAATGTCCCTTTTGGGAAATCCTCTAACAGTTCTTACTGTATATAAACGGACAAACACGGTAATGTGACGGCAGCTCCCTCTCGGAGAACAGTTTTCTCCGTCCAATAAAGCCTTTTAATCCTAACTGATTTAATAATCCGATTTTTTTTTCTTTTCACACAGCAATTCCCATTATCTCCCTTTCTCTGTCTCTTTCCATTTCCTCCTGTCTCTTTATCTCCCTCTATTTCTTCTGGGCTCTCTCTCCCTGTCTCTGCTTTTTCTGTCTCTGCTCTCTTATTTGTCCCTGTGTGTGTCTCTCTGTGCCATCGTGTCTGTCTCTCTCTGCCCATCCCCTCAACCTCACACAAAAGTCCCCCACCCCATGGTTTACCCATCCCTCTGTCTTGCCTCCTCTGCTTCTCCTTATCTGTCTTTTTAAAAAAATCTCTCTCCATCTCTCCCTGTGCTTTATCTCTCTCTGCCTCTCTCTGTCTCTCTCTGAACCCTGCTCCCAAATCTCCCAGGCCCAGCCTGAGCCAGCTGGGTCAACCCAGATCTGGCCAGTGTCCCCTGCCCAGACCTCCCCCTACAAGTCCAGATCCTACTCTGTCTGCAGGCCTTGAGCTGACCTTGACCCTGGCTCCTGAATGACCCCCCCACCCCACCCCTTTATCTCTCACATGCTGCTGGACAATACCCTACACTGCTTTGGAGTTCCTCTCTAACCCTCAAGCCCTCCATTTGTGTGATGGGGAAACTGAGGCTTTGTCCAGAGGCCCAGCCCTCAGCATCCCTGGAGTAGCTTTCAGATGGCCCTGAGCCACCCTAAGTGGGTCATCAAGGCAGGCTGGGTGGGACACCCCACCTCCTGCCCAAGCTGGTTTCCCAACAGGTATGCTGGTCTGCTCATTGTTGGCTGCTGGTGCCAGTGGGAATGGTGGCATTGGGCGTGGGGCTTTGGACTGATGGGTATCAAGCTCCGATTTTGAAACAGGAAAACTTGTAGCCATTTTGCCCACCCCACCTCCCATCACCCAGGGGTGGGAATGGGGATGTAGAATGCCGGGATCTAGATCAACCCTCAGATTGCTGGGCTCCTCCCTTCAGCCTAGCTCTTGATCCTATGAGCTTAAAGATGTCCATGTCCAACTTGGACCTCTCAACTTGGGGCCTCTTAGGTCCTGGTCATTGTCCAGCTCAAGGTGGTACCCCAGGGGAGACTAACAATGACTAAACTAATGAATGATGTCAACTGCTAGAACCATAGACATTTGTTGTTGGTAATCACTGTGGAGTTGATCCCAATTCATGGAAGCCCACGTATGTCGAGTAGAACTATGCTTCATAGAGTTTTTAAGACTCCGACCTTTCAAAAGCAGATTTCCAAGCCTTTCTTCCCTGATACCTCTGAGTGGGTTCAAACCATCAACCTCTTAGCTAGTAGTTAAGTGCTTAACCTTTTATATCACCAAGGGCTCCCACAGAAATGTCATGGTGGTGGCTGTGTGTCAGGTCAGTTCCAACTCAATGATCTTGCATAGGGTTTCCGAGGCTGTAAATCATTACGGGAGCAGAAAGCTTCATTTTTCTCCCACAGAACAGCTGGTGGACTCAAACTTCTAACCTTGCAGTTAGCAACCCAATGTATAGGCCACTACACCATCAGAACTCCTTCCACAAAAATGTAAGACCATCAAAAATCTAAGATCTGAATTCTTAGCACATCCAGGTATTCCTCACTCATGTCCCAGTCTGGAGCCAGGGCTTAACAACACATCCCAGCGTGGACTAGGGATCTGGAGCCCCATGTCTTGAGTTTTAATCCTGGTTTGGCCATTTGAAGATAAATGCACCTCTCAGAACCTCAATTTCCCCTCTGTACAGTAAGGGTGTTTCTCTGCTATTCATAAGGTTTTCAGTGACTAAATATTCAGAAGTAGTTCATCAGTCCTTCTTCCTAGTCTGTCTTAGTCTGGAAGCTCATCTGAAACCTGTCCACCATGGGTGACCCTGCTGGTATTTAAAATACTGGTGGCATAGCTTCCAGAATCACAGCAACTCACAAGTCACCACAGTAAGACAAACTGACAGATGAGTATCAACGGAGAAAAGATTGAAGTCAAAGACTTCATTCTTCTTGGATCAACTATCAACACTCATGGTATTTTCAATAACCTCATCTGTGTGCGAAAGCTGGACAGTGAATAAGGAAGACCGTAGAAGAATTGATGCTTTTGAGTTATGGTGTTGGAGGAGACTATTGAAAGTGCCATGGGCTGCCAAAAGAACCAACAGATCTGTGTTGGAAGAAGTGCAGCCAGAGTGCTCCTTGGAGGCCAGGATGGCCAAACTTCATCTCTCATACTTAGGACATATTGTCAGGAGGGACACATTGTCAAGATAAAAGCTGGAGAAGGGTATCATGTTTGGTAAGGTGGCGGATCAGAGAAAAAGCGGAAGACCCCGAATGAGATGGGTTGGCAAAGGGCTCAAGCGTGGCAACTATTGTGAGGTTGGCCCAGGATTGGGCAGTGTTTCATTCTGCTATGCATAAGGTAGCTATGAGTCGGTACCAACTTGATGGCACCTAAGAATAACAGCAGTAAGGGTGGTGGTGGTCATGTGCCGTGGAGTCGGTTCCGACTCATAGCGAGTCCCTGTACAGGGTTTTTGAGGCTGTAAATCTGTACGGGAACAGAAAGCCTCATCTTTCTCCTGCGGAGCAGCTGGTAGTTTCGAACTGCTGACTTTGAGGTTAGCAGCCCGATTTGTAACCACTACGCTACCAGAGCTCCTTACAGTGAGGGTAGTGCCTGCTATTTGGGATTGTTGCAGGGAGTGGATGAAGCTGGGAGGAGCTGGATATGGAAGTGGCTCTATTATGAATCAGAGGAGATAAGATCACACGCAGAGAAAAAATACAAACAGAAACCTGGCTTCCAGTGTTCACTGCAGCACTTTTCACAAGAATCAAACTGTGGAAACAGCAGAAATGTCCATCAACAGATGACGGATAAGCACAAAGTGGTAAAGACATACCATGGGATATTAATCAGCCATAAAGAGAAATGAAGTTCTGGTGCATGCCACAACATGGATGAACCTTGAAAACATCATGCTGAGTGAAAGGAGTCAGTCACAAAAGGACAAATTCTGTAGAGTTTCGCTTACATGAGATAAGCAAGTAGGAAGAAACAAAAGGGAGTGAGGAGGAGGGAGATTTTGCTTAGGTATTAGTGAGTGAATGTCAATCGTGAAATAATTTGGAAAACAATATTGAAAACATGGCACACGTTGAAGACTATCAGTGTCACTGAATTATACACGTAGAAATGGTTGAGATGACAAATGTTTTGTTGTGGATATTTTCATCATTTTTTTTAAATGCCCCACTCTAAAAAAAAAAACCCACAAAAACGAACTGATATAAGAGGAGGGGAAAAAAAATCACAGAGAGGCAGTAGGTGGAATGGGGATGAGAAGGAGGATGCTATTGTATTATTGTTGTATCAGGAGAAACTGACAGATGTTTGACTCAGGAGCCTGGGGCTCCATTCTGAACCCTGGTTATACCTCATAGCTTCCAACCAGTTCCTTCTAGCTTCTCCTTTGCCCAATACCCACCCTATCCATCAGCAAAATGTGTCTTCAATCCCTTGTCATATCACCACTTGGTCTAGTATCCATCAGCACACCCTGGTCTCTTGATTTCCTAGTTTCACAGACTGTTTCTACAGGATAACCGGAATCAGAATTGTCCCTCCTCTGCATAGAACCCTCCATGGCTCCAACCTACCCCAGAGTAAAAGCCAAAGTTCTCCCATTGCTTCCTCCATTACCTCTCTCATCCTCAATCTGCACTGCCCCTGATGCTCCAGCTTCACTGACCTCCTCATTGCTCCTTCAACAACCACATGGTCTTTGCACGGGCTGTTCCCTCTCCTAGGACCATTTTCCCCCTACACTCTGCAAGGCTCTGTTTTACTTCCTTCAGTTCTCAGCTGCCCACATTCCCTTTTTCCCTCCCCCGCCACCAAAAGTCTGCATTTTGTTCTCAGCTGTGTCCCTGTCTCCTGGCACCTCATCAGGGCTCAGCCAATGTGCTCACAAGCATGCTGATAATCAGAGTCATTTAGCAGACGCCCACCGTGCATCAGGCCCTGGACTCGGGGATGGGGATACAGCCAGAGGCAATTTCAAGAAATCTCTGCTCTTGGGTTGTTCATGGAATGAAGGGGGAGGGATAAGGTAAATGGGCAAACCCACCTACGGATACCAAGGAAGAAAGATTTGGTCATCTGTTTCTATTAAGAAGAAAACCCTGTGGAGCATAGACTCTGTACACAGGGGGGTCACCATAGCAACCCTGTATAGGGTTTCCAAGGAGCAGCTGGTGAACTTGAACCACCGGCCTTCTGGTTCAGGTGGACTTTGCAGTCCAGCGCATTAAGCAACAGTGCTACACCAGTTAGGCAATAAAAAACGTAATAAATAAAATGAGCTGTGGACATGTCAGAGGGAGGATCTGTTCAGTCGGGCAGCCAGGGAAGGTTTCTTGGAGGGGGTGGCATAAAAGCCGAGGCCAGGAGGGAGAGTGAGAAGTGGGTGAGGAGGACACCCAGGAGGGAGCTTGTGCAAGAGGCTGGAGGGAGACAGCATGCGGAGATGGGGGATAGACCTCTGGGTGCTTTGGGGACCACAGGGAAGGAGTTGATCTTCAGCTTAAATGCAAGGGGTACCCTGGGAGGATGTTGACTTGGAATTGGTTGACCTGTCGGCCATAGGTGCTTTGACTCCAGAAGATAACTCTGATAGCCATATGATTGGGAAATGAGGCTCAGAGCGCTCAGTCTCTTACCCATCACCTCCAAGTAGAGAAACTGGCCTGGAGCCGGCCTGTCCCTCCCCAAGGGCTCTGGGAGCTGAGTTTGCACCCCCATTCCTCCTGCTTCTCCCCCACACCACCTTAGTGGGGAGACTTTCCCACAGGGAGGAGACAGTGGGTTTCTCAAACAGCTCACCAAAGCTGGAGGCCCTGGTTTCAGCTCACAAACAGCATCCGGATCCGGCTGCCTGGCACAGCCCTGGGAGGCTTGCTTGAGATCTGGGTCAGGTATCTGTGAGTAAGAGAAACAAGGAAATGATCTGTATTCAAGGTGGGAGGGGTTGGGTGCAAGGGGTCTGGGCAGCATGGTCGTGGTAGGGGGTGGGGTGGGGGTGCAGTGAGTCCTTATCCACATGGAGCCCTGGTCATCCATTTACACATTCAACAGTGGGCACTGACTACGTGTTTTGCTGTAGTAACAGATTTTATCTTCCCCTCGAGCATACATTAAGTACTTACTATGTATCAGGTGGTTGACTAGTTGCCGTTGAGTGGATTCCAATTCATGGTGACCCTAGGTGTGCAGAGTAAAACTGTCCCATAGGATTTTCTTTGCTGTTATCATAACAGAAGCCGATCACCTTTTCTCTCATGGTGCCTTGAACTGCCAACCTCTTGACTAGTAGCTGACTGCTTAACTCTTTGTGCCACCCAGAGCCCCAGGAGCTGAAGATACTGGGTGCTACATCACTTCAGCAGTTGGACAAGGCTCTGTGGTCACATCCATGACCACACTTTGGGTGCCTTGATTTTCTCGAAGCTCTAGATGTCAAAGTCCGAAGTTGGGATGTCAGCACGGTTGGTTCCTTCTGCAGGTTCTGAGGGAGAATTTGTTCTGTGACTTTCCAGCTTCTTCAGCAATCCTTGGGCTTGCAATTGCATCACTCTGATCCATCTCTGTCTTTATCTTCATGTGGTGTTCTTTCTGTGTCATTGGATTGAGGGTCCACCTTAATCCAGAAATGGTCCCTGGTGGCACAATTTGCACTCCAGAACACAGGAACACTTAATGGTTTAAAATTAGGAAAGGTGTGCGACAGGGTTGTATTCTTTCACCATACTTATTCAACTTGTATGTTGAGCAAACAATCTGAGAAGCTGGGTGGTATGAAGAAAAATGTGGCATCAGGATTGGAGGAGGACTCATTAACAATCTGTGATATGCAGATGATACAATCTTGCTTGCTGGAAGTGAAGAGGACTTAAAATACTTATGAAGATCAAAGACCACAGCCTTCAATATGGATTGCATCTCAATGTAAAGAAAGCAAAAATCCTCAACACTGGACCAAAAAAACAATATTCTTATCAATGGAGAAAAGATTGAAGTTGTCAAGGACTTCATTCTTCTTGGATCAACCATCAACACTCATGGAAGCAACAGTCAAGAAATCAAACGATGTATTGCATTAGGTAAATCTGCTGCACAAGACCTTTTTTTTTTTTTAAATATTTTATTGTGTATTGTGTGATAGTCTACATGGGGGAACATTAGTTTTACATTCATTCCGTCATACATCGTCTCATTGCCATAGTTACCATCCCGTCCATGCCTCATCACCCAACCAAAGGGTATATCCTGCAATCCCGCCCACCCTCCCCTCACGGTCCTCAGCACACAGCCCCTCTCCCTCTCTGGATCCCTAGTCCCCAGCCACTCCATCTCTTTGTGTCGTCCTCTCTCTTCTCGTCATCCTTTCTGTCTCAGTCTCTGTCCTCACTGCTCCTCTGGGTGGGGTCCCACTCTCCACTTTTCTCCATTGATGGTCCCAGGGCCCTGCGATCCTGGACTGAAAGCTTAATCACTCCCCTCCTTGCTATAAAATGTCCACCTTTACATTACCAGTCCTCACAATCAGTCCTGGTGACAATCATTCACCCTTGCATCCCAAGGGACCCATCCACATTTCTTTTCATCTGCCCCTCCCAGACAGGTCGGACACTACTCACTGGAGATTCCACCATCCTCCTCGCCCTGTGGATCTAAGTTCCCTCTTGAAAGCTTGTAAGCCAGTCACTTCTTACCTTTGTATCCCTTCTCCCATTTTTGGTTAGTAAATGTTCAAGTTGTCCATCCCTATCTACTCTTTGTGTGGAGGGGGTGGGAATAATTCTTGGAGCAGGGATTTGTTTCCTCTTTTGAGCTACTACATTTATAGATGGATGTCCAGTTTATCAGACTGTATCAGATGACGCTTTTTTTTTTTATCCCCTCTTCTTTCTTCTTCGGGTTGAGCTTTGTTCATCCCATCATTGGAGCCATGGCAAGTTGGTATCATCTGCAGGTGTGGGTGTTCCTGTGTCTGTCCGCCCTCTTCTTATCAGTTGGTCGCTTCGGTCTCCTCTCTAGTCCTCTGTGGATGTGTCACTGACTCTGAGCCTATGAGTCCCCAGGTCTTGCCTCACTGCTGGCCGACCAGGTCTCTACCTGGGCTCACCAAAGACAAGACCTTTTTTAAAGAGCAAAGATGTCAGCTTGAGGACTAAGGTGCGCTTGACCCAAGCCATGGTATTTTCAATAACCTCATATGCATGCAAAAGTTGGACAGTGAATATGGAATATCACGGAATAATTCATGCATTTGAGTTATGGTGTTGGAGGAGAATACTGAAAGTGCCAATAGGCTGCCAAAAGAGCCTACAAATCAGTGCTGGAAGAATTGCAGCCAGAGTGCTCCTTGGAGGCCAGGATGGCCAAACTTCTTCTCTCATACTTTGGACATATTGTCAGGAGGGACCAGTCACTGGAGAAGGATATCATGTTTGGTAAGGATCAGAGAAAAAGCACAAGACCCCCAAAGAGATGGATTGGCAAAGTGACAGCAGCAATGGGCTCAAGCGTGGCAATGATTATGAGGTTAGCCCAGGACCGGGCAGTGTTTCATTCTGTTGTGCATAGGGTCACTATGAGTTGATACTGACTAGATGGCACCTAACAACAACACCACCACTAACTTGATATGGCGCTGTAGGATCAGCACTGAACTGCAAATCACAAAGTAAGCAATTCAAACCCACCAGCTGCTCCTTGGAAACCCTATACAGAGTCAGAACCAACTTGACAGTGCTTACCAACAGCAACAATGCTAACGTAAAGATCAGAAGTCTGAACCCACCCAGCAATACATCAAGAAAAAAGGCCTAGCAAGCAGCTTTTATGAAGATTGTTGTTGTTGTGAAGTGCCGTCGAGTCGATTCCGATCCATAGCGACCCTGTATAGGGTTTCCAAGGAACAGCTGGTGAGCTTGAACCACCAACCTTGCAGTTCAAACGACTTTGCAGTCTGGCGCATTAGCCCACAGAGCCACACCCTACTCAATTCACAGGATCTCCATGAGTCAGATCTACTTGACTGCTATATTCTTTTGTGGTTTTTTTTTTGTTTTTTTTTTAAGGGAGAAGTGGGTGGTTTTATCTAGGCGATTTCAACCCACTCCAGGCAGACTCATCAGTTCTTCTTTATAACCAGAAATCTGCGACGCAGAGTGGGTAAGGCACTGGCTTGAGTAGCTGGGATTTGAACTCCAGTAGTTGGGGGCCATCCCCTTGCACCTACTGTATAGCAGACCTTTGCCAGGCATTGTGGGCACAAAGGGAATGATGATCACAGCCTCAGTGACCTGACCTCTGAGTCTTGGGCTGATGGAGGGTGTTCAGTGCATTAGAGTGTGATCCCAAGATCAAACGTGCCCCCTGTAATAGGTTGAAATGTGGCCCCAAAAGTTAAATCCATCAGGAGCCTCAGAATATGCCCTTATTTGGATAAAGAGTCTTTGTAGATGTAAAGTAACTAAGGCAAGAATCCCCGGATGAGATCCTCCTGGATTTGGGTGGGTTGTAAATCCAATGACAAGTGTCTTGAGAAGAAATAGAAAATGAGAAGACATTGAGAGTGCAGCACATATACTAAAATTGAAATGATACAGAGAAGATTAGCATGGCCCCTGCTCAAGGATGACATGCAAATTCGTGAAGCGTTCCATATTTTTTATAGGGATGGGCAACTTGGATGCTGGCTACCCAAAATCGGGGGCCGGGGGGGCAACAAAGGCAAGAAGTGACTGGCTTACAAGCTTTCAAGAGGGAACCTAGATCCAGAGGGTGTGGAGGAAGATAGAATCTCCACTGAGTAGTATCCAATCTGTCTATATGGGGCTGATGAAAGGAAATG
>NW_006408892.1:885946-894644 GCF_000296735.1 Chrysochloris asiatica | reverse complement strand
ACTTAAAAAAAAAAAAAAAAGACATTGAGATACTCACAGGAAGAAGCCATGTGAAGACAGAGGTAGAGAATAGAGTGATGTCTTTACAAATCAAGGAATACCAAAGATTTCCAGGAGCCATGAGAATCTCTTAGGATCGCACCAGTTTGTGAAGGGGTCAGGCCCTTCTTGTCCAGTTTGCAGATCTGTTCCTTCACGTCAAAAGACATCAACTTCGGCCAGGTGGGGACGCTGCAGTGATCGGGTAGAGCCGCCTGGGACAGGCCCTCCCTGGGAGCATGCATGCGACCCATGATGGTATCTGTCAGACAATGACAGAACTGTATTTATTTTTCATTGTGCTGAAAATATACAAACCAGAACACAGCGCTCCAACGTCCCCATTTACAATTCTATGACATTGATTGCCTTTTCCATGTTACACCACCATTGTTACTAGCCTTTTCTAAAATAGTTCACCACCATTAACATAAACTCAATGTCCCCCCACAAATAAAAAATTCTCTTCCTCCCTCCCGTCTACCTCTGGCTGTTGTTGTTAGGCCAAGATGGTTCTGACTCCTAGCGATCCTGTTGTTGTTGTTGTTATGTGCCATCGAGTCGGTTCCGACCCATAGCGACCCTGTATAGGGTTTCCGAGGGTGTAAATCTTTACGGGAGTAGAAAGCCTCATCTTTCTCCCGCGGAGCAGCTGGTAGTTTCGAACCGCTGACCTTAAGGTTTGCAGCCCGATTCGTAACCACTACGCTACCAGAGCTCCTTACGCTACCAGAGCTCTGGTCCTAGCGATCCTATAAACTAAATAATGACTGCCCTTCCCTGCACCATCCTCACAAATACTGTTACATTTGAGCCCATTGCTGCTGCCACTGAGTGTCAATCCATCTCGTTGGGGGTCTTCCTCTTTCTCGCTGGCCCTCCACTTTACCAAGCATGATGTCCTTCTCCAGGGACTGGTATCTCCTGATAACATGTCTGAAGTATGACAGATGAAGTCTCACTATCCTGATTTCTAAGAAGCATTCTAGCTGTACTTCTTCCAGTATAGATTTGTTTGTTCTTCTGGCAGTCCATGGTACTTTCAATATTTTTTCTCCAACATCATAACGCAAATGCATCAGTTCTTCTGCAGTCTTCCTTATTCATTGTCCAACTTCACAGACATTAATAATCTTTGGTTTCTTGCTTTCTTTCTTCCCCAAATGTTTCTACTGGCTTTTTTCATAATTGCTAAAACCCAGAAACAATCCAAATGTGCCTCTGCTGGCAAAGGGTTAACTAAGCTACAGCCTGTAGATGCACAATGGAGTGCTAAGCAGCAACCAGCAGGGACAGGTTACCAATACTGCACAACGCGAGTGCCTCTCGGAAGCACTAATCTGAGTGAAAGCAACTGTCATGGATTGAATTGTACCTCCCCCAAAATATGTGTCAGCTTGGCTGGGCCATGATTCTCAACGATTTCAGTAATCCTTGTTTTCTATATATTTGCTTGATTTCGTATGTTGTTAAATACTGTTGAGTCAGTTCCAACTCATAGTAACTCTGTATAGGATTTCCAAGGAGTGGCTGGTGAGTTTGAACTGCCAACCTTGTGGTTCAACCAACCTTGTGGTCCAGTGCTTTATTCTCACAGTGCCACAGATCATATGGTATTTGTCTTTTTTTGGGGGGGTGGAATTTGTCCTTTTGCAATTGTCTTATTTCACTCAGTGTGATTTTCCTAGGTCCATCCATGTTGCGGCATGTATCAGGACTTCATGTCTCTTTATGATTGAGTGTTATCCCATTCCAACACTTGTCTGTCCGTTTGTTCCACTGCGGAGGCTTACGTGTCGCTGTGATTTTGAAAGCTATGTGACTGGTATGTTAAATACCAGCAGGGTCACCCATAGTGGACAGGTTTCAACTGAACTTCCAGACAAAGACAGGCTGGGAAGAAGGAGAGACAGACTACTTCCAAATATTTCATCACTGAAAACCTTACGGATAGCAGTGGAACACTGTCAGATAGCATCAGAATATTGAATATTGAAACATGATGAAGAGAATCAAAATATTGTCAGCCATAGTGCCAGAAGATGAGCCCCTCAAGGTGGAAGGCACTCAAAATACAACTCAAAGTAGAGTTGACCATAATGATACAAATGGAGTAAACCCGTCAGGACCTTCATTTGCTGATGAGGCACAACTCAAAAATGAAGAGAAGCAGCTGTAAACATCCATTAATAATCGGAACATACTTCAGACATATTATCAAGAGGGACCAGACCCTGGAGAAAGACATCGTGCTTGGTAAAGCGGAGGGTCTGAGAAAAAGAAGAAGACCCCCAACGAAATGGATTGGCACAGTGGCAGCAGCAAAGGGCACAAGCATAGCAATGATTGTGAGGTTGTTGCAGGACCGGACACTGTTTTATTCTATTGTGCATAGGGTCGCAGCAACAAATATCCCACCTAGATTACATTTTGTTTATCCATTAATCTGATGGTGGACATTTCTGCTCATTTCACTTTTGGCTATTATGAAAAGTACTGCAGTGAATCTTGGTATAGAGGTCCAGTCGTATTTGTTACCAATGCATTTAATACTTTGTTCTATTATATATATTTTTTTCATTTAAATCCTTAATCCATGTGGCGTTGACATTTGTGCATGATGGGAAGTTAGGGATCCAAAATCATCATTTTCAACATGAACTCCCATTTTCCATGTCCTTTTGTGCAAGTCTCCCATCCTCACCCACTGGTGGGACAGGTTTCCTCCATCTTGCAGCATACATAGAACTATCTGTGGGCATTTCATTCCAATCCCTTAGTCAATATTCCTCTTCTTGTGCCAAAGCTTCCCTACCTTAATTACAATTGGTCCCAATAGCTGGGAGGACAGGTAATACCATCTTGTTCTTCTGCAGTAGTGTTACAGCCATTTGCAATCCTCTGCTCTTCCAGGTAATTTCAAAATATCATCTCATCAAGTTCCAGGGAAAGCTCACATGTTGAGATTGTGTTGAAATTACAGACAAATTTGGGAAACTCAGCCTTCCTGTCCATGAACATGATGCATCCACTATTCCCATAGCCTTGTTAATTTCTCTTGATATTTGTCAGTTTCTCTGAAGGGTTGTTGTTGTTAGGAGCCATGAGTCAGTTTCAACTCATAGAGACCCTATGCACAACAGAAGGAAACACTGCTCAGTGCTGTGCGATCTCACAATTGTTACCTTTCAGCCCACGGTTGCTACTTCTGTGTCAATCCATCTCCTTGGAGCTCTTTCTCTTTCTCGCTGACTCTCCATTTTACCAAGCATGATGTCCTTCTCCAGGGACTAGTCCTTCCTTGTAACATGTCCAAAGTATTAGAGACCAAGTCACGCCATCCTGGCTTCTAAGGAGCATTCTGGCTGCACTTCTTCTAAGTTGGTTTGTTCTTCCAGCGGTCCATAATATTTTTTATATTCTTCTCCAACACCATGATTCAAATGCATTGATTCTTCTGTTGTTGTTGTCAGGTGCCATCGAGTCGGAACCGACTCATAGCCACCTCATGCACAGCAGAACGAAACAATGTTCCATCCTGGGCCAACCTCACTACCGCTGCCACACTTGAGTCCATCAATGATGCCACCTGGCTGATCCATCTCGTTGGGGGTCTTCCTCTTTTTCTCTGACCCTCCACCCTACCCAGCATGACATCCTTCTCCAACGATTGTTTCCTCCGGACAATATGTCCAAAGTAGGAAAGACGAAGCTTAGCCATCCTGGCCTCCAAGGAGCACTCTGGCTGCACTTCTTCCAAAACAGATCTATTGGTTCTTTTGGCAGTCCATGGCACTTTCAGTATTCTCCTCCAACACCACAACTCAAAGGCATCAATTCTTCTACGATCCTCCTTTTTCACTGTCCAGCTTTCGCATCCATATGAGGCTATTGAAAACACAATGGCCTGGGTCAGGCGCACCCTAGTCCTCAAGCTGACATCTCTGCTCTTCAACACTTTAAACAGTTCCTGTGCAGCAGATTTGCCCAGTGCAATACGTCGTCTGATCTCTTGACTGCTACTTCCGCGAGTGTTGATAGTTGATCCAAGAAGAATGAAGTCCTTGACAACTTCAGTCTTTTCTCCATTGATAAGAATGTTGTTTATTGGTCCAGTGGTGAGGATTTTTGTTTTCTTGACATTGAGATGTAATCCATGTCGAAGGCTGTGCTCTTTAATCTTCATAAGTAAATGTTTCAAGTCCTCTTCACTTTCAGCGATCAAGGTTGTATCATCTGCATATCGCAAGTTGTTAATGATCTTCCTCCAATCCTGATGCCACGTTTTTCTTCATAGAACCCAGCTTCTCGTATTATTTGCTCAGCATATAGGTTGAATAAGTATGGTGAAAGAATACAACCCTGTCTCACACCTTTCCCAATTTTAAAACATTCAGTGTTCCCATGTTCTGTTCTAACAACTGCTTCTGTAGTCTTCCTTATTCATTACCCAACTTTCACATGCCTTTGAAGCTATTGAAAAGACCATGGCTTGGGTCAGGTGCACTTTAGTCCTCAAACTGATATTTTTGCTCTTTAACACTTTCAAGAGGTCTTTTGCAGCAGATTTGCCTAATGCAATACATTGTTTGATTTCTTGACGGCTGTTTCCATAAATGTTGATTGCGGACCCAAGCAAAATTAAATCGTGGACAACTTTAATCTTTTCTCCATTTTTCATGATGTTATTTATCGGTCCAGTTGCGAGGAATTTTGGTTGCTTTACATTGAGGTGCAATCAATACTGAAGGCTTTGATTTTCATCACTATTTTAAGTTCTCTTAACTTCCAACAAGCAAGGAAGGTTGTACCCTCTGCATATTGTAGGTTGTTAATAAATCTTCCTCCAATCCTGATGCCATGTTCTTCTTCAGTAATTCACCTCCTCATATTATTTGCACAGCATACAGATTGAATAAGCATGGTGAAAGGATACAAATCTGGTACACACCTTTCCTGATTTTAAACTATTCAGTATCCTCTTGCTCTGTTCTCATGACTGCTTCCTGGTCTATGTACAGGTTCCTCATGAACATAATTAAGTGTTTTTGAGCACCCATTCTTGGCAGTATTATCCATAGTTTGTCATGATCCACATAGTTGAATATCTGTGTGTAGTCAATAAAGCACAAGTAAACATCTTTCTGGTAATCTGTTCTTTCAGCTAAGATCCATCTGATGTCAGCAATAATAGCCCTTAATTCCACATCCTCTTCCGAATCCAACTTGAATTTCTGCAGTTTCCTGTCAATACACTGTTGCAACCATTTTTAATTATCTTCAGCAGAAATTTACTTGTACGCGGTATTAATGATATTGTTAGGTGATTTTTTGCATTCTGTTGGGTCACCGTTCTTTGGAATCGACACAAATACAGATCTCTTTCAAACAGTTGGCCAGTTCTTCCAAATTTCTTGGTGTAGATGAGTGAGCTTCTCCAGTGCTGTATCAGTTTGTTGGAATATTTCAATATGTATTCCATCTATTCCTGAGCCTTGCTTTTCACTAATGTCTTTGGTGAAGCTTGGACTTCTTCCTTCAATACCATCAGTTCTTGATCATATGGTACCTCTTCAAATGGTTGCCCATCAACCAATTCTTTTTGGCACAGAAACTGTGTATTCCTTCCACCTTCTTTTAATGAAAGTACTTGTCTGTTTTGTGTCTGACATTTCACTGACCATAATGTTTTCAATGTTTGTCCACGTTGTCTCGGTGCTTCGTTATTTTTCATGGTTTCATAAATTCCATTGCATGGTTGGATCACATTGTGTTTACTTATCATCCATTGATGGAACTTCAGTTGCTTCTGCCTTTTGGTTGTGGTGAGTAGTGCTACTGTGAACTTCTGTATACAGGTTTCTAATTGAGTCCCTGCCACCTATGGTTTTTTGGTGGTTTATTTTTGGTTATTGTTGTCGTTTCGTTTTGTTTCGATTTTGTTTTCTGTAACCCGCATCTCCCTGTATGCTTTGGGTGTGTATCAGACTCATTTTAAACTCTCTGCCCATCCATTCTCTTCTTTCTGCTCCTGGTGGTTTGGGGCTTGTTTGTCCTGGTGCAATGACACGGTTTCTCCAAGTTTGATCATTTTGCATCCTGACTTTGTCTCCGGAGGGGCATCAAAAGTGGGCCTCTGGGGAGAGGGGTGCGATCCCAGGTTCCCTATGATTTCCCCCATAATCCCTTGCCCCCACAGACCCACCCCTAGTCTGGGGTTTCCCATATCTTTTAGGGAGGCAGCTTGGAGGAGGGTCACTATGGATTGCATGTCCCTCAATTATACCACCCCATCCTGGCGGGGTGGGAACATCAGGCACTCAGTCATTCCAGCCTTGGTGTGGTGGTGGCAGTGGCAGGAAATGCCTAGAGCCAAATTCCCAGGCACAGCTACCACAGTCCCTTCTGGGCCCCATTGTCAAGGTGTCTCTGCTTTTCTCTGCTCCCCTCTAGTGTCTCTGGTTGTTGTCAGTGAGAAGCCAAGCTGTCCCCATCAGATCTGGGACATTAGGCCTGGGATAGGCCCCGGCAGTCCAGAGGTCATTTGAAAATGTTCGTGTCATGGAAAATTTCAAACATGCCCTGGAGTTGTGGACAGACAGTGACCTGGGCGGTGTCGACCCTGTTTCCGCAAAATTCTGCCCCCTCGTTAAGTTCAGTTGGCTCTGGGTCACACTGTTCCTTCTGCCTGTGACTCGGGTATTTCCCACAGTACAAGTCTGCACGGAAGCAAAATCACCCCAGAAAGTCAAGCTGAAGCCTTCCCACTACCCTCGGGCCCTTTGCATAGCCTCCAGGCTCCTCCCCAAGTCCCTGGAGGTAGGGCAGTATCTTTGGGCTTCAGTTTCCCCTTCTGTATGTTCAGTGGAGGACGGGGAGGGCAGGTACCAGTCATGATTGGAAGCTGGGGACAGGCCAGGCCTGAGTCAATGGTCTGGGAGCCCTCTCTGCCTCTCCCAGTCTTTCTGTCTCTCATTGTCTGTCTCTGGCTTTCTCTGATTTTCTCCTTGCATCTCTTTCACTGTCTCCCTGTTTCCCTGTCTCTTTCACTATCTACCCCTGTTTCTGTGTGTGTGTCTCTTCCTGTCTCTCTCTTTCCATAGTCTCTCTTTGTTTCTTTCTCCTTGTCTCTCGCTCTCCATTTTTCTCTGTTTCACTCTATCTCCCTGTCACTTCTCCTCTCTGAGTTTCTTCCCATCCTTTTGAATACCTCTCTGTGTTTGTTTTCCTTTTCCTGTCTCTGTTTCTGTCTCTTTCCCCATTTCTCTCTCTCCCATTTTGTCTCTCCCTGTCCCTGTCACTATGGGTCAGGCCCGCTCCTCTAACCTCCCCTCATGGTCCCTCTGAGACTGGGCTTGGTTGACTCTTCCTAAACAATTTATTGTCAGCCAGACTTTCTGATGAGACCAAAATTGTGCATTATGGGATTTCCAACCCAGGAGGGCTGCCTCAGCCTAACCCCACTAATCCTCTCACCCTGGGGCTGCATCCACCTTGTCCCCTGAAGTATCTCCTACAGTTAGGACATTCCTAATGCTTATGCTAAATCCTACCCTGCCCTCACCACCAACCTTTAACAAGATACTCCAGAGTTTCAGAAAGAAGACACAAGACGCCTTCCTCAGATCCTTGTCCCAAGACTGTTCTAGGAAGAAGTGACTTTGGGGCTGGACCTTGTAAAGGGGTGGCTAGCATTGGGGTGCTACTGCTGTTGGAGTAAGGAGGTGTTCTCTTCCCATAAGTCAGCAACTTAAATATCTGGATGACGGCAAAATGTAAGTTCCTTACAACTTACTTCAGCAGACAACCAATCAGTTCATCTAAAAGGACCAAAGATACTAAAAGCAGCCCAGGTTTGATTGATCCCATTCTGAGAACACCTACTAGGCCCAACCAGTCAGTCTCCACAGTGGCCACACAGGGCAAGGTACTTACTGTCCTCATATTATCATAACTGAGGCACGGGTCTTCTAGCCAGCTGTGTCGTTGGGTTGTTAGGTGCTACAGAATCAATTCTGACACATAATGACTTTGTGACAATACCCTTTGTGCCCATAGGGTTTTCTAGGCTGTAATCTTTATGGGATCAGATTGCTAGGTCTTTCTCTCAGAGTCGTGGGTGTGTTTGAACTGCCAATCTTTCAGTTAGCAGTCCAGCTCTGAACTTTCGTGCCACCACGGTTATAATACCTCCATTTCTTAGTGACCTGATTTTTTACCTTTCTTCCTGTGATTTATATAATGGTATAAGGAGCCCTGGTGACGCTGTAGATAAACACTAGACTGCTACCCCCAAGGTCGGCAGTTCAAACCCACCAGCGGCTCCACGGGAGAAAGACGAGGCCTTGGAAACCCTATACAGGGTCACTGTGGGTCAGAATCTGCTCAGTGGGGGTGGGACGGGGCTTGTTGGTTTATACAGTGCTATGCTCCCGGCTGCTTCATATATGTGTTATACATACTATACTCATATGTTGTTGTTAAGTACCATCGAGTCAGTTCCAACTCATAGCAACCCTGTATAGGGTTTCTGAGGAGCAGCTGGTGAGTTTGAACCATTGACCTTGTGGTTCAAATAGATCTTGAGGTCAATTGTTTATCCTATGGTGCCACACCAAGGAGCTCTGGTAGCGTAGTGGCTACGAATCGGGCTGCGAAC
>NW_006408892.1:879845-880304 GCF_000296735.1 Chrysochloris asiatica | reverse complement strand
GAAGAACAAGATAGATAGGGGAACACTGAGACAGGTTTGCATGGGCTAGTGAGACAGAGGTAAATAGTGATGCATACTCAACCTTGGAACTACAGGTCTCTGGGATACAAGGATCTATCTAGGTATAGCTTGAAGAGGGGAAATAATACTAAAATCCTTGACTGCCTTATTAGTTTCCCTTGCCTACTATTGAGTGGGATAGAAAGGAATGTTGGGAAACATGATTAGAGAAAAGTTGTAAGCCTGTTTTCAGCCTATAACTGATTGGGATACCTTAAAGGGGTTCTACAACTTGCCTAGTGAAATAGACCTCATGCAAAGCCTTTACAGAGTATAGGACCTTAGGTGGAATCCTGATTCCCATCCCAGAACCTTATGAGGTGAGACATTCCCACTAGAAAGGACAAGCAGACTGGAACAGCTACAGTGACAGAAGATACATCTTCATGATGAACCTGA
>NW_006408892.1:866507-879745 GCF_000296735.1 Chrysochloris asiatica | reverse complement strand
CTACTCCCGTAAAGATTTACACCCTCGGAAACCCTGTACAGGGTCGCTATGGGTCGGAACCGACTCGACGGCACTTAACAACAACAACAATGGTGCCACACCAGGACTCCTGTACATAAATGGAAATATCGATGCAGTGTTTTGTTGTTTTTTGCTTTATTTTTTTAATGCTGTTTTTGGTGTACAGAGATAATATGCAAAGCACAGAGAACTTCCGGACATCCTCTCTTCCCAGTGCACACCGTATCTTCTATTATTAACATCTGACATTCCTATGGTTCATTTGTTACAATTGATGAACCAATATTAAGGCATCTTTATTGACAACCTACCACCATTGTGTAGGATAAGCACTGGACTACTAAACCCAAGGTTGGCAATTCGAACTCACCAGAAACCCTACGTAAGGTTACTATGAGTTGGAACCTACTTGACACAACTACACACAACAACACAACAACAGCATTAACAACACCACTCTTCTGTCAGTTTCTGTGTCAGTCAGTTTCCCTGTCAGTCAGTTTCCCTGTCAGTTTCTCTGTCAGTCAGTTTCCTTGTCAGTTTCCCAGCTTTGTGTTTCTTGGCTTGCTGTTGGAAGCTATAGCACCAGGATCTCAAGCACCAGAGGTCTGCAGTGAAGCTTGGAAGACTAAGACACACTTGGAAGAAAGTTCTGGTGATCTACTTCCAAAAATGAACCAACGAAAACCCTTACATATCACAACAAAACATGGCTCAACTTTCTTGCTGTGGACATTTCAAAGGGGATCACTTGCTGGAAGATGACATCATGAAGTAGCGATCCAGCGAGGGCGCAGTGCTGGTCTTGAACGTGCCCGTAACTGTGAGGATGACAGGGCAGGGCAGTGTTTCGTTTTGTTGTGTGGAATCACCAGGAGTTACCATTAACTCAGTGCTAACAAGCAACGTTTAGGCTTATGTTGGTGCTCCCTCTGTGCTATACAGTCATACCTCGTTTCCTTGTGCTTTGTTTTATTGCCCTTCGCAGAGATTGCACTTTTTCACAAATTGAAGGTTTGTGATCTCTCCCCCTCCCCCATTGGTCAAGCAGTTATATCGGCACCATTTCCCCACCAGCATGTGCTCACTTCGTGTCTCTGTGTCACAAATTGGCCATTCTCACAATATTTCCAAGTTTTTCCTATTTCTATTATTGCACACTTAATAAACAACTTTTATACGCACTGGAAGATCAAAAAGTTCATGTGGTTCCCTTTATTATGATATTACCTTTATGGCACTGGTCTGGAAAGAGTCCTGGTGTGGCGCTGTGGGCTAATGCATCAGACTGCAAAGTCGTTTGAACTGCAAGGTTGGTGGTTCAAGCTCACCAGCTGCTCCTTGGAAACCTTATACAGTGTCACTATGGGTTGGAATCAACTCGATGGCACTTAACAACAACAACATTGGTCTGGAAACTAACCTGAAATACCTTCAAGGTCTGCTGGTATAATTCTATGGGTATGGACAAATGCACTATGTATGTATCCACCATAGTGTCAGACAGAATAGTTTCCTTGCCCTAAAAAAATGTCCCGTGCCCCTCCTATTCATCCCTCCCTTCATTTCCTGAGCCCCTGGAAACCACAGATCTTTTAACGGCCTCCATAATTCTGCCTTGATGTGTTTTCTTTTGAAGGAGAAAAAGAACATTACCAGGCACAGCTGTACAGCGAGAGCAGAAAGTCATACATCACTAGTCCCCATCCTGAGCTCCAGCCCACAACCTAAGTTTCCAAAACAGGAGATTTCTCTTAGAGTATTTGGTATTTGGATTTTGTTCTTCTGTTGCTTTTATTTTTCTTTAATCAAGTCTTAGAATAGAATGTTGTATAAATATTTTCAAAAATATTTAAACCTTCAGGTTTATGAAGGTATAACATGTGGATTTCAACAAATGCATACAGTTTTAGAACCATTAAACTCTATCCTCCTGAAGAGTTCCATTAAACTCTATCCTCCTGAAGAGTTCCACTGGTTCCCTTTGCTGCTGAGTCCCTTCCCCACCACCAGGTGTACAGTAGGTGTTGGATATTTGACAAGCACATTATAATTAACAAAGTGGGTTAAGCATTGGACTGTGAACTGCAAGATCAGCGGTTCAAATGTACCAGATTCTCTGAGGGAGTAAGATGAGGCTATCTGCTTTGTAAAGATTTATAGCCTTGGAAGCCCTGTGCAGCAGTTCTACTCTGTCCTACAGGGTCATTATGAGTCAAAATTAACTCAGTGACAGTGATTTTGTTTACAGAACGTAGTTGTGGTCCAGTCGACCCCGACACCTAGCGGCTCCATGTGTGTCAGAATCTCAGGGGCCTGTATGTTGTCAACATTCTGGGCATCCCCATAAAGACAACCCCTTCGACTTTTGGCTCATTTCCTGAAATCATTGTGGTCCCTCCACTCTATGACATTTGTACATGCTGTGTGCTCCCTGGGACTCTCTGTCTTCTTTTTGTATCACAAATCTCTTCCTCCTTCTCTGAGTCTCAGTTGGCATCACCTCCTCCAGAAAAGCCCTCCTGGATGCTACTTGTAGGGTCCTGGTACTGGAGATCTCTCTTTGGCAGGTCTTATCCAGGATATAGTTCAGCATTTATGGTAATTACTGGACTAATATCCTATCCAGAGCTCCTCATTACAAAAAAAGATGGTTTTGACCCACAGCAACCCTGTATAGAGTTTCCAAGAAATGGCTAGTGAGTTTGAACCGCCGACTTTGCCGTTCAAACTGACCTGTGGTCGAGTGCTTGTCCTACAGTGCCACACCAGGACTCCAAATAATGAATATATTTAATATAAATATTTCCCATATGATACTTGGGCTATTAAAACAAAGCAAAATAGTTTTCATCAAGTTCATTCCAAGTTACAAAGATTCATGTGTGTCAGAGTAGAATTGTGCTCCCTAGGATTTTAAATAACTGATTCTTCAGAAGTAGACCACCAAGCCTTTCTTCCAAAGTGTAGCTGGGTAGGCTCAGTCACCTAACTTTTTAGTTAGTAGCTAAGTGTGCTCAACATTTGCCTTACTCAGGGACTCCATTTGGGATGCAGAGGTGGTGGTGTGCCATGGAGTCGTTTTCAACTCATAGAAACCCTGTATAGGGCTTCTCGGAGCGCTGTAGGATAATGCATTGGACTACAAGACCGGTTCAAACTCACCAGCTACTCCTCAGAAACCCTTTGCAGGGTTGCTATGAGTCAGAACCAATTCAATGGCACTCAATAACAGCATAGGACTTCAGGAGCTATAAATCTATACAGGAGCAGAAAGCCTCACCGTTCTCCCTCAGAGCGGCTGGTAGACTCAAACTGCTGACCTTGTAGTTAGCAGCCCAACTTGTAACCCACTGTACTACCAGGGATCCTTATATGGAATATACTTACATTTGAAAATTATTAGGAATTTTTAATGAAGTTATTATTAATCATTTCTAGTATATCTCATGTGATATTTAGAATTTGTACTCAAAAATATTGTTCGCTGCTTTTCTGAATTCCGTTAGCTGGGCAGGGCAGACTGGATTTTATCAGTTCTGTCTTCAATCTGCCATTCTACCCTATAATATAAGCACTGAGCTACGAACCACAGAATTGGTGGTTCGGCCCCACCAGCTGCTCCACAGGGAAAAGATAGGTTTTTACTCCTGAGAAGATTTACTGGGTCGAAACCCTACACTGGGTCGCTGTGAGTTAGAATCCACCCCATGGTACTTAACTCATTTTACAGATGTAAGAGAGCAGAGACCCAGAGATGCTAAGTGATGTGCCCAAGGTGACCCAAGCCAAGTCCAGCGAACCGGGTACTTTCAGCACTTAGTTCCTGCCTCAAACGGCCCAGCTCAGGTAGGAAGGGTCACTGTGTTCTTGACCAGCCCTGGTAATTGTGGGACCAGAGGCCCCTGGCCCACTGGCATCCGGAAGCTGACTGGCTGGTCCCCTGTAAATAGCCAGTCTCATGTCTCTGTAAACAGCCAGCAACCAAAGACATTGTCACAGTGCCCAACTCATGGCATGACTTCCCTGTGATCCAATACTCTGCCACCAGCCCCGGTCATTCGATACTTGGTAAACAGTATCTGACAGTGTGGCAGTGCCCACCGTGGCAGTCACTGTGGTGTGGTCCCCAGGGACAGGGCTGGGCTCTGTCAAACCAGGCCTGGCACAACTGTGCTTTGTTCTGATACTTTGTAAACAATGAGTCCTTATACTTGATACTTGTCAATATCAGACCCTGTTGGTCTAGTGCTAGAGGTTTCTTAGCTGGCACTGGGGAAGCACTTAAAAAAGATTCTGATACTTTGTAAACACGAATTTGGATACTTTCTTAGCCATCCAGTAATTCAGGGTTGGCAAACTCCAGCTCTGGCCCCTAGGAGATAAGAATAGGCTGTAGAGAAAAATGTGCAAAGGGAGGGGTCCGAGTCTTCTGTTTGCAGACCCCTTGTGACTGCCCAGGACTGGAAGCACTGAGACATAGCCTGAAGCCTCACCCTTAAACTGGGCAGGAGTTGAATGATCTCTGGACACAATTCACAAGGGAATTGGCCAGGTGTGGGCTAATGATGCTGAGACCAGAGGGACTGCAAGCCTGGGAAGGGGGGAGCTGGGAATCAACAGGGCCCAGCTTGGGGTATCTCTGGAACTCATGGGCTTCTGGGTCTAGTAGAAAAGTCCAGCCTGTGGAGCTTGGCAGATCTTGAAAACGCTTCAGCAGCCAGGATATGCCTCCTGGGGATCAGGATGGTGGGGAGACCTGGATAAACTCCAAAAAGATAGCGTGTGGAACTGGGTGATGCTGGACTTCTGGGAGCCAGGAGAAGACAGTGACAGATAGAAAGGCCCTCAGCCCATGGGGCCAGGACATAACGGGATGGATGAATAGATGGATGGATGGATGGATGGATGGATGGATGGATGGATGGGGCTCAGGGGAGGAAGAGAGTGAGCCAGGCTCAGCCTTGAGAAAAGACTATTGGACTGGGGTTTTGGAAGATGAGTAGAGGTTTACCAGCAAGAGAGTTTGCCAGTTATCGTATGAACAGCTCAACCCAATTTGACTCCTGACTTCCACTGGCTTGACCCTCCAGACATCTTCCCCTCTGTGTGGGTAAGGTCACCCTTTGTCTGTCAGTTTGTCATACTGTGGCGGTTTATGTATTGCTGTGGTGTTGAAAGTTATTCCACCAGCACTTTGAATATTGCCAGATTCACCCATGGTGGAGAGGTTTCAGCAGAGTTTTCAGACTGAGACAGATTAGGGAGGAGGAGAGGTGGATCATTTCTGGAAGGTTAGCCACTGAAAGCCTTATGAATAGGAGCAGAACATTATCTGATATAGTGTCAGAAGATGAGCTCCTCAGATTGGAAAGCATCAAAATATAATCAAAAGACTACAGTGGATGTCAGAATAGACATTAAAACTTGCTCTTGAGCATAGAGAAGCAAAAACAATGGGAAGAGATGAGGAAGTAAAAGAGCTGAACAGACAATTTCAAAGGGAAGCTGGAGAAGACAAAGACAAATATTATAATGAAATGTGCAAAACCTGGAAGAATGCACTGAGGATTTCTCAAGCTGAAGTTCTGAAGAAAGAAATTCAAGCCTTGGGTTGCAATATTGAAGGATTCCATGGGCCAAATGTTGAATGATGTTGGAAATATCAAAAGAATATACAGAGTCAATGTACTAAAAAAAAAAAAATTGGTTGATGTTCAATCATTTCAAGAAGTACAATATAATCAAGGACCAGTGGTACTGAAGGAGGAAGTCCAAGTAGCACTGAAGGCCTTGGTGAAAACAAGTCTCCAGGAATTGGTGGAATACAAATTGAAATGTTTCAGCAAGTGGATGCAACACCAAAGGCTCTCATTCATCTATGTCAAGAAATTTGGAAGATAGCTACCTGGTCAACCGATTGGAAGAGCATCGTATTTGTGTCCATTCCAAGGAGAGGTGATGCAACAAAATGTGGAAATCATTAAACAGTGTCATTAATATCACATGCAAGTAAAAAGTTGCTGAAGAAAATTCATAAACAACTACATCAGTACATCTACAGGGAGCTATCAGAAATTCAAGCTGGATTCAGAAGAGGACATGAAATGAGGGACCTCATTGCTGACGTCAGATGGGTCTTGGCTGAAAGCAGAGAATACCAGAAAGCTGTTTATTTGTGCTTTACTGACTATGCAAAGGCATTTGACTGTGTGGATCATAACAAACTATGCATAACATTGTGAAGAATAGGCTATTTCAGAACACTTGATTGTGCTCATGAGGAACCTATACAAAGAGGTAGTCATTAAACAAAATAGGAGGATACAGAATGGTATAAAATCAGGAAAGGTGTGCGCCAGGTTGTATCCTTTCACCATACTTATTTAATCTGTATGCTGAGCAAATAATTCAAGAAGATGGATTATATGAAGAGAATGTGGCATTAGGATTGGAGGAATACTCGTTAATGACCTGTAATATGCAAAGTACACAACCTTGCTTGCTGGAAGGGAAGAGGATTTGAAGTACTTTCTGATGAAGATCAAAGACTACAGTCTTCAGTATGGATTGAACCTCAAGATAAAGAAAACAAAAATCCTTACAACTGGACTAATAAATACCATCATAATAGATGGAGAAAAGGCCGAAGTTGTCAAAGACTTTGTTTTGCTTGGATCCCCCATCAGCACTCATGGAAGCAGTAGTCAATAAATCAAATGACATATTACATTAGACACATCTGCTGCAAAAGATCTCTTTCAAAAGTGTTAAAGAGCAAAGATGTCAGTTTGAAGACTAAGATGTGCCTGAGTCAAGCTATGGTGTTTTCAATCATCTCAAATGCATGTGAAAATTGAACAATGAATAAGGAAGACTATAGATTAATTGATGTATTTGAATTATGGTGTTAGCAAAGAATATTGAAAGTACCATGGACTGCCAGAAAAACAAATAAACCTGTCTTGGAAGAAGTGCAGTCAGAATGCCCCTTGGAGGCAAGGACGGCAAGGCTTCGTCTCTCACACTTAGGACACAAGTCCTTAGAGAGGGACATCGTGCTTGGAGAAAGAGGAAGACCCCTAACAAGATGGATTGTCACAGTGGCAGCACCAATGGACTCAAACGTAACAGTTGTGTGGATGGTGTAGGACCGGGCAGTGTTTTGTTCTATTGTGCATAGAGTCATTATGGGTCGGAACTGACTTGACAACACCTAACAACAACAACAATGTGGGTGAGGACAAAGGGCCAGGGGTTTGAATCCAGACTTTTCCACTTTCTGGATGACTGGACAAGTTAGTCTATTCCAAGAGTCCCAAATTATAAGAGGGGGAACAGGCTCAGAGAGGGGTCACCTGTCCCAGGATGAGGAGGGAAGTGGTCAGACTGGAAGGTGGGGCCCGGGACAGTGGTCAGGACTGTCATTGGTTAGGGAGGAAATTGACATGTGTAGGGGATCACTCTCCTGAAGCCTCAGAGACTGGGAAGGAGAGAGCAGCCCAGGCAGAGTGGGCACAGCATGTGCAAAGGCCCTGAGGGTGACTTCCAGGAACACTGAGGTAGTGAGTGGAGCTAGAGCAAAGTGAGTCAGGGGCAGATGGGAGGAATGAGGATGGGAGGCCAGAGGGGTCACATGTTGTCTAGGGGACCAAGAGGAGCCACAGGCAGGTACAAAGCTGAATCCGGACTGCCCTGGGGGTTCAGAGGCCTGGAGGCCATGACACAGGCTCCCCTCTGCCAGCCCACACCTGCACATGCCGGCACACACTAGTATGCAGCAGCACATGCCTGAACACAGCAGCATGCCCACACATGCTAGTACATTGCAGTACAGTATATGGCAGCACATGCTTATTTATGCACATGGCTGACAGACACATGTGCCCCATACCAGACCCAGACTTGCAAATAAACCAACTGGTACAGATGTTCTCTGAGTACATGTAACATGTGTGCATTTGCCTCTAGACATGAAGGCAGCTCAGGCAGCCCTGCCCCCACCTGCCCTGCACACATCTGAACACTTGGGCAGCTTGACCTCATCCCCAGGCCTCTGCATACACAGCCTGCCTCAGCATGCGCGTCACACAGAAACTCAGGAAACCCAGCTGGGGGCTCCCTCGAGAGCTGGCTTCCTGTTTTCCCAGAGGCAGAGAACTGCTGACAGGGGTAGGGAGATGGGGTGGGGGTGGGGATGTTTCTGAACAGGCCAGTCTGCTCCCTGACCCAGCACCCCCATCTGACCTCCCTGACCTTCGGGTCTCCATTCACAACCCCCTGCTTCAGCAGCAACCCCTCAGTCCCACAGTGAGGTCAGGCTTCTGAGGCCCACTCCAAATGGGAAAACGGAGACTCAGATTATGCCTGGGATCACACCAGGTAGACGAGGCTGTGAGATGCCCCCTCCTGGCTGCACTCTGGGTCGGCCCCTCCTGGCTCCCAGTCAGTATGACCTCAGTTTCCCCTGTGACTAGGGCTAGAACAGTGTGTTGCGCCTCCTTCATCCTCAGTCTAGCCCTGGTTGGCCTTATTTACCTCCACACCACGCCCCAGATTCTTTATTGTTGTTCTCTGTGGATCTGGAGCCCAGGTACCCAACGTGGCAGACACAGATCCCCGCAGGCTGGTGACCACTTCTGCCAGGTCCCCTGCCCAGCCCGCAGCTCTCTGAGGACTCTCCTGGCCTTTCCTGAACCCTGGAAACAAGGTGAGGGTCACCCCTGAGAGGGGGATATATGCGTGATGACAGGGACATGGGACATGAAATGTGTGGACACCTTTGTGCACACAGAAGCCCTGAGTTCGAATTCCACATACCTTTTCCTGCCTGCAAGACTGAACCTATAACTACATCCCAGAGGTGGGAGAACTCCCCAGGCCACCAGGGGTGCCCCATATATTTGGCTGGCTGGCACGTTTGTCATTGGAGTTTGGACCCATTTTGGAGACATGTTGGTGCATTTTTGCACGTGTGTGCATATGGGTCTGGCTGCTTGAGGTCTCAGTGGTGTGTATTCATATCCATGTTCGTGATTTATGTGCACATGTGCGTATCATGTGCCGGCATGTTTGCATTGTGGTCACATAGGCACATAGGCACATGGGCATTTGCATGTGCACATGCATGTCTTGCCTGTATGCGCAGGTGTGTGTACCTGCATGCATGTAAGCATGTGCTTGCATGTAGCCATCATAGCTACCCTGAGTGTGGAGGCCAAGAGAGCAGCAAGGAGACAGAGCCCAGCCCTCTCTGGAGAAGCCCGTGGCTTCAGGGTATTTGTGTAGGAGGAACCGCCTGTGTCCAGAGCAGGGGACACGGGCAACAGTGTCAGAGGAGGCCTGAAGTGCTGAGAACATGTACAGAAATATCACCAATTCTAAAACAGTCACTGAACACCTACTGTGTGTGCCGGCCACTGGGGTCACAGTGGGGACCTGGGGACACAGCATATCAACAAGGAAGCCAGGATGTAACTCAGGGGAGGGATGAGGGTCCAGGGAGGAAATCAGGCTGGGTGGGGGCAGAGGCATCCTGAAGGAGGATGTCTAGGTTGGTGCAAAGACCCTGCAGATGGAGCACCACGGCCCCATTCAGAAAGGTCTAAGCCCGGAGCAGGGGAGGACAGAGGAGAGGGGGCACTGGGACATCCTGTCCTGTAACCGGAGTCAGGCAGGAACAGGGCCCCATCCCGTCACCCCCAGTGCTCTCTGTTGGGGACAGAATGTGCTAAGAGGAGAAGCCACGGCAGCGGCTGCGCCTGGTGGCTGGAGCAGCAAAGTGAGGATTCCTGAACAGCAGCCTGGCTCGGCCTCCTGCCAGCGCACAAACGGGCGGAAAACAGGCAGTGGAGCCCGGCCTGCCTGTCACCCCGCGCCCCATAGGGCAGGCCAGGATAGAAGACTGAGAGAAACAGTGAGTGAGAAAGACAATGAAAGAGACAGAGATGGAGAGGCAGTGAGAGACACACAGTCAGAGAGACAGTGAACAAGAGAGACAGTAAGAGAGACAGCGATATGGAGAGACAGATAATGAGATAAAGACAGTGACTGAGATAGTGAGAGACAAAGGCAGAGATGGCGAGACAGTGAGAGAGACATGGAGACAGAGAGAGACAATGGGTGACAGGCTATGAGAAATAGGGATAGACAGTGAGCTACATATAGACTGAGAGAGTGGATTCAGTTTAGCCTGGTCTAAAGGAGTCCTGGTGTGGTGCTGTGGGTTAATGCGCCAGACTGCGAAGCCGTTTGTACTGCAAGGTCAGCGGTTCAAGCTCACTAGCTGCTCCTTGGAAACCCTATATAGGGTCACTATGAGTCGGAATCGACTCGATGGCACCTAACAACAACAAAGGAGCTCTGGTAGTGTAGGGTTACAAATCAGGCTACGAACCTTAAGGTCAGCCGTTCGAAACTACCAGCTGTTCTGCGGGAGGAAGATGAGGCAAACGCTCCTGTAAAGATTTATGAGCCAGAACTAACTCCACAGTACATCACCACGACGACAAAGTGCACTTGGTCCACACTAGAGAAGGTGGGGTTTTTAGTAAGTCACCTCCCCCGCTGTACACTTGGGAAACAGCCCTGACCCCACCCTACAACCACAGACTGATGGTGCCTAGACAAACAAGTGAACATCTAACTAGGAATTTCAGAGTGATGGGCACTGAGAATAGTAGAATAGGGGGAATGAAGAGAGTGAGGGGCACCAGGGGCAAGGAGGAGCCGGCCAGTGGGGAAGCATCTCTCAGGAAGAGGGAACAGCACAAGCAAAGACTCTAAATGGCTATCAGTTTGGGCTGTCTGAGGAGCAGCAAGAGAGCAAGGTGAAGACAGAGGGGTTGGGGGTAGGTTTCAGGGACCTGTGGGGAAGTGAAGTTTAGTTTAAGAGACTTGGCCTAATTCTTTCTTCCTTGTCTCTCCTCTAGACCTCTATCTAGGGCCCTCCCTGCCTTCCTGGGGAGTTTCCTGAATCCCGACCCTGAGCCAGCTCACCTGGCTGTCATTTATCTGAACCAGAAAATCTGTCTCCTCCAGGGATCGAGTTCCCCATGTTTGCAGACACAGGCATTCTGGAGACATGGATGTCTTGTCCTCCCAAGCCCTCTGGATGGAACCTTTCGTAGAACAGTGTCCACATCCGTTGTTGGAATAGACACCTCGGACACTTACCAGTTTGGGAACATAGAGCTGAGACTGGTGTCTTTTGCATTTCTTGGTTGATGGGGAACTCACCCCTCCTAGGGTGACCAATTTGGGTTCTGGATTGCTGTGCAGTATGGCCCTCCAAAGTCTCCCAAATCTCATGCTCTGGGCTCAGTGCCAGCTCAGTCACCAGAACCAGACAGGGAAGGGGCAGAACCCCATTGTCAGTGACAGCTAGAAATCAAGACCCAGTCTTAGGCTGGAGTCTAGGAGGAGATGGTGAAGGGAGGGATGTCCCAGAGTTTCAGATGGGGAAACTGAGGCTCAGAAGCCAAATGACCTGTGTGCCCTGATACATTTAAGCAAAACTTAAACCTGGGTCTGCAGGGTCCAGCCCCACTTAATCCTCATTCCTGCCCCTTGGCCCTGCCAGTGGCCACCCTGGGCTGCCAGTTCATTTTTATTACCTCAAGCAGAGCTGATGGGCACTGCCTGGGATATCAGACGTGGGATACAGGGTGAGGAGGGGTGGAGACCAAGACACTGGGGGTGGAACCTGAGCCCTATTGGCCACGTTATAGGGACTCTGGAGTCTGAGGTACAAGTTCAGGTCCTGGCTCCATCATACTCTGCCTGTGGGACCGTTGGCAGGCCACCTCACTCTTGTGGCCTCAGTTACCTCACCTGCAACACCCAAAGAATGACAAGCCCCCAAATCTCCCTGTTTCTCTCTCCCTCCAGGTGACCCCTCTCTCCGCCTTCCTGAGCAGCTGCTACTCAAATACCCAAAGCTGACTGGTACCTCAGGTCATTTGCATGCATGCATATCAAAGCCCAGTGAGCATTCAAACAAGAAAGTGTATTCACATGTTCTCAGCAGTCAAAGGGTAGAAACAACTCAAATATCTATCAATAGATGAATGGGTAAACACAGTATGGCCCATCCATACAATGGAATATTATTCAGCCATAAAGAGGAATGCAGCTCTGATATATACTACGCTCACTAACATGCGTACAAATATTGAAAACATAATGTTCATTGAGAGAAACCACACATAAATAGCCACCTATTGGAGAACAAACAAGATGGCGGATCGGGTGGAAGTGCAGTAAGGAGCTCTGCCGGTAACAACACAGAATACCCAACCAAGCAGCCTCAGGGGATGGTCCCAGAACTCTGAACCACATTTAAAGGAATATTTACAAGGTTGGAAGACTTACAGCTGGAGGATTTTGTGGCAGAAGCAAGAAATCCATTGCTTTCTAGTTCAGGACACTCAGCTATTCCAGGAGCCACCATCTTGGGTGAGACCAAGTGGGAGAAGAATCAGAGCAGCCACAGACACCTGGCAGAACCACGGAGATAAAGTATGGACATTCTTTTCTTTTGGTATCTGTTCGTTGGTCCCTTGCTGTCTGCATACCTCCACTCTGGTGACTATAGAGGTGCCTGAGCTAGTGGGCACCCCAGCCCCCCCCCTCGAAGCATGCTACTATGTCTTAAAGAGACAGTTCCAATTAAAACCAAACGGCCACAGCCGGCCCTGAACTGTTTATAACTAGAATAAAAGCCTAAACGGGGCTTGTGGAGCGGAACAAGCAGACAAAAAAGGAAATAGGCCGAAAATTAAATCCTAAGTTACGTCAAAATGACCAACAGTGGCATCTTGAAATTTCTTAAGAAGAAGAGTGAAAAGGGATGCCCATTTCTTGATCACATCTACCTGGAGGCAATTATAAAGCATGAAAAAAAACCCAAAATACATACCAATCTAAGTATTAAGGCCACAGATAACCTCTGAATATGCCCAAAAAACAGAAGCAGATGACCATATCTGCACATGTCCATAAATTAGATAAAGTGACGGAGGCAAATGAGCTGGAAGTAAACCTATACTCCATACTGGAAGATGGGCAGGCTTTGGAAATGCCAGAGAAGGAATTCAGAAAAATGATTATAAAATATATCAAAATACTATACAATGGAGTTGAGAAAAATAAGGAAGAAGTCAGGAAAGTGCTACAGGAACAATCAAATAAGATAAATACAGCATTGGAAACTATTC
>NW_006408892.1:824574-864592 GCF_000296735.1 Chrysochloris asiatica | reverse complement strand
GCAGCAGCGCCAGAGATGGAGGCAGAGATGGGGGCATGGAGAGGGGGAGCGGCTGAGGACTCTAGATTCATCAACTAAGAAGAGAAGGACTAAGAACTGGTGGCCAGGAGCAGACTTGCAGAATGTGCTCTTTGGAGATGTAAATTATTATAGATGCCTGAGTGGTTTTTTGTTTTGTTTTGTTTTTTAAAAAGCTAAAGTATAGAGAGAAATACTGTTAACCGATGGTACATGGAGGGGATTATAATCATTGTAATGAAGCAAGATATATGATTTGTTGAATGTAAAACTGATGATATATGCCCTGTAAACTTTCACTCGATCCACAATAAAAAGCTTAAAAAAAAAAGATTAGAGCAGAAATAAATGAATTAGAAAAGAGAAAAACAATACAAAGAATCAACAAGAAGTTGGTTCTTTAAAAGGATTAATGAAATTGATCAAGGATTGGCAAATCTAATTAATGAAAAAAAAAAAAAAGCCACCTATTGTAGATTCCATTTCGATGAAATGTCCAGAACAGGCAAATCTGTAGCAACCCAAAGTACATTAGTGGTTGTGGAGCAGTGGGCTAATGCGCTGGACTGCAATGTTGGTTTGAACCACAAGGTTGGTGGTTCAATCTCACCAGCTAAACCCTTTACAGGGTCGCTATGGGTCAGAACTGACTTGACGGCACTTAACAACAGGGCTTGAGGGTGGGACTGATTACTATTGGATAGGGAGTTTACTTGAGGTGATTAGAATGTTCTGGAACTAGACAGAGATGTGGCTACACAGGTAAGGGAAAAGGACTAACAGCCATTGAGTTGTTCATTTTCTAGTATGTGAGATTTATGTGAGTTTCACTTTTTGCTTAACACAAAAAATAAGGTACACTTTATTTTCTGAGTATAGATGATAAAGTTTACAGAAAATAATGTGTGGCTTATATTACTTTCCACGGGTGCTGCTGATCTGAGCAAATGGAAATAAAACAAGGTCATAAAATGTCCCCAATCGATTGAATGTTGTTGTTAATGTGCCATGGAGTCGGCTCAGACTCATAGTGACCCTATTCAGGGTTCCCGAGGCTATAAATCTTTGCAGGAGCAGAACACCTCATCCTTCTCTCGTGGAACTGCTGGTAGTTTCGAACTGCTGACCTTGCAGTTGGCAGCCTGACTCATAGCCACTACACTACCACAGCTCCTTGTTAAGCAAGGTAGCAAAGACAAAACCTACTGGGGAATTTTATTTTTTTTTGGCCATGTCCACAGTAAATCAGAAACTGCATTCTAAAAGTCTCAGTAATGACCGCTTTCACCTTAATTAAAAAAAAAATTAAAAGTTCAATGAGTGACTATGGCAGGTGGGGTTACTTGTCCACCCAGGAGCCCCCTAGTCCATCCCTCCCCAATGCCAGGCCCATACATGAGGTCTCCGACCATCCTCCACTCACACAGCCACCTCTGCTCCCCTCCCCCAGCCTCTGGGTCTGCTCCAGCTGGTAGATGGCGCCGGAAGATCTACAAGGCCCATCCAACTCCTTGCTCAGTCTCCCCTTGCCTGACCCCGTGCCAGTGACCTCCCAGACTTGAGCTTCAGTTTCCTCTTCGCAACAGACCCCTCAACACTCCTTGGCCTGGAATTCAGTCCCTGAGCTAGTGGGCCAGAAGGGACTGTACTAGCTTGTATGGCGGTGGTGGTTATGTGCTGTGGAGTCAATTCTGACTCAGAGACACCCTGTGTAGGGCTTCCGAGGCTGTAAATATTTTGTTGTTGTTAAGTGTCATGGAATTGCTTCCAACTCATAACAACCTTGTATAGGGTTTCCAAAGAGCGGCTGAAGACTTTAAACCGCCGGCCTTGCAGTCCAAACCCACTTTGCGGTCCAGTGTTTATCCACATCTTTCTGGGAGCAGGAAGCCTCATCTTTTTCCCATGGAGTGACTGGTAGATTCAAACTTCTGACCTTGAGGTTTGTGACCAAGCTCATAATCTACTATGTGTACGCCACCCTGGATCCTTTGGAAGGTTTTGGGGAAAATAAACCAATGAGGCTCCTCTCCTCCATATTTTATTTTATTTTTTAAAAAAATTATTATATAAAAGAATACACTTTTTAAAGGTTTATCAGAAAATGCTGAGTCCCAGACAGAGGCCCTGCCCCAGCTAGGACTGGGACTCTGCAGTGGCCCCTTCATGCTTTGTGCTGTCAGAACACAGGGGTCCCCTGGCTCTCCTGTCCCGGGGGTGTGGGCTGACAGTCCCATGAAGCCCTGCACCTAAGTTAATGGCTCTGTGGTCCCTTTCTTGAAATCCTGAGACTGTCTGAAGAGGGGAACCTGTGTTTTCATTTTGCAACTTATGTTGTCAGTCCTGTCTGTCACCCCTGAGTCCTGGTTTTCTGCCTAGATAGCCGTTAACATACTGGGGTACCTGGAGGAACCCCGGACAGCCAGGGCCCAGGCCAGGAAGCTCTGGCTTTCAGAGGCTGAGGTCATTACCTATGCTACTCAGACATCCCCACATCACCCAACCACCTGCTTCTCTGAATACCTCACTCCTGGGCCTTCTCTCAGGCTGGACCTTACAACGTGGCCTCAACTAAGGCAACTGCTTCTGCATTCCCAGTTCTCCCTGCTAAAAGCAAGGAACTGGGCTCCAAACGTTGTTCAGCTCTGACCTTCTCCTCCCTTTCACGTGCCTGCCTGTTGAGCTCCTATTTGTCTATCAAAGCCTCAGCTAAAATACCCTTTCCTCCAGGAAACCTTCTCTGCTCCCCTTCTGGACACTTCCAGCCCTGGGGTTCTTCTTTTTAGTCCCATGTAGCTGGATGTGTGTGGCTCCCAGGCCCACCTTCGGGAACCACTCAGACTGGAGGCTTCTTAGGGGATCCACACACTGCCCACAGGCAGGGCACAGACAGTAAACAGTTGGATCCTGCACTTGGCATTAGATGCCAGATTCCACCTGTCCCATGTGATTCCGGAATAGTCTCTGCCCAATCTGAGACATTTCCCCAACTTCAAAGCTGTCAGGCTGGTTCATTCTTGCTCCAGCACTCCAGGTATGTGCTGGTCAGAGCAGTATGCAACTTTGTTCCTCAAAGTATCCACCTGATGCTCAGCAGGTCATGCAGCGAGGTCTGATAGCCTCCGTGGGTGGGTGAGGGTCCTCCTGAAGAAGACGTTCCCATTAGGTCTTGGGGAAAACCCACCTCCTTGCTTCAAACATCTCCCAAATCTTCTCCAAATTCCCCCTCTCACTTGCCTTTGAGTTGAACTCCTAACCACACATCAAAACCTCTGCTAAAATGGCCTTTCCCCAAATCCCACATTCATCCAGGGGAAAGGTGATCAAAGGGCAACACCTAGATTGACTAGGGCATCATGGGAATTTGGATGCTTGGATGCTGAGGTATGTATACGAGTTCGGGTGTTTAGGTATATATAGCAGCTTTTGTATTAACATTAAACATCTGTCTTTCTACGTCTCCTATCCTGGGTCTGGAAAGGTATAGGGGAGTTCCTGGACTGCCAAACTCACCTCAGAGTACAGGGGTGGTGGGCGGTAGCGGAACTCCTGAATGTAGGTAAAGAAGGGGCCCTCAAGGCCTAGGTCAAGGTCTGGCAGTGGTGGGAAGAGGTTCTGTTCCGCGGTGGGTACCTCCTCATCTGCCACCACCTCTGAGTATTCAGGAGGAGCTGGAAATGAGAAACAGGGTGGGTGAAACAGTAGAAGTGGTGGGGAGCTCAGAATAAGTGCCAACTCTGAGGCTGTATGCCCTCAGGGAGGTGACTGGGACTCTGGGGACACTGGTGACTGTCACCACTATCACTAGAGGAACTAAGAATGGGGGGGGGGTGACATGATGTCCATCCCTTTACCCTGGGTTCCCCTGCAGCAAGCCTTGGTACCTACCCTCAGGCTGCTCTGGCAGGGCGCCCAGCCCCCAGTCCAGCAGGAAGCTGGCATGACTGCCCACACTAGATGAGCGGCTGCCGAAGGGGTGCAGGGGCACAGTGCCGATGACCAATGGCAGCTCCAGGAGCAGCTTGGACGTGCCTGGGATGTCCACACAGACCTGGGAGAGAGTCATGAGGGAGGGCATCTGGCAGCTTCCACTATGCCTGCTCACTCCTACACTTCCTGGCCCCAGGTCCACCCTCAGGAAACACCAGTCTAGGGACAGAGGGGACACAAACCTGGGAGTGAGCTGTAATTTCCACCACACCTACCCCCATCCTATCCCCTCCCTACCTTCTACTGACCCCTCTCCCTGTGCCTGGGGAGACTGAGGCCTGGAGAACCCAAGTCTGGGCACCAAGAAAACACACCCCCCTGCTGCTTCAACCAAGATGCACTACCTTGAGTGTGTAGTCTACATGCAGCACACGACAGTGCAGGATGGAGGGGCCCACAGGTGGGATCCGTAGTGCCCGGCCCTGCCACAGGGTCCGCCGCCCGGGGCCCACGGGCTCGCCCACCAGGCTGGCCACCACTGCCCGCTTCTGCTTGCGGGCGCCTCGTGCCATGAAGGTCTGCGTCTGGACCACAGCTGCCCTTGGTAGTACAGGGCGTGTGGTACCGTTGTCAATCTCCGCAAAGACAGGGATCACCTCACCTGCAGCGAGGAGTGGGGTATCTCAGTTTCCTCAACCATAGCCCCAACCCTGGCCCTGCTATTGGCCCCGCCTGCCTACCTGCTACCCAGCTTACCTGGCGTGTAGCCCTTTCGGTCAATCTTAGCTGAGAGGGAGACAAGGCCACGGTTACAGTACCAGGTCCGGGCGACTTTCTCCCGGACGCCTGCCTGGGGTGCCTGCCAGGGTGGAAGAGAGGAATAACAAATGGGTCACTCTGGGCAAACACCTTGGAGCTTCCTAAACCCTGCCAGTGAGGGAGGACTTTGGTAGGGGAAACCCAGTTTCTTTCCAACCATTCTCGGACTATCTGTAAAATGAACCCTGGGATGTAGTGGTAGATGTTAATTGCCCTTGAGTTGATTCTGACTCATTGCTACTCCATGTACAGCAAAACAAAACTACTCCACACAATTTTCTTGACTATAATCTTAATGGTAGCAGCTTGCCATGCATTTTTCCCACAGCACCGCTGGATGGGTTCAATCTGCCAAGCTTTAGGTTAGCAGCTGAGCACAAACTGCATCACTTAGGGACTTTGACCCAGAGATACAGTTGACTTTTATGAGACAGAAAAGAAAATAAACAAACCAAATGCTTAGCGCATTGGTGCTTGATAAGCGCTTACTGGTGTAAACAGCAAAGCTTCTGAAATGTCAAAGGCATTGCAAAGCACTATGGGTCTTGCCATGGTTCATAATAGACTGGACAGCAACTAACAACAAGCAATTGCAATTTCCAGTTGTGGCCTATGCAGTATTTTGCAGACACAGATAGGGCATGAGGTTCAGAGAGGGCAAGACACTTGGCTAGAGCTACACAGCAACTTGGTGCAGAGGTGGAATTTGCATCTGTTGCCTCTGGACTTCAAATGCTTTCCTATACCTGCCTGTCTGCTTCCCTCCCAGAGCCAAGCAGTTCACCCCCAATTCATGCAAGGGGTGAGTGGGTGTGGATCCTGCTGGGGTCCCCCAGGCCAGGTCCCTGGCTGCAGCACCCCCATCACAGCTACAGCTCCTGGGGTAGCCACACACCAGCAGGGCCGGAGTGTTGATATCCACAGGTTCAATGACGACGAACACTTTCCTGGCCCTGCGCGCGGGGGCCCAGGGCCGGTGTAAGGTGGCCTTGATGCTGTAGCGGACGCTGCCGTGTCTACCCTCGAAAGACGTTACCAGGGTCCTGGGAATAACGGGAGAGGGCCTTAGGGGTGAGATACACAGACACACAGCAGGGTCCAGACACTGGGACACTCAGAGACACACTTGGGAGGTCCCCCAGAGGGATAGTCTTTGGGCCCAGGGGTCCCCTGGGTATCCCCAAACCTGGAAGGACTGCAGACTTGGGACTTACGGGGGCAGCTGGAAGCTGAACGGGAACTCATGGAGGCCAGGGGGCAGAGTTGTAGTCTCTCCGGTGTCTGCAGGTAGGAGCAGAGTGGGGCTCAGGGACTGCACCGAAGTCCAGCCGTCAAGTGGGAGGTACGCAGCCCCCATGTCCCCGTCTGTACCTGGAGCAAGGAGCGTGGTAAGGTGGTTCACCACTTCCACGCGCTCGCTGTAGCTCTGAGTGTACGCGGTGCTTGAGCCCGCGCTGCGTGACTCGGTCCAATGCACTTGAGCACGGCCCCGAGCACGCAGCCTCAGGGCGCCCACGCGCGCCGCACCCGACAGCTCGAGCAGCACACGGCCAGCCACGGCCTGACCACCGCTGAACACAGGCTCCGCTCCCACGCTGGCCCCGTCTAGTTGCACCGCGAACGCCTTCACCTTGTCGAACAACATTGCCCCTAGGACGCGAACCCGAGAAGCACGGACCCCAGCCTCGAACTCGCGGTGCTGTGGCAACGGCGGCAGCACAACCCTAGGACGCTGCAGTTTAGGAATCCGAGCCTGCCAGGTTTGCGCCTGCGCACAGGAGGAGCTAACGAGAGTCTGCCGGCACCGCGCGTAGCCTCCGCTTTTATATGGCTTGGGCGGGGCGAAGCATAGCTTCGCCTACAGAACAGACTCTCCCAATGGCTTGGTTAGAGACGTGGCTCCAGCCAGGCGTGGAGGAAAATAACAAACATCAGTTGGCTCAAGCCCCTCCCTTCTGGTCCACGCCCTCTCTTGAGGCTGCAGGGAGGAAACTGAGGCGCAGAGCAAATGGAGCGGGTCTCTGGCGGACCCCGGTGGTCAAGCTGGGAAACTGAGGTCTACAAGCGGGGGGGGGGGGGGGGGGGTGCCCAGAAGACCTGAGGTAACCCAAATGAGAGAGTACCTTATCCCTCCAACTTAATCGTCAACCTGCTGGGTAGGGCCTGATCTTAGGGCGGGGGTCCCAAGAATCTGGGTCTCCCTGGGCCTTAGTTTCCCCCGCTGAGAAATGGGAAACAAAGAAAATGGATGGGGTCTCCCTTCACTTAGGGCATCACTGGGTCACTCTACCTTCACCCACAAATCAACTGGGTGACCTGGGCAAGTGACAATCTCTGGGACCTCACTTTTCACATCTGCAGAGCTGAGATTTGCAGCCCCAAAGTCATCAGCTTGCCCCCATCTGGCCACTTTGCCTCGCCTGGCGCCTTTGTCCACTTTGTTCCTACTTCCCAACATACATTTTCCAGTCTTCAATCCTTGGCAAACACATGCGTTCCCTCGACTGAGCCCTCGTACCGCTCTGGGAACACACCCCTGGCTTCCCCCTAGCTACACAGAGCCAGGAGCTCGGAACGCTACAGGCTTGAGGTGAGTCCTCTTTCTGGGCCTCAGTTTCCCCAAGAAAGAGCAGAGTGTACAGAGAAGATTCCAGGCAACCTGGGGTTGCCTCCGCGCCGTTTTCAGAGCGCTAGCGCCTCCTGGTGGCCGTCAGATGTGGGTTTGGCTTAAACAAAGCGGAGGCCTCGGCACCCCTGAGTGGTGGTACAGCAGCTCAGAAAGAGGGGAGTCAGTCCAGGGCCAAAGAAGGGAGAACCGAGGGCTGGTGGTGTTCAAGGAGGTGTAGGTGTCTGACTAGGGGGCTGTCAGGAGAGGGCATTAGAATCGTCTCCCATGGCCAAGTGGCGCCTGAGAGAGGGCAAGATGCAGGACAGGAAGTCAGACGCCCAGGAGCAGACGAGAATGAGTTGATGTGCTGCCCTTTCGCGGTCAAGGTAGGGGAGGTTCGGACTGAGCTGGGGGTTCCTTCGACCCATTTCATAGCTGCGCCTCAAAGAGGGGGCAAGTCTTCCCCAGAGTCACACAGCAGCCCTGCGGGCCAAGGAGGATTCATGTTTCCCATGAGCCTCTCTAGACCGGAAGTGCCTCTATGGCTTCCTCCTGTCCCACTGCTGCTGCTTTTGCCTCTCTGTTTCCACAACTGGTCAGAGGCAGGTTCCTGGCCTGGGACTTTGGGGACAAGGCTTTGAGGATGTACTAGGAAAAGGGAACTTTCAGGGGTCGGAGAGTTGCCCCTCTCTCTGGCCCCTTCCATTTTAGTGACAGGAATACCGCAGTCTGGCTTTGGCGGGCCCAGAGAGGCCGAGGTCTCCCTGTTACACAGTTACACAGCCTGAGCTGACTGCAAGTCCCACACCCATTTCTGTGGTCTGGGGTGAGGAGGAAAGACTGAGGTTCAGGTAGGGGGTAGGGACTCCCGGACAGAAGATTCTCACCCAAAGTTTCTTCTCCCTAGAGGAACATTCCCACCCTCTCCCCATAACACCACCAAAGGCCCCTTCCCAGGGATGACCCCATAGCTCAGACAGTTGCTGAGTAAACTGGGGTGGGTAGGCACTGGGCAGTGTGTGAGAGGCGCCTTTTTTTAGGATCAGGGAGCTTAGACCCTTAAAAGGATTCGTGGGGTCCAGAGCGGGGGGGGGGGGGGGGGGCTCATCGATCCTATCCAAGGTATCCCCAGACCCTAGATAGGGGGTCCCCACGCACTGAGAAGGTCTCCTTGGTTGGTTGGTTATGTGCAGTGGTGTCGGAACCGACTCATAGCGACCCTGAGGCTGTAAATCTTTACAGGAGCAGAAAGCCTTATCTTTCTCCCGCAGAACAGCTGGTAGTTTCAAACTGCTGACTTTGCGGTTCGCAGTCCTATTCGTGTCTCCTAATCAACCATTAAATGTAAGGTCTCCCAGCCTTGGAAGGGGTGAGCCACATTCCAGGGAGGAGGTCTCAGCCGAGGGGGCCCTGGCTGTGCTCTGGAGGGGGCCTGCTCAGACCCTGGGAAGAGGATCCCAACGTATTTGTAAATCGAAAGGTTCCAGGCTCTAGACGGGAGGGGCGCCCAGATCCAGAGGGCGGGGTCCCTGTCAAAGAAGGTCTGGTGGAGCAGCTCACCTCGAAGCAGCAGTTGCCGTCGCCACAGATACGTCTCAGAGGCCGCATAATCGCTAGACACCGCATTGATTCCCAGGCTGGAGCCCTCGAGCCAGTGCGCCGCTGCTCCGCCGCGTGCAGCCACCTCGAGCGCTCGCACGCGCAGTGGCGCCGCCGCCTCCAGCAGCACCCGACCGCACAGCCGCTCCCCGCCTCGATAGGAGCCTCCCGGGTCCCGGGCCAGCTCCAAAACGAAGCTGCGCACGCCCCAGGGGCGCATGACGCGGGGCCGGGCGAGTCTGCAAACCTCCGAGCTCTGCGCTCCTCCGCGTGGCCGGGATAGCTCCAGTTTTCTTCAGCCTCCGTGCACCAGTGCACGCGCTCCGGCCCTCCACCGACTTCCTGGTCCCAGCGCCCGCCCAGTGACGCGCCCAGGCCGCAAGCACCCTTTATTGACTTTGTAACCCCCCAGTGGGGCGGGATCTGTTTATGCTGGATCGAAGCTGTTGAGTCAGAGGCGGGCGGGGCGGATGTGGTGGTGCAGCGCGGGCAGTGACTTCGGGATCCTCTGTCTTGTGGTCCTGCACACCCCCCACCCCTTTGGCCCAGCGTCACCCCAGCCGCCCTCTCCTTCAGTCTCAAACTGTCTGGTCCCCAAACACTATGCTCAGGTCCTGCTTCTTGTCTTTGCAGTGACAGTTTCTCAGTCGGGATCTTCTCCTCGCTCCGTCCCCATCTCCATTCAAAGTCATCTCCTAAGCCCCCTAGTCACAAAATGGTCTTGTTTATTTCTTTACGACCGGGTTTTCCGTTGTTCTATGCTTATTGAGCCTCCTCCATCAGTCTGGGCTGTACTCATGGGTGGGTGCCGCACCCTACCCCCACATCACAACACTCCAACCCTGGGTCCTGCAACCAGCTCAGCGGAGGCCTAAATGGTTCCCTCCCACCCTGAAAAGGCAGTCTCTTTCCTTCTCTGGGCCTCAGTTTCCCCAGCCAGTTACTCATTAACTAAACCAGTATTGAGTATCTGCTGTATACAGGGGACAGGACATAAAAGATCACACGAGGCTTTTCACTACACCTGCTTCGATTGTTGTTAAGTGCCGTCGAGTTGATTCCGACCCATAGTGACCCTGTATAGGGTTTCTGAGGAGCAGCTCATGAGCTTGAACCACCGACCTTGCAGTTCAAACGACTTTGCAGTCTGGCGCATTAACCCACAGCGCCACACCATGACTCCTCTGCTTGAATTAGAGAGGGGAAACTGAGGAACAGGGAGGTGAGGCCACTTGCCCAGAAGCATATCTGGGTTAAGGACCATACAGGGGCAATTTCTAAGTTGCTCACCCTCTCAATTTCGAAATGAATAGACGTTGATAGCTGCTAGCAGGCTGCAGAAAAGCCTTCCCCTTTCTTGTCTGCTGCTTCCGTCACACACCTTTCATGTATGTTTTTGTTGTTGTTGTTAGGTGCCATCGAGTCAGTACCGACTCATAGTGACCTTATGCACAGCAGAATGAAACACTGCCCGATCCTGGGCCAACCTCACTACTGTTGCCACACTTGAGTCCATTGATGCTGCCACTTGGCCAATCCATCTTGTTGGGGGTCTTCCTCTTTTTCTCTGACCCTCCACCTTACCAAACATGATGTCCTTCACCAGTGATTGGTCCCTCCTGACAATATGTCCAAAGTATGAGAGACAAAGTTTGGCCATCTTGACCTTCAAGGAGCACTCTGGCTGCACTTCTTCCAACACAGATCTGTTGGTTCTTTTGGCAGCCCATGGCACTTTCAATATTCTCCTCCAACACCGTAACTCAAAAGCATCAATCTTCTACGGTCTTCCTTATTCACTGTCCAGCTTTCACATGCATATGAGGTTATTGAAAATACCATGGCTTGGGTCAGGCTCACCTTAGTCCTCAAGCTGACATCTTTGCTCTTCAATACTTTAAAAAGTTCCTGTGCAGCAGATTTGCCTAATGTATACATCATTTGATTTCTTGACTGCTGCTTCTGTGAGTATTGATAGTTGATTCAAGAAGAATGAAGTCCTTGACAACTTCAATCTTTTCTCCGTTGATATATGTGGGACCTCAGAATGTCATTTCTCTCTTCATCTGGTGACTCCTTGGACTTTAGCCCCCAGGGCTTAGTACACCCCTCCCTCCTACCTACTCCCATCTCACTTTGCTATGCCTCTGTGCCTACCAGGACTATCCAGCCGGCGATGTTGGAGCCAGGATTCATTGGGGGTGGTATAAAGCTCAGGATAGTTTGTCAACTGCTTAATAACGCGCCCCCCTCACATAAGTGATCGAGTAAGAGGGAGCATTTATTGAATACCAGCTGTGTGTGTAATCCTTTTAAGTTCCCTGGTTTAATATACTGTCATCCTGGATCTGATAGATGAGCAAACTTCCAAGAGGGGCAGCTGCAGAACCGGGACTTGAACGCAGTGGGAGAGCCAGGACTTGAACGTAGGTCTAGCTGCATCAGTCACTGCCCAGACCCTTCTCCTACTGGTTCTTAGCATCTAGTTGTCACTTGGTTACCGAATCTCCCTGTACTAGGTAGTCCATGGTCTTATCTGGTGCTGCCAGGCCTGAGCTCCTCAGCAGGGCCCAGATTAGCTTACTGGAGCCCCACCTGCCCTTCCCACCCAGGACCTAGTGTTTGCCATGCTCCGGCACTGCTCCCCTCTGTACTGCCTTCCCCCTCTGCGTCACCCCACTTCCGTGTGGTTCTTCCCTGCTTGGCCTCAGTCTGTCCCTCCCCCTCCCAGGTCAGAGTCTGTTCCCTCTTTAGGTCAGCTCCTCACAGCCGGCTCATTCTGGCCCTGGCTGCCCCCATACCTGCCTCAGCCTTCCCCCCAGCCCCAGCCTGCTCCCCACATTTGTCTACCCCGGCTACCACCACCACCCCACAGTCAAGGCTGGGGTGGGAGTGGGAGACCTTTCGGAAGCTACAAATGTTCAGGAACCTTCCAACTGACTTGCCTGAGGGGATTTCTAACCCCAGGATCCCATGTCCCCTGCACATAACCCCTCCATGGGATGTCCACCACCAAGTCCATGTTCTCTACTTTGATCCCTCTCTGCCCCAGTTTAATCCTGGTTGCAACACTCCCCTACCAGGTATCCCTGGGCAGGAAGCTTCACAGCCTTCAAATTCCCCATCTTCAACCCAACTGGTTCTGGTGCAAAGTCAGGGCAGTCATTTGCATACCATTCACTGTATACAGCAGACACTCAATATATGTCCAGGGAATGACTGAATTGGACCTTGAGTGAGGCACCAGCGGGGCTCCATCAAAGCCAGCAGGGCACAGGGAAGGAGAGATGGAGGGGTATGCCAGTTACCAGGTGCCTTCTGGGAACCTGACCAGCACACCTGTTCTCGCCAGGGCTGGGATAGTGATGAGGACAGGCCTGGGGGCCAGGGAGGGGCTGCTGTGAGTGAGGAAGTCCATCCCCTGGGGGTGAGGACACTCCCCCAACCATACCACACCCAACAGGCAGCACTCAGGGTCCTGCTTTATTCAGAAGTGGCAAGGACCCCTCCAGCTGCTCCTTGCCCACCAGGGGCCAGGGGACTGGGGAAGCTCCGCGCCTCCACCTGTCCCAGCATGGTGGAAGTGGTGGGCCTGGTGTCCCCGGGCCACAGAACCCGACTCAGCTGCGACTTCTGGCTCTCCTGGAGGTGCCGCTGGACAGGCCCTCCTGGGCGGGGTGGAGGCAGTGGCCACACGATGACCAAGACTTGGGGTCTGGTAGTGGGCAGGACTGTCACCCGCAGTCTGAGGGGGTCGCAGGCGGCCGCCGGCTTGAGGGACTCCAGGCAGCTGGGGTCAGGGGCCCAGGGCCAGGCCGGGGTGGCAGGGGTGGTGGTGGTGGACGTATGGCTTGGGCGATGAGACCAGGCAGAGCCTGAAGGGAGGCGGCCAGCGCGTCCAGGCGGGTCTCCAGGGCAGCCAGGCGGCTTTCCAGGTCCTCGTGCTGGGCATGCAGCTCAGCTACCAGGTCGTACATGACGCTCTGAGTCTGTGGGCGGTATACGGGAGATGGAGAGTAAGGGAACCATACAGGTGGACAGTCCCTAAGGGTGACCGTCGGGTTTCCTGCTGGGGCCCAGGGAATGACAACACAGAAGGGGAGAATGGGGCTTTGAATGCCAGGATCAAGACCAGCAGGTCTGGTGGGGGTGAATGTGGCTAGACTCATCTGGAAGGGATGAACTAGTCCCAAGGCATACCCCACTCAAGAGTTCGCCAGATCCTGGATGGTAGGGTGGGGAGGGAATCCCACACATAATGCAACCTCTAAATGAAAAGTCTCCCAGCCCTGCAGTGGGGAGGGGGCTATGGCCCACATTATGGGAAGAGAGTCCCACATGAGGGTCCTGGCCAAGGGGCTGGTCCTGGAGGGGCAATGTCTTCATACCAAGTCCTTGGGGGAGGCTGGGCTGATGTGGCTCCAGGTAGGGAGTAGCAGGAGGTAGTGGGGAGTTGGGGACACTTGAACAGGAGGAAATCAGGGGACCCCAACTCAGTTGCAAGCTGTTCCGATTCCAGCTAGGGACAGGGCTGGAGTCTGAGTAGGGAGGTGACAGAGCCCTGGCCTAGCTCCATCTACCACTGGCACCACCAGTCACTACAGTTACTACCAGGGCCATGGTTGGGCATCCCCACCACCCAGCAAATAGGCACGTTTGGAGGGGGAGGCCCCAACCATGGAGGAGTCCTGGGAGGAGATGCCATTTACTGCCACCAGGTGGCGCAAGAACGACACTCCAGAGGCTCCAGCTAACTGACTCAGCCCTGTATGCTGAGGGGGTGTGCAAGGCTCGGGGTATGTGTTTGTGTGTGGGGGGGTGGGGTGTGGGGTGGGGAGGGTTGGCTAGCCACTCCTTAGATGAAGCTGCCTGCTCCTATAAAGATTTATAAAAGTCTCAGAAACCCTATATAGGGTCACTATGAGTCACAATCAACTTGATGGCATAGGATGACCCTGACTAGTCTCATGCTACCTTGATACTCATGGACCCAAGAAATAACTCTGCTGGGTGGAAGGCACAGGGATCAGACACCCAGCCCCAAATACCTCCTCCCTAAGCCGCAGGTGTAACTGCCACACCTTTGCTTGACTATGACTCCTCCCTGCCTATTCCTCAGCTGACCCCAGTTCGAGTGGGTCCTCACAGCCCAGGGCCTAAGGGTGACTTCTGGAGGCTCTATGCAGCATCTCACATTGGATGGCTCTGTAAGGTCACCTCTGAGGTTTATTTTTGAAAAAAGAGCTGCCAACATTAAAAATAAAAGTACACAGGTAGACTTCTGGACTTCTGAAGCCTCTAGTCACAGTGGTAGGTGGTGATGTGCCGTGGAGTCGGTTCCGACTCATAGCAACCCTGTACAGGGTTTCTGAGGCTGTAAACCATTACGGGAGCAGAAAGCCTCCTCTTTCTCCCACATATCAGCTGATAGTTTCGAACTGCTGACTTTAAGATTCACAGCCCGATTCGTAACCCCTATGCTACCAGAGCTCCTTCTAGTCACAGTAGACCTCTGTTTCCCAAGAAAGCCTTTCCACCTGGGACACCTGCTGGTGCCATTCCCCGACCCTCCCGTCACCTGCTGGCCCTGGAGCCACCTGCTCTGTCAACTCACCTTGGCCAGGTCGGATAGAGTGTTGGCCTGGTCATTCAGCTTCCGCTGCTCCATCTTCACACTTCGTAGCCTGGGGACACATGGGTGGGCAGGGTCAGGGGGAACCCACAGCCAGGTATAGGGGTGGGGTGGGATCCTTCATGCATCTGCCCAGGGTCACCTTCTGGAACATGCAGGGAGGGGTGGGGCCCTTTCCTACAACCCAGTAAGGCATGCGGGGGGCAGTGGAGGAGGCCCTGTTCAGGACCCCTAGTCTCAAGGAGGTGCCTACATCAGCCCCCAGGGTTGACAGGAGGCTGCTTGCCTCTGGAGCCTGAGGTAGCGCACCCCAAGCTGCCTGATAGAGCCACCCTAATTACCATGCACCACCAGCTCCCACCTGAACCCCCAGAGGACACTTACTTCTGAGCTCTAACAGGACCAGCGGAGCAGAGAAAAACCACGAAGCAATTTTAATCTCAGCGCAGCCAGCAGCACCTGCTAGATCGCTGCCCACCTCCCACCCACAAGTTCACCTCCTGCCCGGGGCCCCTGAGACAGCAGGGCTGGGCCCTGGATGGCATGAGGGTGCCACCCTGCTTTGGGTAAGGGCCTGGTCTTTAAGGGTGCCAGACCTCTCAGGACACATCTGTCCTCTGTCCTTTACCCTTAGCAACTGTCTCCCCTAAGTCCTGACCAGGACACCTGCACATGCCCTCAGTCCTTGTCCCCAGTGGGGATGGGAAGGGGGAGCTGGAACCCCATGAGCTCCTGGGGTGGGGCTTAATCCAGAAAGCTCCAACTGTGCTGCTTACCAAAAATGGAGCCGAGACTCAGAGAGGGAAGCCAGTAGCAGGGCTGGAACCTGCACCTGCCGCTCCAGACTCGGCCCTAGACAGCTGCCCATGGGGGGAGGTGACATTGCTAAGCCCCACTACTGTCACTTCAGTAGCTAAAGTGATCCAGGAGACCATTCCGAGGACTTTCCTCATGTGTCCCAACCTTCACATATCCAAGCTCAGCCCCTGCGTTACCACCTGTGACAGACACCCAGAATGACCCCTCAGTGCCCAGTCCTGAGATGGCCCAGCCCTGGCTTCAGCCCCTGAGGGCTCCCAGTCTGGAGCAACAGAGCAGGACACAGATGCCTCAGTTCCATGGGTCAGGGCTGGGCAGGAAGGAGGTACAGGGGTGCCTTAGAGGGGAGGGGCTGCCTGCTAGGAGCCCTGCTCAACATGCCCTTCCCTGGGGAAATCCTTGGCTGGTCTGGGATTCTCAAACCCATGCTGTCCCCTACAGTTCACCCTGCTGGGGACCATTTCTTCATTGGCTGCTTATACAATGTTCCCATCATGGGATACTCCAATTCAAGAACCTGCCATGTCTCCCTTGTACCCACAGGTTAGACCTCCAGTCTCCCTGATATTATATATCCATCCCTGCCTCCCCATCTTTACCCTCACCATGACCCAGACTATTTAGTATGCTTTCCCACTCTTCAGTTTCTACCCAGATCCTATTTACCCAATCAGGCCCAGGCTTGCTTGATTTTGTCAGCTTTTGGGGTTGGGGGGCAGCAGACGGACCTAGAGGTGAGTGAGTGAGTAGGAGCCTCTCCTTAGAACTGGCTCATATCCTTGATTCTACCTTTCCATATCCCTCAGAGAACCTTCTGGAAACATCTCTTGGGGTGAGGTCCAGGGCAGGACCGTGTCTGTCTCCCATGACTGGCATGCCAGCCAGCATGCCAGCCAGCATGGGGAATGCTTGAGAAATGAGCAAATGAGCAGATTATACCAGGGGACCTTAGGCCCATGCCCAGTAGTTTAGAAAACATGAAGCAGAAGGTATGGGTGAGGTCCCAAGCCACCCAATCCTGTTGGAACCACCCACAGTCTGTTCTAGGAAGGAGGCATGTTACTCCCGTGTGGTCCGGTAAGGTGGGATACATACGTAGGCACATGGCAGTGAGCTCGGTAGGATGTCAGTCTTTCTTTCTCCTTGCTTTTTAGAGGGGCGTGGAAGCAAAGACAGGGGGTGCTATGTTTTACCAAGCCTTTGCCTGTGCTGAGGACCATGCCAGGCATATTCTATGTTATTACATTGAAATGTCCCCACAGTTGAAGTTATCATTATTGTTGTTGTTAAAGTGCCGTACAGTCAGATCCGACTCATAGTGACCCTGAGGAGCGACTGATGGGTTTGAACTACTGACCTTGTGATTAGCAAATACTTATCCTGCAGCACACACCAGAACTCTCGCCACACCAGGACTCCTTATCATTAGGGATAAAGGGGCTTCAAACCGGTTTAAGCCGGTTCAGTCATGGTCAATGACGTGACACTAGTAGGGACCCAGAGTTTTAAAATGTGGATAAACTGGAACACTTAACCAGAAGAGGCAACATTATGGGTTGAAGTATGGCTAGAAACGTAATCTCTATTGTAGGGGAAAAGAAAGCCTTCTGGTTACTCCAGAGGATCAAACGCATTCTTTGTCCCTTAGATTGGGTGGCTTTCCCTGACTTATTTGAAGCAGTTGTTCCAGGCCTTCCATTCACCAGAAACCTGGCCAGCCTAGACCCCCAACTCCAGCATTCCACCCATTACAGGAGCTACAGGCCCCAACCAACTGGCCACCTGGCCACACTGAGCTGCCTAGCCCGGCCTGTGGCCTCATGCTGCCTCCATGCTGGCTGGACACCGAAACATGAGTGGGAAGGGGCAGGACTTACTGATGGATGGCTTGGAGGAACTTACGCTGGTGTTTCCGAACCCGGGCGTGATCTGGCTTCTTCACCAGCCTGGTGTGTTTGTAGATGAGCCACGTCTCCCTGAGAACGTTAGCAGCGGCATTTTTTACCTGGGGCCAGAAGAGAACAGTTCTTCAGGACAGGTGATGTTACATGTCCACCCAGAATCTCAGCATGTGAGTTTAGTTGGAAACAAGGTCTTTGCAGATATAATTAACAGAGGTCCTAGGGATTCGGGTGGGCCCTAGGTCCCTGGGTAGCACCTAAAGGTTGATGTTCTGAGCCTACTCAGCGGTACTATGGAAGAAAGACCCATGATCTGCTTCCATAAGACCATGGCCAAGTAAACACTAAGGCGCAGTTCTACTCTGTGATGTGGGATTGCTATGGGTCAACAATGACTTCACTGCAGTGGGGTTTTGTTTTGTTTTGTTTTGTTCTAAGTCCAAGGATAGGACAGGCACATATGATGGAGGCAGACATTGAAGTCATTCAGCCACAAGCTAGGTAACAGCAAGGGCTGCTAGGAGCCACCAGAATCCAGGAAAGAGACAGGGAATGGACTCTTCCTTTGAGCCTTCAGAAGGAACCAACCTTCGTGACGCAGTGTGTTTCCTGGGGCTGCTGTCATGAGGTAGCACAAGCTGCACAGCTCATAAAAACAGAAATTTATTGTTCTCACATGGTTTTGGAGGTCCGAAGTCCAAATTTGGAGTGTCAGCAGGGCTGTGCTCAGCAGGATCTCAGGCAAAATAGTTTCTTGTCTCTCTCAGCTTCTAGTAGCCCCAGGCACACAGACAGACAGCTTATAGCTGCAACATAATTCTAACTTCCCATACAGGGGTTTCCCTCTGTGTGTCTCTTTTCTCTTATAAGCACACTTTTCAGATGGGATTAGAAACCCATTATGACCTCATGTTATCCTAACTGATAACATTTTCAAAGACCCTAGTCACATTCACAGGGATGACCAGGGAGTTTAGACCTTGTATCTTTTTTAGGAGACATACTTCAATCCAAGCTCCATGACCATTATCCAATCAATTCTGACTCATAGTCCTATAGCGACCCCATAGGACAGAGTAGAACTGACCTGTACAGTTTCCAAAGCTATAATCTTTGTGGAGATACACTACCACCTCTAGCTCCCTCAGAGTGGCTGGTGGATTTGAACTGCCAACTTTTAGATTAGCAGCAGATGGCTTGACCACTGTGCCACTAGGGTCTCCAGCCTCCAGAACTGTGAGAGAAGAAATTTCTGTGGTTCCGAGTCATCCAGTATGTCTGCGAATTTGTTACGGCATCTCAAGTAAACTAATGTATGCTTAACACTGGGTCAGCTGGCCTGTCTGAACAGCCACAGTGGTGTCATGGCTGTGTTCCTAACACACTTACGTTTGTTCACCAGCGGCCAGGCCTTGTACACATGAATTCCATGATTGCACTCCGATCACCCTGGGTTTGTACATGGGGAGGCATAGTGGAGTGTGATCATGCTTTGGCATTTCCAGGCCTCCTGAAGGGCACCTGGCCATGCCCAAATGTCTCCATGCCTGGCCTAGGCATGCTGGTATGTGCGGCTCTCCCCATGGGTGCAGAGGCGGGGTCCTTACCCGCTTGTTGAGCTGTGTATCCATCATAAAGTTGTGCACGTGTTTCTCAGCCTTGGTGAGCTCCAGCTTCCGGGCCACCACAGCCACTACCAGCGCTGTGCAGCCGGCTCCCTGCATGCAGAGGGTAGGGGCACATTAGGGTCCTGCCCTGAGGTTCTCCCAGGCCATTGGCAGAACACTCCCTCCTCCAGGAAGCCTGTCATGATTAATTGCATCCCACATCTGGCCCTCTGTTGTGAATTTAACTGTTCTGCCCGCCCCCGCAAAAAAAGTGTATAAATCCTAAGCCCAATCATTGTGGATATCCTCACAACTGAACAATAAACATCATGATAAAATGAAGACTGAAGTTGTCAAGGATTTCATTGTACTTGGATCCACAATCAATGCCCATAGGAGCGGCAGTTATGAAATCAAATGATGTCACTGGGCAAATCTGCAGCAAGAGACGTCTTTAAAGGGTTCAAGAGCAAAGATGTCACTTTGAGGACTAAGGTGCGCCTGACTCAAGCCATGGTATTTTCAATCGCCTCATATGCATGTGAAAGCTGGACAGTGAATAAGGAAGACCAAAAAAGAGCAGATGTCTTTGAATGCTGGTGTTGGTGAAGAATATTGAAAATACCACGGATGGCTAGAAGAATGAACAAATCAGTCTTGGAAAAAGTACAGCCAAAATGCTCCTTAGAAGTGAGGGTGCTCTGGACATGTTATCAGGAGGGACCACTCCTGGGAAAGGACGTCATGCTTGGTAAAGTGGAGGGTGAGGAAAACCCAGGAAGATCCTCAACGTGAAGAACAGATACACAGTGACGGCGGCGGCGGCAATGGGTTCCAACCTAGCCACCTTGTGAGGATGGTGCAGGGCCGGGCAGTGTTTCTTTCTGTTATGCACAGGGTCACTCTCGGTGGGAACCAACTCCAAGGCACTAGCGAACCTATGGAACTCTGGTGGCACAGTGGTTAAGTGCTTGGCTGCTAACGGAAATCTTGGTGGTTTGAATCCAACCAGGGTTCTGAGGGAGAAAAGGCCTGGTGACCATTCCCATTAAAGATTAAATGAAAAACTAAACCCACTGCTATTGACTCTTAGAAACAAATCACCAGGCCTGTCTTCTAAAGTCTCTTTGGGTGGACTCAAACCACGACCTTACAGTTAGGGGTGTTTGTACCACATGGGGTTGCTATGAGTCAGAACTGAAGGAGTTCTGGGGTGGTGCTGTGGGTTAACTGCAGTCAGTTTGAACCACAAGGTTGGCCGTTCAAGCTCACCAGCCGCTCCTCGGAAACCCTTTATAGGGTTGCTATGGGTTGGAACTGACTCGATGGCAGTTATAACAACAGCACCGTACATAGGGAAGCAAGTGAGAACAGGTGTGGGAAAGACCAGGCTGAAGAGCTGAGGCTACAGAAACTGAGCCAGGGACTTCTGCCTGAGAGCCAGCGCCCTGCATCTGGAGTTCTAGTTCCGGAACTGTGAGGAAATACATTTCTATTGGGTAAAGCCCCCACACTTGTGCTGAGTCTAGTACCGCAGTTCTAGGACACCCTCCACACCCACTGCATTGGTTGGTGACTCCCTTCTGCCAAGCTCCCTTCATCCCAGACCCACCTGATGCCCCTGCAGTGCCCTTACCATGATGCCAGTGAGCAGACACACACCCTTCCCACAGTAGGTGTGGGGCACCATGTCACCGTAGCCGATGGAGAGGAAGGTGATAGAGATGAGCCACATGGCGCCCAAGAAGTTGCTGGTCACCTCTTGCTTGTCATGGTACCTGGGGAAGCCAGGGAGGCCGTGGTTAGTCCATGTTGGTTCCTACTTCATCACATCCCCCCAGGGCTGGGGCCAGGACAGCAGAGCACTAAGTCCACTCATGGGCAGTCGGGGTTGGGTAGAGACCCTGACTATGGACAGAGGACAAGTCTAAGGGTCAAGGTGAGATGGGGTCCTGCAGGGCAGAGTCAGGTAGTTGGTCCCAGAGCAGCCTTCTTCTCTTGGAATGCCCTACGGTTCTGAGGCTCCCACACCCTGTCCCCCAACATCCCTCCCACCCTCTCCCCTGCCTGACCCAAAGCTGCTACCCAGGACATCTGCTCTCTGTGGTCCTGGTTATAGGGCAAGGGGCCTGGGTGCAGGCACCCATAAGCCCTCCTGCACACACAGACACACAAAGACAGACAGACATAGGTGGCCAGAAGTGCCAGAAGCGGCAGGGAGTGAGGCACAAAGGAGAGGAATCCTGTCAGACACCAGGAAGCCAGGGAGACCCAGAGGAAGGAGGAGGGCATGAGAGGTGAGGACAGAGGATCAAACTCAAGAATTGAGGAAGGAGAGAAGCCAGGATGTAAGGCATCTTCAGTGTTCCAGCCTTGCACTGAAATAGGCCTGGGGCCCCAAGGCCTATAGGGGATGTGACTTTATCCTGGTCACAGAAGGGCCTGGACTGGCCTCTTGGGACCCCACCCAGTCCAAGCCAGGACTGGGGGTGTCTGGAGGGTCTACTTCAGCCTGGCCCCCAGCCTGCAAAGGCCCCTTGGCAGCTGTCTAGGGAGGCCTAGTGTGTTTGGTGCTCCAGGGGAGGTCAATAAGCATATGACCCCTTGACCAGCAGAGACCACCCTTGGGGGTTCTGGCTCAGGGACCAATGGTAGGGAGCACAGAAGAGGCGAGGCAACAGGAAGTAGGAGGTTACCCCAGTAGAGCAGAAGACACTGGCCCTATTGACCCAGGGGCAGGCTGGGGCCAGGGGTCTGGGATGAGGCAAAGATGGCTGGCCCTGGTGGGGGGTGGAGTGGAAACCCCCAGCTGGTCTGCTATTTGGGGGATCCCCAACTCTGAGTTAGATGCCATTTCTGGTCCCCCAACCTGGGCTTCAAGTCCTCTCACTTGGTGAGGTCCAGGGATTAAATGATATTTCACACCAAGACATCCGAGGCCAGCGGAGCTCTGATGGGTGCTGCCCAGAGGCAGGAGGGGACATGCGGGAGGCAGGGCAGCATGGGACAGGAACCACAGGGGCAGAGTGAGGCAGGCGGGGCTTCAAGCGTCGCAGAGCTCAGAATTTAGGATTGGCTGCCCACCGTCCCTGCCCATGCCCACCAACACAATGGCCTGGCCTGGAGCCACAGTGGTTTCCTACAAGTGTGACCCTAATCCTGATGGGGTAGTGGGCACACCCAGGGCTCCAAGGAGATCCCATGGGCCTCCCAGACTCTAGGCCTTAATCCTGGAAGGAGTTGGATGGTTGGCTTGTGAGTCTAACAGTAGGTGAGGGTAGGGAGCCTGTGGGAGAGACTGAAGGGGTGCTGAGATGGATTGAGCCCAGGGACCCCCAGGAAACACAGTCCCAGCACCACCTGCTTCAGGCCCTTCCTGAGTGAGACTCTCTCCTCACAAGCCGCCAGGTGCCCCGTGAGGCCAGCTGGGCCCTGCTTCTCCTGGAGATCCTGGGGGTCTCTAGAGAAAGCTTCTCTGCCCCAGCCTATTTCCTCATCTCTAAGCTGGGTCTGCTCACAACCAACTACGAGGGGTCCTGAAAGCAGGCTGGTCTCATTCACTCCTGACCCCTTCATTTGTAGTAGGAGACCCCCAGACTCCCGAGTCAGCTGCCCCAACAAAGCCCTAGGTCCTCCCATCTTCCTTCCATCCACCTCCTCCTGTGGCTTCCTGATGTCCAGACTGAGACCCCAGATGTGTGCCTGGTGTGCTGGGGGTCCCCTCAGCTCCCAGCCTCAGGTGGCTCCTGGCCTAGTCCTGCCTGTTGTCTTTGTTCCCTGCTGCGGCAGCTAATCTTAAATTCCTGGCAGACAGTTTGGCGGTGGTGGAAGCCCGGCCCATAGCCCAGGTGGGACTCACATGTTCTCCCTACGTCCGTGGCGGGCAGGGGAGAAGGAGACCAAGTTACACATAGGGGCAGGGAGAATGTGTCCCCGTCCCTGCTGCCCAGGTCAGAGGGGCTGGAAGAGAAGGGGCACGAGACCCTGGGGGGCAGGAGAGGGAAGCTTGGGGCCCAGGGGGTAGGCCAGGGATAGGTGGAGTGGCTGGGGACACAGGGCTGGAGGTCTAGGGGGACAGAAGTGATGGCCCAAAGTCAATGTCTGGACAGGGAGCTGCACAGGGGGCCTGAGATCAGGAGGGTAGAAGAGATGACCCCAGGGTCCCTGAGGTCATGGGTGGACACAAGGGTCACTGGAATCCTGGGGTCAGGGAGGTGGAAGGATGGCTGAGGAGTCTCAGGGTCACAGAGGTCACAGGGGTCCTGATAAGAAAGCAATGGTCCCAGGACTCCTAAGGCCATAGGCTGGTCTGGGGAGGGTCCCCAAAGGTCCTGGGGTCAAAGAGATAGAGCCACGGCCAGAGATTTCCAGCCCAGGGACCCTGAGGTCATGGGCTGCACACAGGTCTCTGGATCCCTGGGGCAGGAAGCCAAAGTATCCCCGAGGTCACAGGGGTCCTGCGTCAGAGAGATGGACAATGGCCAGGGCAGCTCTGGGACCCTGAGGTCATGGGTGTGCAAGAGGGCCAGGGTGCGTGCGTGGTGGTGGCGCACCTCTCGCAGACACGCACGGTCCAGGCGGCAACAACCCAGGACGAGATGCTGAAGACAAGCAGCACAGTGCCCGGGCAGATGGTCATGAGCGTCTTCATGACGAAGCGGGTGTTGAAAGTAACCTTGTTGAGTGCACCGATGCTGCGGCTGGAGGCATCCGTGAAGATCTTGCTGTGGAGCAACATGACACGGCCCAGCAGGTAGAGACGCAGGAACATGGGAATGGACAGCAGCACGTCCACGTCCGCCTCGGCCTCCGACGGTGCATACGTGAAGGCCAGCCGTGCCGTCCACGTGAAGCGATAGTGGCCAGGCACCGGGTGCACAGCGCACACCACCAGCTCCAGCGAGATCAGCAGCACCCTCTCGCACGTCATCGCGATACGCCAGTCGTCCGCACCATTGTCTACCATGAACAGCTGTGGAGACCAGTGGGGCAGCAGGTGGGTGTCAACCCCTCTGCCCCAGAGCACACCAGCAGTCCAAATCCCTCCCACCCATGTTATTTTGAGTGACATTTCAAAAAAACCCTCAGCCTCAATTCAAATTTAAAAGCACTGAGCGGGGTGTCTACAAATTGTTAAACATAGAGGTGCCATGTGACCCCAGTAATTCCACTCCTGGGTTTTTGCCCAACAGAAATGAAAACGTGCACCCATACAAAGACTCATAGGCATATGTTTATAGGAGCACTCTTCACACTAGTACAAAGGTGGAAACAGCCACATGTCCATCAATGAATATTCCACACACTGGAATATTATTCCGCCATAAAGAGAAAGAAGGTCCTGATACACGCTACAACCTGAATGAACCTTGAAATCACCATGCTGAGTGAAATAAGCCAGCCATTTGCAGGAAATATCTAGAATAAGCAAATGTACAGACATAGAAGGCAGATTAGTGTTACCTAAGGAGCCCTGGTGTGGCGCTGTGGGTTAATGCGCCAGACTGCAAAGCTGTTTGAATTGCGAAGTCAGCGGTTCTAGCTCACCAGCTGCTCCTCGGAAACCCTATACAGGGTTGCTATGGGTCGGAACCGACTTGACGGCACTTAACAACAACAACAAGGAGTCCTGGTGTGGTGCTGTGGGTTAATGCGCTGGACTACAAAGTCGCTTTGAACTGCAAAGTTGGCGGTTCAAGCTTACCAGCTGCTCCTTGGAAACGCTGTACAGGGTAGCTATGGGTTGATATTGACGCAATGGCACTTAACAACAACAACAACAACAAGGCACCCTGGTGTGGTGCTGTGGTTCAAACTGACTTTGCAGTCCTGCACATTAACCCACAGCACCACAAACTGTCTCTGACTCCTATCTCATGGTGACCTCATGTTTGTAGATCAGAACGGCTCCAGAGGTTTTCCAAGCTGCAACCTTTCAGGAGATCTTCAGGCCCTTTCTTTTGAAGAATCTCTGGTTAGTTTCAAACTGCTAACCTATGGACTAGTAGTCAAATGTTTAACTGTCTGTACCAGCCAGGGACTAAGGCACATTTATTCATTTTTCTTTCTTTTTCATGTGTTATTTTAAAATGAGTAATGATAAAGGAAATCTAAAATAAGAAAAATGGGGATAAAAAACACTTCCTTAAAACATGTCGTGACTACAGGGATTTGTGGTTACTGTGGGATGGGGGAGGGGTGGCGGGGAGTGAAAAAGAAAAAACCTGGTGAGAGCTGTTCATTACAGAGGCAAGTTCTGCCCACGCATGTGCGATCTGAACATGGGCAGCCTGCCGGAGCTCCCCTTGGGCCTTAACAGGGGGGCCGCAGCAGTGTCTGGAGCTAGGACGAGGCACCAGGAAAAATCCTATTTATCAGTCCTCTTAGAGACAGAGGCCAAAGGAGGAATCAAGAATTTGATGCTGTCTTTATTTAAGATGTTGGTATTGGGCTCAGCATGGATTTTTTGGCATTTGTTTCACTTTTTGAAAATATCACATTTAAATAGTATTTATCTTGACGGCTGAGTTCTTGGTCTCTCCTGATATTTTATGGCTGCAGTAAATGCCTCATTCACTCCCCCAGTTCCCGCCCTGACTGGCTCCTGATGTTCAGTAAGGCTAAGAAGGGCCTTAGGTGTTTTCCTGAGTGGGGGCTTTCCAGCCCCTAAGGAAAGTTTGGTGTTTTATTTTGTTTTTTTATAAGCTTGTTGTTGTGAAGAGCTCTTGAGTCAGTTCCAACTCATAGCAACCATTTAGGATTTCCGAGGAGTGACTGATGAGTTTGAACCACCTGCCTGGCAGTTTAAACCAACCTTGCAGGCCAGTGTTTAGCCTACAGCGCCACACCAGGACTCCTTTTCTAAGCATATGGCGATCTAATTCACTTACCATACCATCACCCATTTAAAGTCTACAACTCAATGGTTTTAAGGATAGTCACAAAGTATGTAACCACACCATCTGTATCTAGTTCCACAACATTCTCATCATCCCAAAGGAAGACCCTGCATCCATGAACAACCCATGATCCCCTTCCCCAAGGTCTGTTGCTGTTATTAGGTGTTGTCGGGTCAAATCTGACTCATAGCGACCCTATATGAGAGAGTAGACGTGTTTCCTAGGGTTTCCTAGGCTGTGCCATAAACACTGGACTGCAAACCACAAGGTCGACAGTTTCAGCCCACTAGTCACTGGGAGAAAGAAGAGGCTTTCTGCTCCTACAAAGATGTAGAAATATAGCCTTGGAAACCCTATCCAGGCCACTATGAGTCAGAACTGACTCGAGGGCACTTAACAGCAACAATCTATCTATACGGAAGCAGACATCAGTCTTTTCTCGAGCAGAGCCACTGGGGGGTTTCAACTGCTGCCGCATGCCCCAAGGCCTCGGCAACCACTAATCTACGTTCTGTCTATAGATTTGCCTGTTCTGAGAATTGCTTATAAATGGAATCGCACAATATGTAACCTTTTGTGTCTGGCTTCTCTCGCTGGGCATGTTTTCTAGGTTCACTCACACTGTAACATGCAGATCATCTTTAAAAAAAAAAATTTTTTTTAGATCATCTTTTAATTCCATTTTTTCCAAGAAATTTTTGAACCCCCATTTTTTGTGTGTGTGCGTGGACTGTATGGTTTGAATTGTGTCCTCCTCCTAGGTTGACATCCTAACTCGCAAATGTGACCTTGTTTAGAAATAAGGTGTTTTTGAAGATGCTAGCAGTTAATTAATTTAATAAGATCAAACCTACTCCACTGGGTCCTAACCCTTTCTGACGGGGTGTCTTATAAATAGGGAGATCAGAGTGGGGGTACAAACACCATGTATACTGGGTCCCAACCCTTTCTGAGGGGTGTCTTATACATAGGGAGAACAGAGTGGGGGACCACAGGGTTTTGAAGAAGCAGATCGCCAGCCTTTCTTTCAAGACACCTTTAGGTAGATTTGAACCCTCAACTTCTTGGTTAGTAGTCGAGTGCTTAACCATTTAGGCCACCCAGGGACTGGGACAGCATGTGAAGCTGCACAGAAAAGCAATCAAGGAACCCAAGAAATACCTGGGATTAACTCAATGCCAATTGTTGGGGGTGGGGGGTTGGTTTTCAGATGGTATCACACAGCTGAATCGTATTCCCTGTGTGGATGGACCCCATTCATTCATCTGTTAATGGATACTTCGGTTGTTTCTACCTTTTGACTAGTGTGCACAGTGGTGACAGGAACATGAGTGTACAAGTTTCTGTGTGGGCTTGTGTTCAGTTTGTTTGGGTAGACACCCAGGAGTGGCATTGGCGGGTAACTTTGTTTAATCAGCTGAGGAGCCACCATGCTGTTTTCGATACTAGTTGTCTCCTTTGAAACTGCTTGCCTTCTAACCCAGCCAGAACCTGGTTTCTCTCCTGCATGTCAGGCCCCGATACCCCTGCAGACACCTGCACTAGGTTATGACTCCTTCGGTGTGTGGACTTTTTCCATCCTGTCTCCATACCAGACTGTAGTTCCTCAAAGTCAGGGACCAGAGGCTAGAGGCTAAGAGCAAGCTTTGATGTTCTATGGTTTCTGTATCCCTAGGTGATGTCTTGCCAGAGCTGGCATTACCATATAACTCTGAAAACAGGAGGACAAACTCCCTGGAGATCCAATCAAACATAAAAATGGACCTGGCTGTTACAAATACCAGTTTTCACGGCTGCAAAGTCTTGGAAAACCCTGGGGTTTTCAAAACAACTGCTGTGTGTCTGCCCTCCCCCTCTTCCTCCCTCCGCTCCCCACCCCCCCCCATCCTTTCCAACAAGGGGCCCAGGTGTGGCAAGAACTCAGCTAAGTGAACCAACCCAAGCTTGGCATTCTCCGATCATCTTTGCTCTCTTTTTGAAATAGTCAACTCATAGCAAACCCATGTATGCAGAGCAGAAGTGTGCTCCGCAGGGGTTTCAAGGCTGTGATCTTCCAGAAGCAGATCACCAGGTCTTTCTTCCATAGCTTCTTTGAGTAGGTTCGATCTGCCAATCTTTTGGCTGATAGTAGAGTGCTTAGCTGTTTGTGCCACCCAGTGAAGAAAATGCTGTTGTTGTTAAGTGTCATTGAGTTGGTTCTGATTCCTAACAACCTAGTATAGGATTTCTGAGGCTGTAAATCTTTATGCCAGCAGAAAAATCTCATCTTTCTCCACTGGAGCAACTGGTGGATTTGTTCGAACTGCTGACCTTGTGGTTAGCAGCCTGATGAGTAACCCATTCCTCTACCAACACTTTTTTAAGGAAATTTAGAGGAACCCAAAGAGTGTATTCTCATGTTTATGGTTTTGCTTTCTATAAAGGCCTGATTGGTCATTTTGTGTTTTGGGAGCAGGGTGTGGAGGGGCTGAGGGGCACTGGATCCTGCCTTGTGGTACTGACCTGGATCTCGCGGGCATGGTACAGGACAACAAGGCCCAGCAGGATGATGGTGGAGAAACTGATGAGGCATTTCAGTGCAAACGAGTACAGGGACTCCTGGGCAGAGAGAAGAGATGGACAGATGGATGAATGCTGGAGGCGGTAGCTGGCCCTCTGCCCACCTGGGCTCTCTGCTGTGGGTAAGTGGTACCGACTTACCCAACTAAGCTGGGGTCACAGTGCCCCCTTCTTGCTGGGGGACCCCTACACTGAGCCCCGGCTTTCTCCCTTGCCAAGTTGGGGGAGGAGGGGCCTGCTTTGTGGAAAGAATGTCGCCTGAGTGGGCGCATGGGAAGATCTCAGAAGCACTTCTGTGTCCTAAGTCCTCAGGGCTGGGTGGATGACAAGTGGATCGCAGTTTGAAGGGATAAGACATGGCGTTTCACTGTAAAAAGGTCGGGCTTCCTGCGGTCCTGGCACTTCACAGTTTCGATGCCCTGGCCTGGTGTGAACTTAGCCGTTTATATGGACTGGACTCCTACAGGACCAGTACTTCAGTTTATACAACCTAGCCTCTGTGGGCACCACACTTCACAGTTTAGATAGCCTGCAGTTACGCAGCTCTTCACAGGCTGGCATTTCACAAATGGCCTCATAGTATATAAAGCCTGAGCCCACGAAGATCCAGCACCCACAGTTTCTTGTGCTGACTTGACCCTTATCTCTCTCCATCCTCATACACACTGTGGTGACCAGTGTCCTCCAAGATTCAACCCCAGGCCCAAGTGCTCCTGCCTTCCCAGGACCCCCATTCTGTACCCATCCTGGGGGACAACCCCTCCTGTAGGGCAGTGGGAATGGCTCGGATCTCCCTCTCCATCGCACCCTCCCTTCTGCCCCAGGAGGTGGCATGGTGGCAGCTCAGGACACCCCACCCTCTTGCTGGGCTACTGGACCCACAACCTCAAGTCCAAGAGATAGAGAGAGACAGGCCCTGTGGGGTATCCTTGGGACACAAGGGGGATAAGGTGGTTCCTACCTTGGTGTAGACGCCCCAGGACAGCTCCGTCTCAGTCACCATGACAACGATGCCAAACATGCCAAAGATGAGTGCGTAGTCACTGAGTCGCTTCCGCTTCTCAAATAGGGCCCGCCGGTGGCCCAGGCGGTGGCCTGCATTAGGAGGCTTCCCTGAATGTCCCTGCCCACCTGCCTCATCCTCCTCCTCATTGTCCTCCTCTTCCTCCTCCTCCTTGGGCTGCCCCTGGGAACAGGGCTGGGCCAACTCGCTCTTGACCACAACCACCTGCAGACCCGGGCTGTGCAGGGCCTGGGGGGCACAGCCGGCCTCAGGGTCCACGGGGTCTCGGCCCAAGGCTGCCGGCACACTGCCCAGCGGCTGCCCCACACTGCCATTGTGGCTGTGGCTGTTCATGACTATCTGGGGGCAGGCGTCAGGCTCGATGCAGGCTCTCCGGGGCCCAGCATGGCGCAGCAGCTGGGCTCCTGCGCTGACCTACAGAGGCACAGGGAAGATAAAGTTACAGCCAGAGGTCACCTAGTATCTCACCGACTGACCACAGGGACAGAGGCCATTACCCAAACTCTAGAAACTTCTAATGCTCAGGAGCCATGGGACTCAAACACAGAGACTTCTGTGCAGTATACCTAGAGCTCATTGCATGGAAATTTACCATACTAGAAACACCTATGTCAGCCTCTCCTGCTCAAGACCCTTCCATGACTCCCTAGCACCCTCCTTGCAAAAGGCCAATTCCTTGCAGTAGCCTAAAAGCCCTCTACAGACCACTTCCTCCTAACTCATCCATTCACTCTCCCCAGTTTCACGCTCCCTCCACTTTGGCCTCCCTGTGACCAGAATCCGCAAGTTCAAACCTGCCTCAGGGCCTTGCACATGCTGTTCCCTCTGCTGTAATGTAGTCCCATTGGAATCACCTCCTTGAAACCTGACTTGCCAGACCCTCTCCCTGGCCCACACCAGACACCCCTCTCCCCTAGCCTACCATTTGTCCACCTGTGCACGCACCTCCATCTGCCACCCAGATCAGTGTGTACTGAGCAGGTACATGCCAGTCCCTGGGTAGTGCTCAGCTGTTAGTGGGAAGATTGGCGTTTCCAGTCAACCCAGAGGTACCACGTAACAAAGGCCTGGAGAGCAGCTTCTGAAAATTCAGAAATCTATAAAGTTCAGTGCTACTCTGACACATGAGGTTGCCATGAGGTAACTTAATGACAAGTGGTTTGGCTTTCCATATGTCAGGTTTAGTTCTTTACACAAATTTTCTTCCATTATCTTTATGACACCCCTAAGTAGGGAGGGGATGGTCCAAGGATTTGCCCATCTTTGTTGTTGTTAGGTGCTGTCGAGTCAGTTCCTACTCACAGCAACAACAGAATTAAACAGTGCTTAATCCTGCGCCATCCTCACAGTCGTTGCTAGGTTTGAGCTCACTGTTGCATCCACTTTGTCAATCCATCTAGTTGAGAGTCTTCCTTTTTTTCCTCTTACCCTCTACTTAACCAAGCGTGATGTCCTTCTTCAGGGACTGGTCCCTCCTAATAGCATGTCCAAAGTATATGAGACTCCTCCCTTCTAAGGGACATTCCTGGTTGTACTTTCTCCAAGATAGATTTATACATTTTTATGGCAGTCCAGAGTATCTTCAATATTTGTGACCAAATCTATTCAAAAGCATCAGTTCTTCTTCAGTCTTCCTTATTCATTGTCCAGCTTTCTCATGCATATGAAAAGGCCATGGCTGCAGTCAGGTGCACCTTAGTCCTTAAAGTGACATCTTGGTTTTTCAAAAGTTGAAAGTTCTTCTACAGCAGATTTGTCCAATGCAATGTGTCCTTTGATTCCTTGACAGCCACCTTTATGGGGTTTGATTGTGGATCCAAATAAAATGAAATCTTTGATAACTTCAATATTTCTTCCAGTTGTCACGATATTGCTTATTGGCCCAGTTGTGAGGATTTTTGTTTCCTTCATGCTGAGGTGTAATCTACATTGGACTGTCATCTTTGATCTTCAATAGTAAGTACTTCAAGTCCTCTTCACTTTCAGCAAGCAAGGTTGTACCATCTGCATAGCACAGGTTGTTAATGAATCATCCTCCAATCCTGATGCCGAGTGCTTCATATAATCCAGCTTCTTGCAGCCTGGACTCAGCGTACAGATTGAATAAGTATGGTGAAAGGGTATAACTTTGGCACACACCTTTCTTGAGTTTAAACCTTGTTCTGTCTGAAGGACTGCCTCTTGGTCTGTGTACTAGCTCCTGAGCACAATGAGGTATTCTAGAATTTCCATTCTTTGCAATGTTACCCATAATTTGTTGTGATGATTCATACAGTCAATAAAGCACAGGTAAATATCTTTCTGGTATTCTCTGCTCTCAGTCAAAAGCCATCTGATATCAGCAATGATATCCCTAGTTCCATGTCCTCTTCTGAATGCAGCTTGAATTTCTGGCAGTTTCCTGCAACCATTTTTAAATTATCTTCAGTGAAATTTTACTTGTGTGTGATATCAATGATATTACTGGGTAATTTCTGCATTGTTGGATCATGTTTCTTTGGAATAGGCACAAATATGAACCTCCTCCAGTCAGCTGGTCAGGTAGCTGTCTTCCAAATTGCTTGGCATAAGTAAGGGTTTCCAGCACTGCATCTGTTTGCTGAAGCAACTCAGTTGGTATTCTGTTAAATCCTGGAGCCTTGTTTTTTCCTAAGGCCTTCAAAGCAGCTTGGATTTCTTCCTTTAATACCTTGATTCTTGATTATACGCTACTTCCTGAAATGGCAGAATGTTGATCGATTCTTTTTTGGTACAATGACTCTGTGTGTTCCTTCCATCTTCTTTTGATGCTTCCTGCATCGGTCAACATTTTGCTCATGGAAACCTCCAGTATTGAAACTTGAGACATGAATTTTTCTTCAGTTCTTTCAGTTTGAGAAATGCTTAGCATGGTTTCCCTTTTGGTTTTCTAACTACAGGACTTTGCACATTTCATCCGAGTTACTATTTGTTGGAAATACCCTTTTTTATAGTACAGTGACTACAATAAGCAGGGACCTTGCCAGACAGAATACTGATAAAACCAATTGTTGTTGTTAAGTGCCCTCAAATCAGTTCCAGCTCATAGCGACCCTGGATAGGGTTTCTGAGGAGCACCTGGTGAGCTTGAACCACTGACCTCGTGGTTCAAACTGACATTGCAGTCCAGCGCATTAACTTGCGGCGCCACACCAGGACTTCGATCAAACCAATTACATCTATAGAAAAAGACCCCAGTGTCTTTCCTATCATCAAGGTCATATTCTCCACTATGGATCCTTCTTTGTCTCCAACTTTCACATTCTGATCACTAGCAATTATCAATGCATCGTGATTGCATGTTTGATCAATTTCAGACTGAAGAAGTTGGTAGAATTCTTCAATTTCATCAGCACTGGCTTTCATAATTGGCATGTAAATTTGAATAACAGTGGTATTAACTAGTCTTCCTTCTTGTTGTTGTGAAGTGCCGTCGAGTCAGTTCTGACCCACAGCAACCCTGTATAGGGTTTCTGAGGAGCAGCTGGTGAGCTTGAACTGCCAACCTTGCAGTTCAAATGACTTTGCAGTCTGGCACATTAACCCACAGCGCCACACCAGGCCTCCGGTCTTCCTTGTAGGAGTAAGAAAATTATCCTATCACTGATAGTGCTATACTTCAGGATAGGAACATATTTTGTTTGACAATGGATGTGACATTGTTCCTCTTCAAGTTGTCATTCCTGGCATTTTTGTTGTTAAGTGCTGTTGAGTCGGTTCCAACTCATATCAACTCTGTATAGGATTTCCAAGGAACGGCTGGTGAGCTTGAACCGCCAACCTTGTAGTTGAAACCAACCTTGTAGTTGAAACCAGTGCACTAACCTGCAGCGCCACACCAGGACTCCATTCCTAGCACAGCAGATCATAATACTGTCTAATTCAATATGGCCAATACCAGTCCAAATGCCTAGGATCTCTATCTTCAAATGTTTCATTTGATTTTTGGTGATTTCAAATTTTCCTAGATTCATACCTTGTACATCTCATTCTGATTATTAATCAGTGTTTTCAGTTGTTCTCATCTTGAGTTGTACCACATCTGAGTTCTACTTCAGTTGTATTTTGAGTACCTTCTATCCTGATGAGAAAAAGAGGAAGACCCCCAACGAAATGGATTAGCCAGGTGGTATCAATGATGGCGTCAAGTGTGGCAGCGGTAGTGAGGTTGGCCCAGGATCGGACATTGTTTCGTTCTGCTGTGCATGGGGTCGCTATGAGTCGGTTCCGACTCGATGGCACCTGACAACAACAACACCATCATGATGAGGGGCTCATCTTCCAGCACTATAACACAATGTGCCATGTGCCGTGGAGTCAGTTCTGACTCATAGCGACCCTGTACAGGGTTTCCAAGGCTGTAAATCTTTACGGGAGCAGAAAGCCTCATCTTTCTCCAGTGGAACAGCTGGTAGTTTCGAACTGCTGACATTGCAGCTCTCAGCCCGATTCGTAACCACTACACTACCAGAGCTCCTTACACAATAGTCCACCACTGTTCATACAGAAGGTTTTCACCAGCCAAGTTTTTAGTAGATTGCTAGTTCCTTTCTAGTCTTAGTCTGGAAGCTCTGGCCACCACAGGTGAGCCTGCTGATATCCGAAATACTGGTGGCAAGCTTCCAGCATCAGAGCAAAATACAGGTCCCCAGAGTTTGACAAACCACTAACAAGCTTTATACACAGGGAAACTGAGGCTTAGCACTTAGAACCTACCCAAAGTCCCAGCATCCCCTTACAGGGAAAATTCTGGATTTCTCCTAACAAGTCAGTTAGGTGGTGGTGGGCTCAGTGATGCCCTCTATAAAAGGCCAGGTCATCTGGGGATAGAGGGGATGTACCGGTTGTGGCACCACTTGAAACCCTGGGGACAATGGACTCGGAAACTGTCATTGAAGGACATGCCCGGGTAAGGTGCGCTGATAAACAGGATGAGGAATGGCCTTGACCGAGACACCACCTACGTAGCTGGACCGCCTGTGTCTCCTCCAGAGTCCCCCCTGGACCTTCTGCCTCATTCACTGTGTGTCCCCAGATGCTGGTGCTGGGGTATGGTAGGAGCACAAAATGTGTCCCTCCAATCCATGGATGAGTGACCCAACCCCTCACCCGACTCACACTGACCACCTGCAGCCTCCTGTCCCAGCCCCTGTCCAACCCCGAAAGGTCTCAGCTGCCAGACTAGATTGGAAACCTGCTCCAGCCCCTGCCCATACCTGAGGGATGATGAAACCCCAGGCACCTCTTCCACTGTTCATCCCCCACCCCCCAAAGACACAGTAGGTCCCTACTGTGGCAGGCCTGTGGGTAAGAGAGGCAGGTGGCCTGGTAGATAGGACCAGAGAGAAGGGAGGGCCGAGGGCCACTGCAAATGACCTTCTGAAACGCACCGATGAGGATGCAATTTGGGGTGACTCAGCCGGCAGACGCATGGGCCAAATGCAGCTGCCGCATGTCTGCCATGTTCCTCCCTGCCTGCTGGCCATGTCCTAAGGTGCCCTGGACAGGGAGGGGTGGGGAGGGGGTGGCTGGCAAGTGGCTTCTGAGAGGGCAGAGGGATGCCCACAACATGAATGTGGACAGAGCACTTACTGTATACAGAAGTGTTCCATTTTACCGCTGTAATTCAGCAAGGCAATTATGCTCCTGTCCCCATTTTGCAGTGCAGAGACGGGCTCAGAGCGCTTCAGTAACTTACACAAGTACACACGACCAGAGAGGACAGGAACTGAGTTAGTATTGCCATGGGGAGGGAGGAGAAAGGCGCATAGAGAGGGAGGCAGTCTGGCTCTTCCCCTAAGGAATGGGGGCCCCCAAGAGGGCTGAGGTGTCACAGGACCCTACAGGGAAAACAGCAGCTCAGAGACCCATTTCTAAGGGCTGGGAAGGACCAGAGGGCCCTGTAGACATGGGGACTCCCTCCCCTTCTCAGAGCATCCTGGGCACCCTTGGGGTTCTCCAGAAGCCCAGGAGTCGCTCTGAAATCACAGTCAAGATTTGGATGTCCATTAGGGGAATGTTTTTCTGGGTTGAAGCCTCCAGGTTTACCAACATGTTTCCCCAAAAGGTTATGTGGGTAGGGTTGCATTTGGTTTTGAGTGCTCCTGGAACTGCCAAACAAGTCCAAATGGTTAGATAGTTGGCTATTAACCAAGGGATTGGTGGTTCAAATTCATCCAGAGGCACCAAGGAAGACAGACCTGGCAATCTGCTTCCAAAAAATCATCCATTGAAAGTTCTCTGCAGTTCTACTCTGACACACATGAGGATGCCTAGAGTGGAAATACACTAGAAGGCAACTGATTTGGGTTTTGTTTGGAACTGCCAAAATTGCCTAAAGTTTCTAGAGCACAAGACCTCTGTCCCCTGAAACCTGGAGTAGGGGGCTGAGTAGAGCCTCTCTCCACACTACCCCAGAACGACATAGAGTTTTATGTGAACACTGAAACCCAGGCAGGGGTAGGGGGAATGAGAGTGGGGACAGAGAGGCTGGCTTCTCCCCAGTCCACAAGACCTGGGAAACAGAAGAAGGTTATCCAGGACCCCTCCTTTCACACGGTGCGTATGAAAGGTTGAGGCACCTGCCCAGGAATAGACCCTCAGGTGCTCCTGGCAAGAAGTGATGTCACCGGGTGGGTACCTGAAATGTCATGAATGTAATCGCTCTCTAGACTCACACCCATGGATTTCACAGAAGTCCTGGTGGGTTCAGTGTCAGAGGCAGCTCTCACTATTGGGCAAAAGGCCCAGCCTTTCACTTTCAGGAAAAACAACATCCTAGTGGACCCTTCCTGGATGTTTGGGTTTGTTGTCGATCCCAGTTGGGTGGTCATGTGACCATGTGTGCCTGTGGAGGGTGGATGAGGTCCCTGATGCTCCCCAGCTATCTAAAGGCCTGGGGACACCAGGTGAAATGATTCCCCTCTCCCTTCCCCCATGGGACGATGCCCAGGGTGGAGGGGCCGCAGGATGTGCTGGCTGCCCACTTCATCCCCACCTATCTTAAACTTGCCAGTGGGTGCAACTAGCTTCCCTGAGTCCTGTTTTGCTCTTCCCTTCTCTCCCCGCCCACTGGATGCACACCTGCTGCCCTGTCCTCTCAGGGTCTAGGGGGGGTTGGGAGACTGGATCCTTGACCCCTGCCTTGTGGGGATCCCTCTAACTTCTATTTGGAGTCAGTGGTACGGGTCTCTGCGTGACCTCGTTGTCTCTCCGTAAGCCAGTCCCTCCGCAAGCCAGTCCCTGTACTGTTCCCGTACTGATAGCCCCCCTACTGGCCCGTTTCTATGGAGTTTGGAGACTGAAGTCTCGCTGCTCGCCCCCCTCCCCTAGTGAGCCCAGTTACTCCTCCATCCCGAGAAGGGTCCCCAGATCACTCACTCAAGCAGAGTTCCCACCTACATCCCGTTATGCCCTGGGGTTCCCAAGCCACAGAGACTCTCTCAGGCGCCCCTCCTCAGGCGCCCCTGTAAGTGACTCAGGACCCCCGCGCTCACGCCCCATACCTGTGGGGCTCGACCCGGACGGGTGAAAGAGGTTGGCCGGGACAGGGTCCCGTGCAGCCGAAGACCTTGGGGCCGGAGTGGGCCGAATGCGGGATTCGGGAGCCGCCCCCCGCCGCCGGGTTCCGGGCCGGGGGCGCCCGTGGGGGTCACCAGCGGGGCCCGGCCCGGGGGCGGCGGGGACCGCGGGCGCATCCCCCGGTACCCTGTTGACCGGCCGGGCGGGGGGGGGGGCGTTGGGGGGCGCAAGCGACAGCCCAGTCAGAAGAGGAGGGGGCGGTGCGCCGCGGGCGGCGCCTATGATTGGCTGAGCGCAGGGTGGCACCGCCTCCAGCGACCCCACAAGCCCCGCCTACACTTAAAGACCCAGCGTTCCCAAGTTACCCAGCGCGTGGCAGGTACACGAACTATAGCCCTCTTGCCCCGCGCAATCGAAAGGATCTTAGCGAAGTGACAATCCCCTTCTCCAACATTTCTCGGGATCCCCTTAATCAGCACCTCTTCCAACTCGGTTCCCTAAATCGGGTCCCTAACAACTTTACAAAGCGATTCACAATCACCCCGAAATGACCTCCTCAGCTGCCTGTTCCGTGTGGGGACACCTTCTTTAGGCGGGATGTTGGCATATGGGGTGCCTCGGAACAGGGCTGGGGGTTTTCGGGCTGGGTGGTAGGGGTTGGAGGGCACCGTCCCTGCAAAGTAGAGATGCTAGCTCAGATTCACCTCCTCAGTCAGGAACCCCAACACCAAGATGAGTAGAGCAGGCCAGAGGGAACCTGGGGAACTGGGACTGCCAGGACTGCGGCCCCCCAAAAATTGAGGTCACTGAGGGTGACCTTGGGCAGCTTATTCATTCACCATTAACAGCCCTCTCTCTCTCGGAGTCCTGAGAGGGGCCACCTGGCCTTTTCCTCTCCACCCTCCTCCCACCCCACCCACAGTCTCATTGACTCTGCTGCAAGCTAGAGGTGACAGTGTCTAGCTGGAACTCTTGGAGCCCTGAGACTGCGCCTCAGCGGGGCATCTCCCTAACCCCATCTGTTTCCTCCCCTGGGGAGTCTTTATCACTGTCACTACCTGAGAGCCAGGGCGGCTGGCTTGTCTTACTCCTGCTGTTAGGAAAATCGATGGACTTAAGAAATGAATGAGGGGCCCATGTTAGGGCAGGAAGTAGGGCTAAGGAGCCCTGGAGGCAGCCAGGCTGGGCAGGGTCGAGTATAATAAGCCTAGGGTGGGCAGACAAGGCTCCTAGCTCCACTCCTTCAGCCTGTTCATCCCAGCTCATCAGGGCTGCCTGGGGACCAGCTAAGCCTTGCTGTGTCCATGGGGTCTTGCCTTAGCAGACATGAGAAGTTTTGGAAGACAATAGGAGCTTGAGATGGGCTGTGGGGACCTGAAGGAACAGATTCACAGCTCTGCCCCAGGGCAGGTTACACCTCCCATGGCCCTGGCTGCCCAGCCATCCCATCTTCCCTTAGCACTTTGGGGGGCTCCTTCTAAGCACACCTGTGATGGAGCCTTTCACACTTTTCTCAGGGCTCCGTTAGCAGCTGTCCATGGGCTGACCCCAGTTATGGAATCCCTACAATGTTTAATGTCTTTGAATTTGAGTCGCACATGCACAAGTCCAGGAATCTGGGTGGCACAAACGGTTTGGGTTTGACTGCTAACCTAAATGGTTGTTTGAATCTACCCAGAGGTGCTTCAGAAGAAAGGTCTGGCAATCAGCTTCTGTAAAGATTACAGCCAAGAAAACCTGATGGAGAGCAGAGATTAGTGGTATTCTGTAACCCAGGGGGTCCCCATGAGACAGGTACAGGCATTCACAGAGCCCTCAACTACAGTGCCTTCCTCCCATCTCCCCTTTGGGCCTACAGCTTTCATATACTCTGCCGACCTCTGGAAAGGGCCCTCCTCCCCTCAAGCACCCTGCCCTGAGGAATTGCCTCCATCTGCCCTGCTTGGGTGTAGATGGGATGGGGTAGGGCTTTGGGTGGAGGCTGCCTGGGTTCTCTGTTCCAGACAGAATTTCCTCAGCTGATGAACTCCTGGTGGTTTTACAGCCAGAGCCACCTCCCTACACATCCCTTCACAGACCAAGGGCAGGCCAGGTGGGGGCAGGCCAACAGGAAGTACTACCTCAAGGGGCCTGAGGGCAGTAGACCTGGGAGATGCTCAGAGTACCAACCCTAAGGGACCCAGGCTATGCGGTCTCCCCACAAGATGTGTACTCAACAAAGTCACACAATCTGAGCCTTGAAATCAGGCCCAATGTCTGGGTGCCTAGATGGAGGCCCAACCAGGGCCTCCAGGGAATGTCAAGATCACTTGGCAGAGGGAAAAGTAGTCACTCACTCACCTAGTCATCCATTCATTCATTTGTTCACTTATCCATAGAACCTTTCCTCGGAACCTGGTACCGGGGAAGTAGCACCTGTGGCAGATATAGCTCCTGGCCCTCATGGGTAACCTTCCAGCAAAGAAGTCCTTGGGTGGCACAAACAGTTAAGTACTCAACAACGAGCCAAAAAATCAACAGTTCAAACCCACCCAGAGGTTCCTCAGAAGAAAGTCCTAAAGCTCTCTGCTTTCAAAGATCACAGCCTTGAAAATCCTAGTGAGTACAGTTGTAAAACTCTGTACACTGGGGTTGCTGTGATTCGGAGTTGATGCCACAGAATCTGACAATTAACAAAGGAGGACAACTCTTTCCAAGTGAAGAAATAAAACACTAAGAATTCCAGATAGACACAGGTGTTGTTGTTGTTAGGTGCCATCGAGTTGGTATCAACTCAACTTGGAAAAAGATCCAATGAAGCAATGAACTTGAGGGAATAGGTAGTGGAGATAGGAAGGCCAGGAGGGGACCTTTGAAAGGGACTGAGGAGCTGGTGTAGGAAGAGCTGGGAGAACAGGGTATCAAGTCCAACTGTATCAAGGTCCTGGGGTAGACCTGAGAAAGCAAATTCAAGAAAGAGTGAAGGCAACACCGATAAGGGGAAGTGAGGGAAAAACAGCAATGAAGCGGTGAGCTAAGCCCTACAACGTTCAATAGACTTTTGTGAACCCGGGTGAAGACCTGG
>NW_006408892.1:784498-823434 GCF_000296735.1 Chrysochloris asiatica | reverse complement strand
AAAAAAAAAAAAAAAAGTAAATAGGAACCTTTACAACAAAAAGATACTTTACATCAATGTCCGTTGCAGGGAAAAAGCAGGATAACTGTAGTTGCAAGAAGGAGAATGTCATCATTGAGATGAAACAAATGTATGATTTGTTGAATGTAAAGCTGATGATTTTGTGTATAAACCTTCATTCAAAAATTAAACCACAAATAATAAAATAAACAAAAGAAAAAAGAGTGAAGGGGTAAACAGGGTGGGGCCAAGTCAGAGAATGGGCAGAATGCCCTGAGGGGGCATCAAGAGAACCTTTTAAAAGTTCTGTCAGCATTTATTGAAGGCCTCCTATATGCAGAGCCTGTATCCTGAGGTGGAGACAGTGCAGAGATGTAGAAACACTAAATCCCTCAAACTCAGAGAAAAACCTTGAGACAATAAATCCACGAGGACCCAACAGATGGTTCTCAAAGGAAATGAGGCTTACCCTATCCAGAGAAGCAGTGATCCCTGAGATGGAGGCAGAGAAGATGACATGGAGAGATGGAGCAGCTGGGGACTTTAGACCCAGAGAGGAAGAGGGGCTGTGTGCTGGTGACCAGGGGGGCGGGGGTGGGGGAGGGAGGGTAGGGGGGCATGCCGGCTTCTAGGATATACCCTTTGGTTGGTTGATGATGTATGGAAGGTATTGCAACCATGGCAATGAAACGATATACGATAGGATGAATGTAAAACTAATGTTCTCCCATGTAAACTATGACATAATTCACAATAAAACATTTAAAAAAAAAAAGGAAATTTAGCTAGGAAGGGTTTGGGAGGGCTGTACCTGGTACGTCACCTCCCATCTTTCTCAACCAAAAACTGCTGCCCAGCCTTTGGCCCAGAGGAGATGGTGAGAGAGGGAAAGGGGTCCCCACAAAGCATAGGAAAGTCCTTACCACAACCACCATGTGACCCACCTGGGGCTGCTCTGTTCATTCAGCTGCCCCAAACACCAGAGTCCGCTCCCTCCACATGCTCAGGTTGAAAGGTTCCATCTCCTGTGACTCCCCCAATTCTAAAACTCCTCAGGTCTGTCCCTAAGTTCCTCTCTCTAAATTCACTCTAGGAGCCCCGGACAGCGCATACAGTTAAGTTCTCTGCTACTAGCTGAAAGGTTGGTGATTTGAACCTACCCCGAGGCGTCTCGGGAGAAAGGTTTCTGAAAGGTCCCAGCCTTGATAATCCTTTGAAGCAGTTCTACTTTGCACACATGGGGGTTTTCAGGATTCGGAATCAAGTTAACAGCGACTAATAACAAATTCAATTCATATGGCCCCTCCTCCCCACCCTCATAGCCCCTAAAGCAAAGACTTGGCCCCTGCAAAGGGCTGGATCTTGCTTTGTGGCTGCACTGGGTTGAAGCATGTCCCCACAAAATTCCATGCTCCCTGGCACCCCAGAATGGGACCTTATTTAGAAATGGGGTCTTTATGGATATAACGGTTTAAGGATCTTGAGATGAGAATCATCCTGGATTAGAATCAAAAACACCCCAAAAAACTCCACCCAAACCCATGGCCATGGAGTCAGTTGTGACTCACAGTGACCCTCTAGGAACCCAGCTGGGGTGATGTGGCCACAAGCGAAAGAATGCCTGGAGCCACGGGAAGCTGGAAGAGACAAGAGAGGATTCTCCCCTAGAGCCTGACTTCGGACCTCTGGCCTTCAAGACTGAGAGAGAACCAATTCCTATTGTTTAAAATGTGTTGTACTAGCGTGACTTTCATGTTGCTGGAAGCTTTGCCACAGGTATTTCAAGTGCCAGCAGGGTTTACCTATGGTGGGCAGGTTTCAGCAGAACTTTTAGATGAAGATGGACGAGGAAGAGAGGCCTGGCTATCGACTTTCACAAATTAGTCAACGAAAACCTATGGATCACAAAACAGCACCTTTTCCTTCCCACTTATTTTGTCCTCAAGAGGGATTGATCAGTCACTGGAGGAAGACATCATGTTTGATGAAGTAGAGGGCAAGGGAGACCCTTAGTAGCCACAGAGACTCAAACATGCAGAGATCATGAGAATAACATAGGACCAGACAATATTTTGCTCTGTGTTCCATGTGAGTAGCATTGTTGTTATGTACTATTGAGTTGGTTCTGACTCAGTGAAATGACCCAGTGTCCGGTTTCCTAGGCTGTAAATCTTTGGCAGGAACAAAATGCCTCAGCTTTCTCCCTTGGAGTGGCTGGTGGGCTCATACCGGTGACTTTATGATTCATAGTTCAATGCTTATCCTACAGTCACTGGGCTCCCATGGGGTCACCATAGTCAGAATCAACATAGTGGCCACTACCTCTCTCTCTTCACCCAGTTTGTAGGACTTTGTTATGGTGGCCACAGGAGACTCACACAGTGGCGATGGACAGGATACTGTGTCTCTCTATGACTTAGTTTCTTCAGCAGTGTGATCACGTCTCTTGGAGAGCAATGGTGAGGGGTCAGGAAGTTCATCCCCAAAGGTGCCTACAGCAAGTGCTTTCAATGGGTGCTCAAGTAGCCACTGTCCTCGTCACAACCAGGTGCTTTCCTGGATACTCTGCCTCAGGTCAGACCCCAGCCTGGCCCTGGAGGGTCTTTCTTTATTATAAATCTGATAACGATGGCCAGAATTCCAAGTGTTACGTGCTCCTCGTGGTCTATATGGCATCTTCACCCTACACAACTGTTGTGTGTAACGTTGAGTCGATTCTGACTCACAGAAACCCTGTATAGGGTTTCCGAGAAAGACCAGTGGATTTGAATTGTGGATCTGGTGATTAGCAGGCCAGCGTCACACAAGGACACACAATTAAACAGAGAGCTTCTAGACGAAGATGGACAAGAGAGGCCAGGCAATTGACTTTCACAAATTAGCCAACGAAAACCTATGGATCACAGAGCAGCACATTTTCCTTCCAGTAGTGGCTGTCGGCAAACTCCTATTCCCCTTCCTGAAAACTCAGAGAGCACCTCCTCTAGGGTGCCTTTCCAGATTTCCCTGGGCAGAGCGGATCCCACCTGCCCTCCTCACATCATGTGCACAAATCTGGTCACTCACAGTACCCAGCTTAGTCCCAGAATCTGCCTACTTCTCTTCGCCGTACCAATTCCCTACCCCATTTTAGACAATTCCCTGACCTCTGCCCAAACCTCTTGCTGTCTCCACTTCTGTTCCAGCCCTTGTTCTCCTCAGCAGCTGTCAGTCCATAGCTCTCTCTTGCTCACACACCCTCCATGGCTCCCCATTGCTCGACAGTCTACCCCCCATCTCCTATCCCTGAGATTCTGCATGACCAAGCCTTCCCTGCTGCAGCTCCCTTCTCTCTTCACCTCATTCATTCAGTTTCAGCTAAACTAGACTTCTCATTGTTTCTCAAACATCCTACCTTGTTCCTGCCTCAGGACCTTTGTACCTGCTGTTCACTATGCTGGGTATGCTATTCCCAGCTCTCCCCATCTGGTTCCTTCTGCTCCTTCAGATCTCAGCTCATGTGTTACCTTCCCAGAGAGCCCCTTTGGCCCACCTACAGAAGCCCCCACCCCTCCCCAGGCCACATTGCTGGGTTTTCTCTTCCTCCCAGAATGTAATAATGTATCACTTTAGTAACTGACATCCCACTAGGAACTTCATGAAGGCTGACCGGAGCCTGCCTGGGTTCCTTCCCCCTGTGTCCTCAGAGCACAGTCTGAGGTCAGACATACAGTCCTGCTCAGTATGTGTTTGCTGAAAACTGACTGGGCAGCTCTGGCAGTGGAGTGGTTATGAATTGGACTGCAAACCTTAAAGTCAGCAGTTCAAAACTACCAGCTGTTCTGCAGGAGAAAGATGAGGCTTTCTGCTCCGGTAAAGATTTACAGCCTTGGAAACGCCGTACAGAGTCTCTATGAGTCGGAACCAACTCCACAGCACATCACGATGACCATGACTGGGCAACCAACCCCACAGGTCTGGGACAACATGCCTCTGTCTTCACATTTCCGTCAGCTAGCTCAGCCCCATTCCCGAATGCCAGTCAATATTCCCAGGGGGAAAACCAGTCCGTGTGCTGCCTGTGCCCCAGTGTTCCCTGGGTACTGTCTGCATGGAGTGACTTCCCCAGGAGATGAAAAGGAGGTCATGGGAGTGAGAGGGGTCTTCTAACCCAATTCCATTGCCCCCTCTAGCTGTGTGACATTAGGCAGGTCAACCAGCCTCTGTAAGCAGGTTCCCCACCAGCAGTGATAGAAGGTGGGAGCTCTAGAAGGAGAAGCCATCATTGTTAGCATTATTTGTTGTTACTCAATTTCATCCAACTAAAAGTGACGCTATTCAGAAGAGAATGAAACGCGGCTGATCCTGAGTCATCCGCACCATTGGCTAGGGATTGAACCACTGCACGCCGTAAGATTTTCATTGGCTGAGTTTTGGAAGTTGATTGTCAGGCCTAGTCTGAAAGCTCTGCTGAAGCATCACAGCAACATGCAAGCCTCACTCATAGGTGGGGATTGCAAAGAGGTGCACTGGTTTCAAATTAAAACCAGGTCTCCCGCATGGGAGGAAAGAATTCTCCCATAGAACCACTACTGCCTTGTGTTATTCTTGTCACTCTATTGTTGTTATTGCTTCAATGGCTGGCACTATTTCCTTAAATCACCAACTTTTCTAGTCAGTCCACCCTGGCTGCCCAGCCCCCATAGAACTCTGGGAATCACTCACCCTGGGTGCAGGGGTATCCCTGCTGAGCCACCACCAAGGACCCTGCCGCTTTCAGAGCAGATGAGTTATCATTTGCCAGGTGTGGGACTGCCGGATCCTGGAGAGACCTGTAAGGATGAGACACAGGGCGTGGGGTGGAGACAGGGCCCCAGGAGTTTTAAATGTGGACAACCCACAGAACACAAGGGCTTTCAGACCAGATTCCCATCTGACTTTGTGTCAACGAGCTGGGCCACCTTCAACTATACAAGAAAGCTTAAGATCCGTGGCCTACTCTGGTCCTGTCTCCTTCCTCTGGGACCTTGATGTCCTTTTCCCAAACCAGTCTGAAAGCTCCCTCCTCAGCTGCCTAGCATTGCCCAATGAATGCCATCTGCCCTTCCCCATTCTGTTGCTTAGCTGTTGAGTCGGTTCCAACTCATAGCTATCCCACTACTCCATAGGTTTTTCTTGGCTGTAATCTTTACAAGATCAGCAGTTCAAACCCACCAGTAGTTCCAAGGGAGAAAGATGAGACTTTCTGCTCCCTTAAAGATTTATAGTCTGAGACTCCCTATATGAGGTCGCGATGAGTCGGAATCACCTTGATGGCAGTGGGTTGGGTTAGGTTTGGGTTAATCTTTACAGAAGTAGATCACCAGGACTTTCTTCAATGACATTGCGGAGTGTGTTTGGATCATCAACCTTTAGGTTAGTAGACGAGCACAAACCGATGGGCATGAAATTGATCTGACTCATGGTAACCCTGTAGGACGGAGTAGACCTGCTCCACGGGGTTTCTGAGACTGCCAGTCCTTACAGAAGTAGACTGAGCCAGCTTGCGTCTGTAGAGAGGCTGGTGGGTTTGAATCGTTGATCTTTTAGTTAACATGCCAACACTCTACCCACTGCTACCCCGACTCCTTATTGCACCACCCAGGGCTCTAGAATTCCCATGTGATTGGGAGCTGGCATCACATCAACTCTGACTCATGACTCCGTGCACAAAGAGTGCAACTGCTGTTCCATAGGGGTTTCAAGGCTGTGACCATTCACTAGCAGATCACCAGGACTTTCTACCGAGGTACCTCTGGATGGGTTCAAACTGCCAACCTTTTGGCTTGTAGTTGAACAATTAACCATTTATGCTATCCAGACTCATGTCCTTCCCCAGGTTTCTTCCAATTCCTTCATCTCACGGAGATCTGGGTGGGTAAAGTGGGGAAGGGCTGGTTGGAGGATGAAGGAGCCAGAAATAAGCTCTGTTGAGCAGGTCCTATTTTTCTCTTGGTCCTTCAAATCCTCACACCTCCCCGCCTCCACAACTGCCCTGGGGCCTGTAACTCCTCCTAGAATTCACCCCATCTCTACAGGGCTGTCTTCGGAAGTTCCATATGGGTACCAGGCTCTGGGACCTATCCTAGAGAAGCGGGTGGAAAGGAACACAGGATAGTCCCCATGTGGAGTAAGGGGGTGACTGGCTAGATAACAGAATGGGGTTGAAGGAGAAACACGTTGTGAAATGTTTCAACTGCCCCTTCTTCCTCCAGACTCCTGGAGAGTCGCAGGTTGATGGTGGGGGGCAACCACTTGGATGGCTCAGGGACTGCTTCCTCTAGCCAGGAGGGTCTTGGAGCTGACCCTGTTTGTGGGAGGGCAGGGGGCTTGTCCAAGGTCACTGTCTAGCCAGCGACAGCATCAGAATGGCAATTCTGACTCTCCTCCCTACTCCTCCCCATTCCACCTCATGGCTCTGTCTCATTCATCTGGAACTCCCAAAGTCCTCTGGGGTCATGGGCAGCTGAAGGGAGGATGTATGGAGGGGGTTGAAGGAGGAGACTGAGCCCCTGGAGCCCCTGGGAAGGGAACAAGTCAGGGCTTCACTGCTCAGTCCTGTCTGGGCCTCTGGTGAGGCAGAGGATCCCAGAGATAGGGGAGACATCCTCAATCCCTGGCCCCCCAAATAGGAACCCTCTAACTCCCATATTAGGGTTAAACTCTGGAAGAAGAGAACCCCAGAATGAACCCCACTAACTGGGTTATGAGTCAGAGGGTCTGTCTGTAAATCTCAGCTCTGTTCCTGTCCCACTGGGTGACCTTGGGCCAGTGCTAACCCTCTCTGGGCCTCAGCCCCTTCCCCTGTCATTAGGGAAGGAAACTGAAAGCTTAGGGAAGAGATGGCGCACAGTAGGGGGTGGGGGCTCCCTTCCACTCGGCAGTGAGGGGAATCCCCACACACATTGGTGGAAAGAGAAAGGTCTTGAGGGAGTGTAGAGGAAAGGCTGGGAGGCGGCAGATGAGTGGAGACCAGTGGGGGCCACCTCTCTTTCCTCTCCCTTCTGAAGATGGTGCCCGCCCTGATGGTCCTCATGCCCCTGCCCCTATCTCCGCCTGGTTTGTAAGATCCCACCCGGAGTCCCCTGTTACTTGGATGTGTGGGGGCTGTGGAGCCGACTCCCGGCTCAGAGTGGGGGGAAGGGGTGCCCCTCCCGCCCGAAGCTCTCCTTTGGATTTTCCGAGTAGACAAGCCCGGACCATTGCCCACTCAGGAGGAGAAGCTGGGACCCCCGTGCCCTTCCCTGCCGCCCACTCACCGGCCGTCGCTGGCCGCAGCCGCTCGAGCCCCGCCAGCCCCGAGAGCAAAGCCAAGTGCACTGGCGGGCAAGGGCGTGCTGGCGGGAGGGAGGAGTGCGCGCGCCGCCGCAGAGAGGGCCCCCTCCCCGACTCCTGGCCCCGCCCGCCGCCACCGCCCGGGAAGGGGGCGCTGACCAGAGGGAAGGAGGGGAACGCTGCTAGCTGCCTTCCCTCTCTCGGAGCCTCTCCGCAAAGTAGGGGAGAAGCGGGGAAAGCCCCCTCCGGGTCTCCTTCCAGCCCACTGCCCCCAGGGCGTGGCAGCAAATACCAGATCACGCTCAAAGAAATGGGGAACTCTCTGCAGACGCCGGCCAAAGGCGCTCGGTTTAAAAATAGGGAAACTGAGGCCCGGAGAAGGTGAGCCCCAGATCTGGCCCAGGGCCCCAGCAATACAGAACGCAGCTGCCCCTGTCATTCAGGGGGCTGCTCTTGAGTGTGCGAGTTAGAGCGAGAACATCTTATGCAAACCCTCCCATTTCGTAACGGCTCTGGGGCGCAGGGGACCCCAAGGGACCTAGGAGGCTGGGGGAGCTAGTGACGTTGCCCGGGCGGGAAGGTCCCAGCAACGGAGGGGGACCTCAGTAGCCCGAAAACAAACCACAGAAAACTTATGTACCTCGTCTGCGAGCTGATGACGCCTCCTCACGCCTGCACGAATCCCGGACCCCGGACTTGTGGACCCCGCTGGACACGAACGGTGGAGGCAGCGGGATTGTGAAGGTCACTCTGACAAATTAGAACAATGCGGCTCGCGGGGTCTGGGTCACTAGGGTCACTAGAGGAACGGGGAGAGAAACCCACTAGCGGATTTAGCCCTCCGGTGACCTTGGCCCTGTTCAGACCCTCTCTGAGCCTCAGTTTCCCAGTTAATGAGCAGCGCCGATCTCCGGGGTCCCCTCAGCTCTACGAATTCGTAGGGTTCTGCTAGTCTTGCTAAAACGCTTTTCTCCTTCTCCAGCCCCCCAATAACGGGGAACGTCGTCTCAATCACCCTCGCCCTCTCTGTCCCCCTCTTGCCCTGCCAGTCCAGGAATCCCCAATCAACCGTCTGCCGCGGCCTGGGGCGAGTAGGGTTTCCTCCCGGAAGCCAGGAGGCTTCTATGAGGCTCCATCCTTTTATATATATATTTTTTCTTTTCTTTCATTCATTCTAAAAATAGACACCTCCCAGGGGCGGGGAGCTTCTTGTGAAAGGTAATGGGCTCCCGCGATGGGTCCAGAGGCCGGGATTCCGAGTGCGGGCGGGGCTAGGGAAGAGGGACGGGGGAGGGGCCGGTAGCGTACCCCCTCTTTGTGTGAGACGCGTACGGAGGGCGCCGCTAGCCTTACGGTGACTGAGTGCAGAGAAAAGGAGAACAAAGGGGAGAGGGTCCAGGGGCTCTGCACAGTGGGGGTTCTGCCTTGTGGAAGCGGGAGAGTCATGGGGGCACGGCAGGCGAGGGACGCCACCCTGAACCCCGGTGGGAAGACTTAACGCTTGGTGGGTTTGGAATGGTGCTTTGTGAGATACGGAGAGAGGCAGGGAGAGATGGTGACAGAACGCGCAGGGAGGGTCCCTGTCCCTGTGGACCCCTACAATCACCCTAGTCCCGAAGCTGTTCCTGTCTCTGCAGTGTCCCTACAGTTCCCTCTCCGGGAGGCACACATTCAGATTTCAGACCTCGCTTGTGTGGTGTGACAGGTTACGTTCTTGTCCCGCTTAAACCCCTGCCTCCTTACTCCGTCACCCTCTTCCTTTAAACCTAAAGGGAGTTCTGACTCCGCTTTCCTCGGCCAGACCCTGGGTGGTTCAGCCGCATGCAATCTTTGTCCTAGCCCCTCACTGTCCCCCTGCGCTGCCCACCACATTCTGGCTATGCCTAGGGGCCTTTGTACCTGCCATCCTGCCGGGACAACCAGACTCCTAGACACCCTTCCATCCCCTCTCGCTTTCCAGTGCCATCCAATGTCACTCTGGCTTTCTTCCTTGCTACCCCTCAGTCTCTGGTGGGATCTGGTCTCTCAGTTTACCTTTAGGGCAAATCTGACTTGGGCCGTTAGGTAGATGGGGAGAAATCTGACCCTTTCCTACCCCGAGGGTATTCAGAGCCTAATCAGAGGACGGAGCTACCCTCTGCCCAGGTAGCCACCCTGGGAAGCACCCCCAGGACATGACACCCCAAATCTATTCAAAACCGATTCTATAGGGCGTCGCCTATGACTGGGAAGCTGAAAACCTAGCCAGGAGTCACACGTTCGGCACCCGGGTTCTTAACCCGTTTCAGGAATAACGCGGCTAGGGAATGACACCTCTGGGAAGGTGTGAGGGAGAAAGATGCCGACCTTCCCCTTTGTATTCGCGTTTACGCCATGCTATATTGTATTATAATTTTTGAAACCTAGGGAGGGATAAAGGAAAAGTGCTTTGTTGGAGAATGTAAAGACCGGGAAAGGGGTGCACCCCGTAAAACGGAGAACATAGTGGTGGTGGTGGTTATGTGCTGTGGAGTCGGTTCAAAACGGAGAACATAGTGGTTGAGAAATCAATCCCCGCCTAAGCACTCCTTTAAACCGCCTTAAATGTTTTTGGCTGTGTAGGATAAACACTGGGCTGCAAAGCGGGAGAGAGATGAGGCTTTTTGTTCCCGCAAAGATTTACAGCCTCGGAAACCTTATATAAGGGTGGTTTTGAGTCGGAACTGACTTGATGGCGTTTAACAACAAAAACACCAATTTGCCTAGAAATCGAGGGGACCTCAGTGGGTGGAGGTTCCAAGAGCAGAGATTGAGAGAAGTGCCTCCTGGTTTGGAAGACGAAAGGAGCGCGGGTGTCGATGAGGGCAAGGACTGTCGCCTCAGTAGTCAGCTCCAGGGTACAGTGTTTGTGGAGGTGAGAGCACCGCTTCTTTGCGCACTTTCCTGCATGGCCAGAACCTGCTCCACGTCTGCAGGCAGGCGCAGGTTCAAGGTCAGCCGAGTGGGGTGACGATGCTTGGCGAGAGGACCCCACGTACGAGTCTGGAAGGCGTCAGGGAAATACGAGGCTAAGACAGCGGTGGAAGGTATCGTCTACGAGGCTCCTCACGACTTGGCGAGCAAGGGCGCGAGAGAAAGACGGTGAATTGGAGGCGCCTGGACTGGGGATGCCGGATAACATACGTAACACTAAAAATTTACTCCTTGTATTTTTTTTTGAAATTCAAATTTAACCGGGCGTTTTGTTTGTTTTTATTTTTTGCTAAAACCTGGAAACTTTGGGTCCGCATGCAGGGTTCCTAGCTGTCTGAAAGCTTCAGCTCCAGGAGCTGAAGTTGTCCGACCCCCAGTATTTCCGCTGGGCACCCAGCATTCCCAGTGTCTTCTCAAGACTCTCATATATCTCCCATTGTCCCCGTCACAGTTCTAGTGGTCCTCATTGTCCATATCCCCTCGCTGCTCCGCCTCCACTCCTTTGTCTTCCCCTGCTCTCTTCCCACCGTCCCTCTCCCGTGGTCCCTTGGGGCACGCTAGGGGGAACCCCGGCCGCCGATCCCCGCGCAGGCGCAGAATTACACGGCTTCCCCAGGCCCTGCTGCCACCCCCGCACTGCGGGCCCGCGCGCACGGTTGCCATGGCGAACGCGGGGCCGAGTGGAAAGCTCGGAAAGACCCCCGCGGGCGCTCCCTGCTTCACCACCTCAGCCTAAGCTCCACTCCGGTTTGAGCCGGTTTACCCGCCCCGCCCCCCTGCGCACTGCGGCGGCGAGGATTCCCCGGTCCTGGGAAGGGGGCAGGCGAGTGGTTGCGTGTGCGCGCCAGGCGCGGCGTTCCCCGCCCCTCCTCGACGGGCGCGCCCCGGGAAAGCCCTGGCGCCTTGAGCGAAAGGCTAGCGCAGGCGCAGAGGCTTCCTACGTCTACTCGGCCCCGCCCGGGAGGTGCCCGGTAGTTCTGGCAACACTGAGCGCGGGATGGGCTGGGAGCGCACGGGACTCCCCTCGCACGCCCCCTCCCGCAAGCTGCGGCGAAGCAGGGGATTCCCTGCTGCAGGCGCGCAGGCGCAGGCTGGAATGCCGGCGGTAGAGCCGCAGCAAGAAGGGGCTTTTCTGTAAAAGGAATCCGACGTTACTATTCCATTCATACATCCGGAGATTGAAGGCACCACTCTTAAATCGTGTCCAAACCCCAATCTTTGTTCGCCAGCAGTCCACTTAAGGTCCTCAGCGGAGACGGTCACGCGCAACTCATACACCTTCCCTTCCCTGGTCTCACGTCTGCCATGGCTCCCACACCACAGGGGCAAGTCCCCTCCTCAGCACAGCGTCCGAGGCTTTCTCGCCTGGCTTCCTCCTTCCGGTTTATCGCTCTTTTGCGGAGTCCTTCTTGGAACATGTCCTTCCAGGGCACCACCTCTTTTATTCTCCAGACAGCCTAGCTTCTGAATAGGTTTTTCTTTTGACTTCCCCCCAGGTTAGAAGCCTTAGTGGCGCTGTGGGTTAATTACTGGGCTGCTAGCCTCAAAGCCAACAGTTCAAACTCACCAATTGCCAGAAAGATGAAGGTGTCTGCTTTAGATAATATTTAGTCTTAGAAACCCTAAGTTCTACTCCGTCCTATAGGAGGGCAGTGGTGGCTCACCCAACTTAATGTGTCTAAAACGGAGCTCTGGTAGCGTAGTGGTTATGAATCGGGCTGTGAACCGTAAGGTCAGCAGTTTGAAACTACCAGCTGCTCCGCGGGAGAAAGATGAGGCATTCTGCTCCCGTAACGACTTACAGCCTCGGAAACCCTGTACAGGGTCGCTATGAGTCGGAACTGACTCCACGGCTCATAACAACAACAAGGTGCGCAGTTGAGTTTATCAGCCGCTCCACGGGAGAAAGATGAGGCTTTCTGCTCTCACAAAAATTTGCAGCCTCGGAAACTCTATAGTCACTATGAGTTGGAATCAACTGAAGGGCACTTAACCCTCTTATGATTTATCTTCCCTTCCCGATTTCCCGTGTTAAAGGCCATGGAGTCAGACTCATAACGAGGCTGTATAGGGGTTCCAAGGAGCAGCTGCTGGGTTTGAACTGCTGACCTTGTGGCTCAAACTGACCTTGCCATCCAGCACATTACCCTGCAGTGCCACACCAGGGCTCCACCCCCCTTGTAACCATTAAAAAAATGAAAATTTAGACTTTTTGACTGTTAAAGAGTCTTGTTCAAGGTCCCAGGAGTAAGGGGCAGAGGCAGGATTCGAACCCAAGCCTCTATTTGTGCGGGAAAACATTGGGCATCTCCACTTACATCGAGTTGAGGCATTTTTTTGTCCTGAATTCCTGCTGCCAGCTCTGTTACTTGCCCAGCAGCTTTCCAGGGCTGTGACTGTTTCCCCATCCATAAAGAGAATCCATGTTTCACGACCACCAGACCACCACTCACTCATCTGTCACTTTGGTACTGTGGTGGCTTGTGTGTTGCTGTGATGCTGGAAGCTATGCCACGGGCATTTTCAGTATCAGTAGGGTTACCCAAAGGAGCTCTGGTAGCGTAGTGGTTATGAATCGGGTTGCGAACCACAAGGTCAGCAGTTCGAAACTACCAGGTGTTCCACAGGAGAAACATGAGGCTTTCTGCTCCCGTCAAGATTTATAGCCTCGGAAACCCTGTACAGGGTCGTTATGAGTCGGAACTGACTCCATGGCACCTAACCACCACCAGGGTTACCCAAGGTGGACAGGTTTTACTAAGAGACTTAGGAGAGGCAGACTCTTCTGAAAGTTTACCCACTGAAAACCTTATGAATAGCAGTGGAACATTGTCAGATAGAACGCTGGAAGATGAGCCCATTATATTTGAAGTAAGTTAAAATATGACTGGGGAAGACCTGCCTCCTCAAAGCATAGCTGATGTGAATGGAGTAAAGCTTTTGGGAACTTCATTTGCTGATAGGGCACAACTCAAAATGAGAAACAAACATCCATTAATAATTGTTGTTGTTGTTGTTAGGTGCCATTGAGTTGGTACCAACTCATAGCGACCTTATGCACAGCAGAATGAAATACTGTCCAATCCTGGGCCAACCTCACTGCTGTTGCCACGACAGGGGTAAATCACAGAACCCATCTCACAGCCTTACTAGGCACTCTCCCAGGGCCAACAAAAAGCATAAAGTAATAACAGGGCCGTGGAATATAAAGTGGAGGGTCAGTGACGGAGAGGAAACCCCCCAACAAGATGAACGAGCACAGTGGCAGCAGCAATGGGCTCAAGGGTAACAATTGAGGGGATGGCGTAGGACCGGGCAGTGTTTAGGGTCACTGAGTTGGACCTGACTCAACAGCACCTAACAAGAGTGTCTCACCGAGTTATCCCTTGCTGCCTCTCATGGTTGGGACCTGGTACCCAGTACTGGCCACTCTCCCTGAATGACTGATGGGGACTCTGGTTACTGGTGCCCCCATAGGCTCCTCCCCCCCCTAGGGGTTTCTCCTGGATAACCCATATGCCTTTGTCTCAAGGGTTGGCTCTTGTAGCACTCTAACCTGCAGCTCAAAGTATGTGGTTATTGTCACTTTTAAAATGTCAACTCCCACTGTTTCCTCCAGCCCCTGCACACTCCACTCAAGCTGTACCCAATTATCAGCTGCACCTCCTCCCCAAGAGTTGACATCTCCCAACCTTTCCACAAGGCTCCTTCATCCCTTTCCATTTCTCGTCTTTATGAAGAACTCCTATGCATTCTTCAAAATCCTTCCTCTGTGAAGCCTTCTACCTCCCACCCCACAGCAGACACCAACTTTCTCTAGCCCAGCCATAACCCATGGGGCTGGGGCACTCAAAAAATATCTGCATTCATGACTTGAGATCTGGAGAAGTTTGTTCCCAGCAGGGGGAACCCAGAGCAAGTCCCAATGGGGGTGGGAGGGAAGAGACCAAACCTGCTGTCCCAGGAGCTGAGTCATGAAGGGAAGCAGGAAATACGGGGTAGGAGCGTGCAGGGCTGCTGGAAGGGTGATGATTGTTGGATGGAATGCCAGAGAGGTGAGCTGGGTAAGTCCTTCACCCCATCCTCCCACTCTATGCCTGTTCCCTCCTCTCTTGGCAGGTGACCTCCATTCAAGGTGGGGCTGCCCATGGCCTGAAGTGTAGCATACGCTGAAACACGTTTCATCATTACACAGTCAAACCCAGGTTCACATCTCTTCCTCGATGGCTTTCCAAATGGGCAGCTTTGGATGGTCCCCTCAATTCTCCAGGACTGGACCGGGCACCTCCAGTTTGGGAGTAATAGCAGCAGCACTGACACTTCTACTGTCAAGTTCCCTGGCCAGCTCTGAAATGCAGGCTCAGGAGGCTGAGAATCTGTCTGTGGCTCTGCCTCTGATGCGCTGTGCAACCTCGGCCAGTGGGTTGACCTCTCTGAGCCCAGGCTCTTTTAGCAGTTCCAGCAAGGCTACTGTGGACATTTGTATCAGTCACTGGACTGGGTACAGACATTTGTAAACAGCCCAGTCAATGAGGAGGCACCTTTTGTTAAGCTACACTGAGGCCTCTGGGGAGATTAACAGCCCAGCTCTGCAAAGCTCAATAGTGACCCTGGCTTATCCACCTCACTGAGACTGTCTGGGTCCCTGCTTTTTTCCATGTGGTATCCCAGTGTAAATGGGTCGGAATCAAATCGACAGCACTTAGAGACAACAACAACATCCCAGTGTCGAATCAAGTAGGCACTATGGGTACAGAGTCCCCCTTTCCCAGTCCCACATAGTAACTCCCTCCCACTCATCCATCTGTCCCCAAGGCCCTCCTTGCCCCCTCCCATCCGCCCCAGCCCCTGGCCACTCCAGTCCACACGCATCCACACACCTGCCTTTATTGGGAGCCCATCCTCGGGCTCTTCTTGTACCTGGGTCGCTCAGTGCAGGGACACTCCACGGGAGGACGGGTTATAATGCGTGGAGCCCCAGGCCCATGACGGACACCCGGCCTCTCCTGACCCCCTTGTCCCCCTTGGTGCGCCCAGCTGGCCGCAGATGGCTCCCAGTCCAGGGGTGGGTGCCTCACTTTGGGGCATTGAAGGGCACAGCCCGCTGGTTCATGGGGTTGTCGGGTGAGCGCATCCACTCCTTCTTGAGTAGCTGCTTCAGCTGTGACAGTCGCATGTTGGGGTTCTCTAGCTTGAGCCTTGGCAGCTGCGCCTCCTCAAAGGCTGTGAAGGCTGCCCGCATGCGCCGCTCAGGGTGCCGGTCAGCCGCCTCCTCAGCCACACTGCAAGGACAGGGACGTCAGTGGTCTGGGGGCGCTGGCAGGGTGCAGGGAAGGGAGACTCCCAGCATCTTATGCTCCTTACCTGAGCACGGCGATGGCATCCTCTACAGTGCGTGCCTCCACGCTGCCCTCCTCCAGCACGCGCCGGTTCACGTTCTCCTCCAGTGGTACCTCCAGGTGGCTCCGGGCCTTCTCGGCTGGGGGTGCAAAGAGGAGGCGGCAGGAGAGAATGACAGGAGTGGGGGAAATGAGCTGTGAGTGAGAAGGCCTCCCTAAGGGGGTCCTGTTCAGTTTCCACTGCCCTCCCTCCCTACCACCGGGCTCTCGGGCAGTGCTGCCATCCGGGACCTCAGAGGATAAAGCTGAGGGTGTTGTGGATGCCCCGTGCTGTGAGTGGGGCAGGCAGAGACACCCTCCCATTCATCCTCCTCTACCACAGGGGTCCGGGAACTTGGCTGAGGACAGGAGGAGGCTCTGGACTGGGCTGGATTGGTCAGGGTCCAGTGGTCAGGCTGCTGTCTTGTGCCTACCTGGCTCTGGGGTGTCACGGTGCTGGAGGTCACGGCGCAGTGTCTCCTCGATCTGGGCACGGGTGACCTTGCCGGGTGCTGCTGCCCGCGGGGCCTTGCCCCCCTTGAGCTTCGAGTCCTCCTCCTCCAGCAGCCGCTGTGTCTCCTTTTTGCGCTCTAGCTGCTCCAGGCGCCGCTTCTCCTTCTCCTCCTGGGGGGATGGATGGGCATTCTGGGTGCTTCCCACAGCTGTGATCCCAGCTCAAGATGGACCTGGGCTCTGCCTTGCCAAGGGGGAGCACGCCCATCCTGAACAAGTTCAGGAAGCAACGGGGTACCTCAGCTAGGGTGGAAACCTCTCAGAGAAGGGGTAGTAACTGGACTATGAAGGAGAAGGCGGAGCTGGCCAAGGGAGACCAGGCAAGAGCCTGGCAGCTGCAAAGTCCCTGGGATGGGAACCACCTGGTATGACTGAGGAACAGGGAATGCTGGTGTGGCTGGAGCTGCATTCAGGGACTAGTGGAAGAGAAGGGAGGTAAGGAGGGCAAACCTGGAAGAGGAAGAGACCTCCCAAGCAGAGAGCTTGTATCCATGGGAGGAAATGTCTGGACCTATTTGCATCAAGGAAGGGACTCTGGAGTGAGGTGGCCTGAATGAGAATGACCAGGAGGCCCATCCTGACCCCCTCAGGATCCCAAGGGCAGCCCCAGTCTTGGACTGTCCCTCCATCTTAGGCCTGGCCTATGCCCAGACCCCATGTACTGTCCAGTTTTCACCCTTGCCCAGCAGTTCCTGGGAAGGGGTCCCCACATTCATGGGATGTGTCCTTACATCTCCAGACCTAAAACAAAAGCCACACCTACTGCCACTGGGTTAACTACAACTCAAGGTGACCCTGGTGTCTCAGAGTAGAACTGACTCCACAGGGTTTTCTTGGCTGTGACCTCTGGGAAGCAGATCACCAGGCCTTTCTTCAGGGTGCCTCTGGGTGGAGCTCAGTTCCACTCTGTAACACACTGATTGGCTCAGCCCAAGTCGGATTCAACTTGACAAATTTTTGCTTTGTTTTGTCCTGGGCCTCCTGCCTTCACACAATAGGGTAAATGAGCTCAGAGGTGTGGGAGACCAGTGTGGCCCTCTCCCTCCTCTGGCTCCTGGGATACTTACTGAGTTCCCCTCTCCATCAGCTGGGCTTGGGTGACCATGCACTGAAGAATTAACTAATGAATGGATGAATGGGAGGCGCCACTCGGGAAGGAGGCAGATTACGGGGCCTCAGCATTTATTACCAGGGAGCCGGGCCTGACTTAGGGCTTTTGTTCCCATCCTTCCACATGACTTCATGTTCCATGCCCATTTACATTTGACAATCAGCAAAATGAAAACAGAAAGCAGGAGAGACACTCTTATTTCTTAAAAGAGGGCAATTAACTGTTGGCACTGTCTATGGATGGCTGAAGGATGAGTACACTGATGGAATATTCTGGAACCACCCAGAATCATTCTGATGAATAACTGAGCTAGAGCCCACAGAGAAGGAAGTCAGGCTGTGTAGGACAGCATTACACCATGGGCACAGCCTCAGGTTCAGTGTCAGGGATGTGGCCTCCGTGTCATGCCTGGGCAGGTGCACTAGTGGGGAGCCTCAGAGAGGTCTGCAGTCAGCTTGAGTTTCCTTTTTTCCATAAAGATAGTATCTTAAAATACCTCGAAAAAAGCTCTGATGTGAAGGTGCTTTATCAAGTTCATGGCAAATTCTACCAGCTCTTAATTCCATTTTCCATGAACTTTTTGAAACTTGTATATTTCAAAAGTGGCTCTCAAGTGAGCAAACCACAAGGCAACAGGTGTGGGCTTCAGAGAGGTGGTGGGGACAGTGCCCCTGTGTGCTCATATGGGGCTGGGGGGAGATAAGCAAGTCAGAAAAACTGCACAATGGAGAAGAACCAGCCCACGAACACAGCACATTTGAGCAAGGGGCGCTGATGTTCAAGGACAGTGTTGATACAGGGGGTTCACAGTCAGGAGAGGGGTTGCCAAGGGGAAGGAGTTACTTGGCAGGGGGCAGGAGGGAGTCCCTGGGGATAGGAATGTTATAGATCAGGGATGGCAAAGCGCCATCCACCACCTGTTTTTGTAAATTGAGTTTTATCAACACACAGCCATTGCTATCCATGCATGTACTGTCTGCAGCTGCTTTAGTGACAAGGGCAGTCGTGGCTCAGTGGTAGAATTCTAGCCTTCCATGTGAAAGACCCTGGTTCAAATCCTACTCAATGCACATTCGGGGTAGTCCCCACCTATCTGTCTGTGAAGGTCTGTGTGTGGTTGGAATGCTGAAGAAGGTTCAGTGGAGTTTCTAGACTACGATGGATTAGGAAGGCAGGCCTGTGATCTCCCTTTGAAAAGCAGTCACTGAAGAGCCTATGGATCACCATGGATGGATCACAGCAGATCTCAGGGTGGAGCAGGAGTGGGTCAACTTGATGGCAGTAACAACAGCAACTTTACCGGTGAGGCCACGTGCCACACAGGTGAGCAGACAGGTAAGTGCCACTCATCTACACCCGGGATGTGCACACTTTCTGGCAGGCCCACAGCTCTGGCTTCTGCCCACCCAGCCACTCCACACAGCCCTGTGACCTGGGCTCCTGAGTTCTGTCCTCTGTGTGCCCTAGGCTCTCATCTGGAGGACAACGACTGAGAAGTCTGCCTCGGGGAGGGCTCCCCTTGCCCTGGGCCATTGTTGCAGAACAAAGGTCTCCAGTGTCTCTCTGGCTGGATAATTCATGTTTGGTGGGCTGTGCTTTTCGGTTTGGGTTTTCCACGGTCCCATAGCAATGTAGGACTCCTGGTATGGTGTTGTAGGGTCAGCAGTGAACTGCAAACTGTCGACAGTTCAAACCCACCAGCTGCTCTTCGGAAACTGTATACAGGGTCACTATGAGTCAGAATCTACTTGATGGCACTTAGCGACAACCACATAGTGCTGTAAAGAGCAGGCTTTCTGCTCCTATGAAGGTTTACAGTCTCAGAACCCTATACACACCCCCTGGAGTCTGAATCAACTCAGTGGTGGTGGGTCTGGCTTTATGGTCTGTTGTTATTGTTGTTAATGTGTCGTGGAGTCGGTTCCAACTCATAGCGACCCTGTTCAGGGTTTCCGAGGCTGTAAATCTTTACGGGAGCAGAAAGCCTCATCTTTCTCCCACAGAACAGCTAGTAGTTTCGAACTGCTGATCTTGCGGCTCACAGCCCGATTCCTAACCACTACGCTACCAGAGGTCCTTTATGGTCTTTATATAGGGTCACAAAGGAGTGCTCATGGCACAACGGTAAAGCACACGGCTCCTCCTCCCTGAACGACGGTGGACGGTTCAAAGCCACCCAGCAGCTCCGTGGGAAAAAGGCCTCGATCTGTTTCCATAAAGATTACAGTCAGGGGACTAACAGAAGAAGATATAAACCGGGACCAGAAGGAAAAGATGGAACGACTATCTCTTTGTCATGACACTGGAAGAACTGGTATCCGGCTACTATTGCTGAGCATTTTGATCAAAGACTTGATAGTAAAATTCTGATTAAAAGGGAGGGAATATGTAATTTCAAATTCTCATGGAATTTAGACTTTCTGGAGTCACTGAGGCTGAATGAACACACAAAGTGTTGCTTTGAGATAATCTACAAACTAAAACTATCCTTTAAAGTCTTCTTAAAACCAAACAACACTACATTAGAAGCCAAGAATGTGTGCCTTCAGCATTGTCTTCAACAATAAAATGTAAAATGATTTAAAAAAAGACGGCAGCCAGGAAACCCCTATGGAACCATTCTACTTTATCCCATGGGATTGCTCCAAGTTAAAAATGGACTTGACTGCACCTAACAACAACAAAACCACACCAATACACCAAGCCTGACTCATTCATAGCAACTCTCTAGGACAGAGTAGAACCGCTCCACAGGGTTTCCGAGGCTGTCTATCTTTACAGAAGCAGACGGCGACATCTTTCTCCCATGGAGTGGATGGTGTGTTCGAATCGTCAACCTTTCAGTTAGCAGTTGAGTGTCTAACCACTATACGACCAGGGCTCCTCATGCCAATGTCAAAGGTCCCTGGGTGGTACAAATGGTGTGCGCTTGGCTAGTCACTAAAATGAGAAGAAACAGCTACCTGCAAACATCCATTAATAATCAGAACATGGACTATACGATATGAATCTAAGAAAATGGAAATTGTAAAAAAAGAAATGGAATGTTGATGGTTCAAATACTCCAGGGTTGCTATGAGTTGGAGCCATATCAAGAGCACTTACCAACAACAAGGCAGGTCAGTTACTACCACTGTTACTCAAATTGACACACCTCCACTAAAGCCAGTGAGGATAAAATGACAGAATTCCACCAATACTCCATTTGAAATTGATCAAACATGCAATGATAATCAAGATGCAATGATAATTACTGGTAACTGGAATGAGAAAGTTGGAAACAGAGGTCAATAGTTGATCAAAGACTTATTAATTGCAAATACCATTTTTCAACAACATAAAAGGTGACTGACTATACATGCAGGCCACCACTTGTCTGACAGTTTGATGTCCTATGGTGGCCTGTGTGTTGCTGTGATTCTGGAAGCTATGCCATGGGTATTTTAAGTACCAGCAGGGTCACCCATGGAGGACGAAGACAGACTAGGAAGAAGGAAATATGGACAACTTCTGAATATTTAGTCACTGAATACCTTACGGACAGCAGTGGAACACTGTCAGCATCAGAACACGGAATATTGAAACATGATGGCGAGAATCAGAATATTGTCACATACAGTGCCAGAGAAGGAGCCCCTCAGGTTGGAAGGTATTCAAAATACAATTGGGGAAGAGCTGCCTCTTCAAAGTAAAGTTGACTGTGATGATGCGAATGGAATAAGCTTCTGGGATCTTCATCTGCTGATGGGGCACAACTCACAATGAAGAGAAACAGCTGTATAACTCCAGTAATAATCAGAATATGTTGTTGTTGTTGTTAAGTCCCGTCGAGTCAGTTCTGACCCATAGTGACCCTGTACAGGGTTTCCAAGGAGCAGTTGGTGAGCTTGAACTACCAACCTTGCAGTTCAAATGGCTTTGCAGTCTGGCGTATTAACCCAGTACCACACCAGGACTCCTATCAGAACATGGAATGTACTAAATATGAATCTATACCTTCTGTATACAAGGTAGATAGGGACGGGCAACTTAGACATTGGCTACCTAAAATGGGGGTGCTATAAAGGCACGAAGTGACTGGCTTACAAGTTTTCAAGAGGCTGTTTAGTTTAAGAGTGAGTGTGGGAAGGCAGAATCCCCACTGAACAGTTCTCATCTTGTCTAGATGGGTCTGGTGAAACGAGATGGGGATAAGGTTCTTATGATTCAATAGTGAGTAATTGCTATCATGACTAATTGTGATTGTCAAAACTGTAAAGGTAGAAGTTCCATAACAAAAAGGGGGGAGTAGTTAATCTTACAGTGCAGGAACAGAGGACTCTAGGACCATCAAAGGATAAGAGCACAAGTGGAATGCGGGATCTTATCCAGAGAAGCAGCAACACCAGAGATGGAGGCAGAGATGGGGACATGGAGAAAGGGAGCAGCTGAGGACTCTAGATTCATGGAAAGAGAGGGACTGAGAGCTGGCGGCCAGGAGGCAGGCTTGCAGAATGTGCCCTTTGGTGGTGTAAATGAACAGAGAGAAATACTGTTAACTGATGGTAGATGGAGGGGATTATAATCATTGTAATGAAACAAAGTATATGATTTTTGAATGTAAAACTGATAATCTGCCCTGTAAACTTTCACTCAATTCACAGTAAAAACTTAAAAACAAAAAAAATGAATCTAAGAAAATTGGAAATTGTCAAAGATAAAATCCATACATATTATTCAAATTTGTGCACTAACCATAAGGCCAATGATGATAAAGTTGAAGAATTCTACCAACTTCTCCAGTCTGAAATTGGTTAGACATGCAATCAAGATGTATTGATAAGTATTGGTAATTAGAATGTAAAGGTTGGAAACAAAGAGGAAGGATCAGTAGTTGGAAAATATGACCTTGGAGATAGAAACAATGCTGGAGATCTCATGACAGAATTTTCTAAGATCAATGACTTCTTGATTGCAAATACCTTGTTTAAAAAAAGGTAGAAGACTGACTACACACCTGGACCTCACCAGATGAAATACACAGAAATCAAACTGACTACCTCTGTGGAAAGAGATGGTATAAAAGCTCCATATCATCATTCAAAACAAGGCCAGGGGCAGACTGTGGAACAGACCACCAATTGTTCATCCGTAAGTTCAGGCTGAAGCTGGATAAAATTAAAACAAGTCCATGAGAACCAAACTATGATATTTAAGATATTTCACATGAATTTAGATATCATCTGAAGAACAGATTTGATGCATTAGATAACAAGGACCAGAAGAATTGTGGGATGACATCAAGAACATCATAGAGGAAGAAAGCAAAAGGTCATTTAAAAGACAGGGAAGAAGGAAAACACCAAAATGGGTATCAGAAGAGACTCTGAAACTTGCTCTCCAGCATAAAGATGCTAAAGCAAATAGAAGAAATGAGGAGGTAAAAGCTGAAGAGAAAATTTCAAAGCTCAGCTCAAGTAGACAAACTCAAATATTGTAGTGAAATGTGCAAAGACTTGGGGAATTAGAAGATCAAAAGGGAAGGACACTCTCAGCATTTCTCAAGCTGAGTGAAGTGAAGAAAAAGACTAAGCCTCAACTGTAACACTGAAGGATTCTATGGGCAAAATATCGAATGAGCAGAAAGCATCAAAAAAGGATGGAAGGAATACAGTCAAGGTACCAAAAAGAAATAGTACACGTTCAACCATTTCAAGACATAACATATGATCAAGAGCCAATGATACTGAAGAAGTATAAGGTGCACTGAAGGCACTGGCAAAGCACAAGGCAGCAGAATACAAATTGGAATCTTTCAACAAACTGATCCAGCACTGGAGGCACTCACTCATCTATGCCAAAAAATCTGGACGACGACTACCTGTCCAACTGACTGGAAGAGATCCATATTTGTGACCATTTCAAAGAGAGGTGACCCAATGGAGTACGGAAATCATAGGATAGTATCATTAATATCACATGCAAGTAAAATTTTGCTAAACCTAATACAAAAATGGCTGCAACCATATATTGACAGAGAACTTCCAAAAGTTCAAGCTGGATTTAGAAGAGGACATGGAATGAGGGACATCACTGCTGATGTCAGCTGGGTCTTGGCTGAAAGCAGAGAATACCAGAAAGATGTTTACCTGTGTTTTATTGACTACACAAAGGCTTTCGATTGTGTGGATCATGATAAGCTATGAACAACATTGCGAAGAATGAATATTGTGGAACACTTAATTGTGCTCATGAGAAACTTGTACATAGACCAAGAAGCAGTTGTTTGAACAGAACAAGGGAACACTCCTTCTTTCTAGTCTATCTTAATCTGGAAGCTCAGCTGTAACGGGTCCACCACGGCTGACCTTGCTGGTATTTAAAGTATCAATGGTATAGCTCCCAGCATCAGAGCAACAAGCAAACCACTATAGTACGATAAACTGACAGACGAGTCATGGCAAACAGGCCATGCCCATTTTGAACTTTTGTGAGCAGCTCTGGCAACAGAAGGTGGCTGGGGGAGCAGATACACACAGGTGAGGGGAAAGGTATAATTCTTTCTTTTTTCTGATACTCCCCTAGTGATCCGAGGTGTGGCCAGCCCCCACCCTCGTCCACCCCAGTGCAAACACTGTTCTCCAGTTCTTAGCTTCATTGCTGACGTCAGATGGATCTTGGCTGAAAGCAGAGAATACCAGTAAGATGTTTACCTGTATTTTATTGACTGTGCAAAGGCTTTCAATTGTGTGGATCATGATAAGCTAAGTACAACATTGCAAAGTATGAGTATTCCAGAACACTTAATTATGCTCATGAAGAACCTATACATAGACCAAAAGGCAATTTTTTGAACAGAACAGGGAAACACCAAATGGTTTAAAATTAGAAAAGGTGTGCACCTGGGTTAGATTCTTTCACCATATTTATTCAATTTGTATGCTAAGCAAATGATCCAAGAAGCTGGGTTATATGAGGAAAAACATGGCATCAGGATTGGAGGAAGACTCATTAACAACCTATGATACGCAGATGATACAACCTTGCTTGCTGAAAGTGATGAAGATCAAAGACCACAGCCTTCGGTATGGGCTGCACCTCAATGTAAAGAAAACAAAAATCCTCACCACTGGACCAATAAACAACATCCATATAAATGGAGAAAAGATTGAAGTTCATTTTGCTTGGATCAACCATCAACATTTATGGAAGCAAGCAGTGAAGAAATAAAACATCGTATTGTATTACGCAAATCTACTGCATAAGACCTCTTTAAAGTGTTCAAGAGCAAAAATGTCAGCCTGAGGACTAAGGTGCGCCTGACCCATGGTATTTTCAATAACCTCATACACATGTTGTTGTTGTTGAATGCCGTCGAGTCGGTTCCGACCCATAGCGACCCTGTACAGGGTTTCCGAGGGTGTAAATCTTTACAGGAGTAGAAAGCCTCATCTTTCTCCCGCGGAGCGGCTGGTAGTTTCGAACCACTGACCTTAAGGTTCGCAGCCCGATTTGTAACCACTACGCTACCAGAGCTCATATGGATGCGAAAGCTGGACAGTGAATAAGGAGGATGGTAGAAGAATTGATGCCTTTGAGTTGTGGTGCTGGAGGAGAATACTGAAAGTGCCATGGATGGCCAAAAGAACCAATAGATCTGTTTTGGAAGAAGTGCAGCCAGAGTGCTCCTTGGAGGCAAGGATGGCTAAGCTTCGTCTCTCCTACTTTGGACATATTGTCCGGAGGAAACAGTCGTTGGAGAAGGATGTCATGCTGGGTAGGGTGGAGGGTCAGAGAAAAAGAGGAAGACCCCCAACGAGATGGATCAGCCAGGTGGCATCATTGATGGACTCAAGTGTGGCAGCGGGATATGAGGTTGGCCCAGGATCGGACATTGTTTCGTTCTGCTGTGCATGGGGTTGCTATGAGTCAGTTCTGACTCGATGGCACCTGACAACAACAACAACATACGCATGTGAAAGTTGGACAGTGAATAAGGAAGATCGCAGAAGAATTCATTCATTTGAGTTATAGTGTTGAAAGAGAATATTGAAGGTACCATGGGCTGCCAAAAGAACAAACAGATCTGTGTTGAAGAAGTACAGCCAGAATGCTCCTTGGAAGCCAGGAAGGCCAACTTTGTTTCTTATGCTTTGGAATATTATCACAAGGGACCAGTCCCTGGATAAGGATATCATGTTTGATGAAGTGGAGGGTTGGAGAAAAAAAGGAAGACCCCCAACAAGATGGATTGGCACAGTGGCAGCAGCAATGGGCTCAGGTGTAGTAACAATTGTGAGGTTGGCACAAGACCGAGGAGTATTTTGTTCTGTTGTGCATAGGGTCACTATGAGTCGGTAACAACTTGATAGCACCTAATAACAACAAAAACATACAAGCGGAACTCACCAGACAGAATACACAGGAATCAAATTGAGTATCTCTGTAAGAAGAGATGATGGAAAAGCTCAATACCATCAGCTAAAACAAGGTCAGGGCTGACAGTGGAACAGACCATGAATTGCTTATATTCAAGTTCAGGCTGAGGTTGAAGATTTACAGAAGTCCACGAGAGCTAAAAGTGGAAGTTGAACATATATCACCTGAATTTAAAGTTTATCTCAAGAACAGATTTTATGCATTAGACACTAATAACAGAAAATCCAAATTGTGGTATGATATCAAGAATATCAGAAAGCAAAAGAACATTAAAAAGACAGAAAAGACCAAAATGGATGTCAGAAGAGATGCTGAAATTTGCTTCTGAGCATAGAGAATCTAAAGCAACTGGAAGAAATGAGGAAGTCAAAGAGGTGAACAGAAAAAATTTAAAGGGCCGCTCGAGAAGACAAGGTCAAGTATAATAATGAAATGTGCAAAGACCTGGAGCTAGAAATGCAAAAGGGAAGAACACACTCAGTGTTTCTCACACTGAAAGAACTAAGGAGAAATTCAAGTCTTGCGTTGCACTATTGAAGGATTCTATGGGCAACATATTGAACGATACAGAAAGCACCACAAGGAGACAGACAGAATGCAGAATCACTGTGTCAAAATAACTGGTTGATGCTCAGCCATTTCATGAGGCAGCAGATGATCAAAAGCTGATGGTACTAAAGGAAGAAATCCAAGCAGCACTGAAGGCATCGGTGAACAATGAGGCTCCAGGAAATGACGGAATATAAATCGAAATCTTTCAGCAAACTGATGCGGCGCTGGAGGTACTCACTCATCTGTGCCAAGAAATCTGGAAAAAGAGGTCCGTATTTGTGCCCATTCTGAAGAAATATGAAATGTGAACCAAATAGAATGTAGAAATCGTCAGACAATATCATATGCAAGCAAAATTTTGTTACAAACAATTAAAAATACAGCAGTACATCAACAGGGAGCTATCAGAAACTGGATTCAGAAAAGGACATGGAATAAGGGATATTAGTAGTGAGATTAGATGGATCTTGGCTAAAAGCAGAGAATACCAGAAAGATGTTTACTTGTGCTTTACTGACTGTGTGGATCATGATAAATTATGGACAACTTTGGGAAGAATGGGTATTTTAGAACACTTGATATTGCTCACAAGGAATATGTACACGGACCATGAGGCAGCTGTTAGAACAAGAACAGATCAAGGGGATACTTACTGGTTTAAAATCAGGGAAGCTGGGCACCAGGGTTGTACTCTTTCACCATACTTATTCAATCTGTATGCTTAGCAAATAATGCAAGATGCTGGATTATATGTAGAAGAATGTGGGGTCAGGATTGGAGGAAGACTCATCAACAACCTGCGATACACACATGATACAACCTTGCTTGCTGAAAGGGAAGAGGACTTGAAATAAATACTGATGAAGATCAAAGACTACAGCCTTCAGTATGGATTGCACCTCAATGTAAAGAAAGCAAAAATTCACTGGACAAATAAATAAATCATGCTAAAAAGAAAAGATTGAAGTTGTCAAAGACTTCATATTGCTTGGATGCACAATCAATGCTCATGGAAGCAGCAGTCATGAAATCAAATACTGCATTAGACAGATTTGCTGCAGAAGACTTCTTTTAAAGTGTTCAAGAGCAAAGATGTCAGCTTGAGGACTAAGGTGTGCCTGACACACGCAATGGTATTTTCAGTTGCCTCAATGGTATTTCCAGTCCCTCCTTGGAAACCCTATACAGAGTTGCTATGGGTCGGAATCAAGTTGACAGCACTTAACCACAACAACATATGCATATGAAAGTTGAACAATGAACAAGAAGATCATAGAAGAATCGATGCATTTGTATTATGGTGTTGGTGAAGAAAGCACCATGGACTGCCTGAAGAACAAACAAATCTGTTTTGGAAGAAGTACAGCCAGAATGCTCCTTAGAAGCGAGGAGGCACTTCCAGCAAGATGGTGGACAAGGCAGATGTGCTACACAGACCGGACCCTTTACAACAAAGATCCGAGAGACAAAATAAAACAAACACAGATGAAAATTCTGGCACCCTGAACACTTCAGAAGAAATGTTAGAGAGGTAGATGGAGTGCTTGCTGGGAGGAGAGGCCATGCAGGGATGGGGAGAGAGGGAGACTGACTGGTAAAGAGCTGGCCAGATGTGGCTTGACCATCTTGTAAACATCTTTGGCAGTGGAGAAAGGACTGGCAGAGCAAATTCAAGAGTAAGACGGAAAAAGTATGATTTCTTCTTTTCCCCCATGCTCTCCTCGTGACCAGAAGTGTGGCCAGCTCCCACCCTCATCCACCCACAGCACAGGTCCTGCTCTCAGGGATTTTGAAGTCATGTGGTTGGGAGCCACGCCAGTTTGATTTGGGGCTGGCTGTGGCACTTTGGCGTGCTGCTTTGGTGTCTAGATTCAGGTGGACTCGGCTCCAGAAATACGAAACCCACAGAGCCACCAGACAAGCATTTCACCAACCATACTGCCCCCAGCTCCACCAAGGGCCTCCACAAACGACTTCGGGTTTGAGTGCCCTGAACCTAGGTAACACCGAAGCCAATCACACCTCCCTCTAAGGCCAGGAACTCTGCTGTCACAGCCCTTCCACAACCACCTCCTGATTCATAGCAATCCGGTACCGGGTTTCTGTGGAGTGACTGGTGAGTATGAATTGCTGACCCTGCAGTTCAAACTGACTTTGTGGACCAGTGCTTTATTTCACAGTGCCACACCATGACTCCAACCTACAAGACTGAAAATAGGGAACCGGTGCTATCAATGTATAATGATGTCAACTACAAAGCAAAAAGAGGGTATAGTGTAGACATAGAACTTACAAATGGCAAGGAAGTCAAGTAGATTCAAGATAAAATAGACTTGTTTAAGCAGGAAACAAATGAATAAATTACAGGGTACTCAAAGAGTTCAAGCCGGATTCAGACTAGGACGTGGAACAAGGGATATCGTTGCAGACATCAGATGGATCTTGGCTGAAAGCAGAGAATACCAGAAAGATGTTTACCTGTGCTTTACTGACTATGAAAAGGTTTCCAATTATGTGGGTCAGAACAAGCTATGAACAACACTGTGGAGAATGAGTGGTCCGGAACACTTAATTGTGCTCATGAGGAACCTATACATTGACTAAGAGGCAGTTGTTCAAACAGAACAAGGGGCCAAGAATGATTTAAAATCAGGAAAGGTGTGTGCCAGGGTTGTATTTTTCCACCATATTTATTCCTTCTGTATGCTGGGCATAATAATCTGAGAAACTGGACTATATGAAGAAGAATGTGGCATCAGAATTGGAGGAAGACTCATTAACAATCTGCAATATGCAAATGATACAATCTTGCTTGCTGAAAGTGAAGAGGACTTAAAATCACCACTAGACTGACATATAACATCCAGATAAATGGGGAAAAGATGGAAGTTGTCAAAGACTTCACTTTGCTCAGATCAACCATCAACACGCATGGAAATAGAAGTCAAGAAATCAAATGATGTATTGCATTAGGTAAAGCTGCTGCACAAGACCACTTTAAAGTGCTGAAGAGCAAAGACGTCAGTTTGAGGAATAAGGTTCGCGTGAACCAAGCCATGGTGATTTCAATAACCTCATATACATGTGAAAGTTAGACCATGAATAAGGAAGACCGTAGAAGAACTGATGCATTTGAGTTATTGTGTTGGAGGAGAATATTTAAAAGTACCATGGACTGTCAGAAAAACAAATCTGTGTTGGAAAAAGCATAGTCAGAATGTTCCTTAGAAGTTTGGATGACCAAACTTCGTCTCTCATACTTCGGACGTATTATCAGGAGGGACCAGTCCCTGGAGAAGGGCATAATTCTTGGTAAATCAGAGGGTCAGCGAAAAAGGAAGATGCCCACCGCCCCCAACAAGATGGATTTTCACAGTGGCAGCATACCTATTGATAATTACACTGAATGCATATGGATTAAAGGCACCAATCAAGAGACATATCAAAAAGATGGTGACAGCCTAAATGCCCATCAACAAAAGAATGGTTAAATAAACTTTGGCAAATATACACAATGGAATACTATAAAAAGAATAACAATGAATCTGTGAACACCTCACTACATGGATGAACCTGGAGGACACTACGCTGAGTTAAATTAGTCAATCACAAAAGGACAAACATCATATGAGACCACTGTTATGAAAAGTTTAAAAAAGATTTTCTTGATTAAAGAAACAATCTATGATGGCTATGGGGACAGGCAGGAGAGTAAGGGAAAATTATTCATGGGCTAGAGTGTAGACCGGAGACCTGGTATGTGTGGTGTTGTGGGTTAATGCGCCAGACTGCAAAGCCGTTTGAACTTGCGCAAGGTCGGCGGGTCAAGCTCACCAGCTACTCCTCGGAAGCTGGGTTGCTATGGGTCGGACTCAACTTGATGGCACTTAACAACAACAACAGAGGGTAGACACAGGTTAACATAGGTGATAGGGCAAGCAATATACAAGAGGTTAGCAGAGGAAAAATGAAGGTAGCAGGAGACACAAAGAGGAATGCAACAGTTTAGTAGTTAAGTGAACAGAGGTAAATGCTGTTAATTGTAGGTAAATTGAGGGGATTACAATCATGTAAAAGAGCTCTGATGGCATAGTGGTTACCAATCCGCTAATCTTAAAGTCAGCAGTTTGAAACTACCAGTGGCTCCACGGGAGAATGATGAGGCTGTCTGCTCCTGTAAAGATTTACAGCCTTGGAAACCCTGTGCAGGGACGCTATGAGTTGGAATTGACTCCACGGTACATTACTACCACCACCACCACCATCATGTAATGAAGCAAAGTATATGACCTGTTGAATGTAAAATTGATGATCTGCTCTGTAAGCCGCCACTCAATTCACAGTAAAAAGTTAAAAAAAAAAAAAAAGTGAGGATCTTGAGACTTCGTGTCTGGTTCTTTGGACGTGTTGTCAAGAGGGATCAGTCCCTGGAGAAGGACATCAAGCTTGGTAAAGTGAAGGGTAAATGAAAAAGAGAAAGACCCCCAACAAGATGAACGGACACAGTGGCAGCTAATGGACTAAAACCTGACAACAACTGTGAGTGAGGATGGTACAGTGTTTTGTACTGTTACAGTGCAGAGGGTCGCTGCGAGTGGAAACCAATTTGATGGCACCTAACAAGAAATAACTGAAAGTTGGAGAAGAAAGGCCTGACAATCAGCTTCCATAGTGAACCCAGCTAAGAAAACCTGTCAGGACTCCTGGGGCCCTGGCTTCTCCAGAGATGGGGAGGACATCTCTAGTTCAACAAGAAGGCTAACACTGCGAAGTATAGCCATAGCCTGGCGACAGAGATAGGGAGATCAGAACCTGAAACCCTGATAGAAGTAGCTGGTCGCAGGCAGACGACCCACGAAGATAGCACCTAGAGCTGACAACTGCAGAAGGTTCCGCATTTTCAAGAAGCCTGTGTCCCTCTATAAAAAAAATCCATAAATATTCATCCTACCACTCCTCCTTATTAATATGTATTAGCTCATCCCTCAAGAAAGGGACCCCATACCTTTATAAGTCAGTGCACCCCAACCCCAAAAGGTCTTCTCTCTCGGAGGCGCACTTCTGTTTTGCAATAAAGAGATTCTAATTGAATGTTTATTGTTCATGTGTGACTGAGAAGTGGCGACTTGGTGGGACAAATTCTTTAGACCCCGCAAGAGCGAGAGGGACCAGGGAAAAAATGTTAACAAACCCAAGGAGCTCAGTTCTCTGAGACGGTCGGTGGCCATGTGTCAGAATTGACTTGAGGACAATAGTTTTGAGTTTAAAAAATCATGTCAAAAATTTTATACTCAAAAAATAAGTTTATGCTATCTAAGAGCCTGACCTGGGAGTGGGGAGTGTGGGGGTGGGATAGGTATCAGGAGCCTTCAGGAGAGACTTCTAGGGCTCTGCAGGGATGACAGCACCACAACCTGGTTCCTCAGCTTTCAGCAGATTTCAAGTGGAAAAAACCAGCTGGGGTCTCTGTCCTTAGTCTGAAGGGGTCTTTGGGCTCACGGGCAAGGGCGTCTGGACAGCCCAGAGGAACTCAGAGCTGTGGCCTGCATTAAAGACAGGTAGCTGATGCCATCTACTGGGCAGGTCAGGGTAGGCCAGGGCAGGGCAGGGTAGAGGAAGGCAGGGTAAAGCAGGGTAGGGCAGGGTAGGTAGGATAGGGTAGGGTAGGGTAGGGAAGGGCAGGGCAGCATCAGGCCCAGTCACTCTCCAGACACCAATTAGGTACATACTGTGTGTGAGTCAAATCTGACTTGATGGAAACGCATTTGTTTTTTTGGTGTGTATGCCTGGCAAGGAGGCCTAGTGGCACAGTGGTTAAAGTGCTCAGCTGCTAACAGAAAGGTCAGCAGTTCAAACCTACCAGGCTGTTCCATGGGAGAAAGATCACAGCTCTGGGAACCCTATGGGGCAGGTCTACTGTGTCCTACAGTTGGTTTAGTCTGCTTGCCAGGACCCCTGAGTGGTATCAACAGTGAACTCACTGAAACCGTGGACATCTGAGTCCACCCAGAAGCATCTTATCTATGTTGTTACTGGTGCTGAGTGCTGTTGAGTCAATTCTGACCCAGAGCAACCCTGTATAGGGTTTCCAAGGAACAGCTGGTGAGCTTGAACCACTAACCTTGCAGTTCAAACTTTGCAGTCTGATGCATTAGCCCACAGCGCCACCCCAGACTCCCATCGTATCTCTATCTCTACAAAACCACCAACTTATAATCTATCATCTAGCACCAATCTCGTAGGCTAGCAGCCGCTTTCTCCACCTGGTGATCAAGAAAACCAACTGGAGCTCAGCCCTCTTCTGTGACAGAGGCACCTGAGTAAACCAGCGCAATGGCAGCGGGTTTGGTTGTGGTGTGAGGTGTTGACAGGACTTCCTGGATGGTGCCAACGGCTAACAGAGTCAGCTGCTAATCAGAAGGTTGGTGGTTTGAGTCCCCACAGAGACACTGGGAAGGTAGGCCAGAGCACAGTTCTCCTCGGACATCTTGGCATCACTTTGCGTTGGGGTCAATGGACAGCAACTGTGTGTTGGGCACCGGGCTCTTCAGGGACCAGAGAGTTGGGCCTGTCCCCTTGGAGTTCCCGTGTGCTTCGGACCAGTTGGAGGAGCCTGTGAGTCCAGGTTAGCACTGACCTTTGGGTCTAAACACTTTTTGCTGTGGTGGGGCTGATCTGTACACTGTAGGTCCCTAACCTACTTGTCCCTGCTCTCCACCCACTTGATGCCAGGAGCACCCCCTCTACCAGTTGTGACGACAAAGGTCTCCAGACATGATCCAGGTTCTCTGCTTAGCCTGACCCCAACGATACAAAGAGCAAGGAGCCCACAGAGGGGTGCTGTATCCCAAAAGGGGCTCCACCACCACCTCAGAACCTCTGCACATGTTGTCTCCTCTACCTGGGACCCCCTTCCATGCCTGCCACATATCTAGTATCCTCTCGCCCTCTGCCAGCCAGGCCCTGGGTATGTGCCACCCACCTTGCGCTGCTCCTTCCTCATGACGTGTTTGTCCTCATCCTTCCAGTAGGCATCTTCCAGCTCCTTCTGCTTCCTGGCATCGGCCGCTGCCTTGGCCTCCGCCTTCCGTGCCCGGGCTGCTGCCGCCTTGGTGTTCTCGCCCTGGAACTTTTTGGGCATCCCTTGGCAGGCTGGGGGGAGGGGGGAGGGAGTGTGGGTAAGCAGGGGCTGGGGGTAGGACACCTGCTCCCAGGACCCTCTGGTTCACCTCTGTGCTTGTGAGCTATTGCGGTTGTTCTGTGTCTATAATCTAGCTTCTCGGTTGCCCCCCGCCCCCTTCTCATATTTGGTCTTATAACTAAAAACCCTACTACCATGAAGTTGAGAGCAATTCATAAAGACAATACAGACAGAGGAAAACTGCTCCATCAGGTTTACAAGACTGTAGACATAAGACTTCAGTCTTTACAGGAGCAGATAGCCTCATCGTTTTCCTTTGGAGCAACCAGTGGGTTTGAACCACCAACCTTGGGATTAACAGCCAAATGCTTGATCCATAGTGCCACCAGGGCTTCTTGTCTGGTCTCATACAGATGATTTTTTTTTTTTTTTAATAGCACAGTATTCACTGGTGAGGACTGTTTATTTTATAAGCCAATCTGCTATCTAGTTGAAAGGTAATGTTCATGAGAATCTGAGGGCGATCGTTTTCAGGAGTTCCCCTAGTTTATACCCATTCATAATTTAGCCTTTTTTAAGAATTAGAGGTTTGTTCTACATTTTTCTCCAATTCTATCCAAGACCATCAATTGTGCCCCTGGTCAGAACAGTTGGTAGTAGTAGCCAGACACCATCTCCCTCCTTCAACTGCTTGAGAAATATTTTATACGTCATAACAAATTCACTCTTCCACATGCACAATGACTTCTTGTACTGTTACCAACAGGCAGAACCATCACCATACAGAACTTCCAGAACATTCTCATCCTCCCATTCCATTAGCACTCCCCATCTCCCAGCCCCTGGCAACCACAATTCTATTTCCTGCCTCTATGAATTTGCCTCTTAAGGACCTTTTCTATAGACGGAATTGTACACTCTGTGGTCCTTTGTGCCTAGCTTCTCCCACTGAACATCATGTTCTCAAGATTCATCCACACTGTAGGGTGTACGGTGCTTCACTCCTTTTAAAAGCCAAGTAATATTCCAGTGTGTGGCTGGAGCACGCTGTATTTATTTACTCATCTGCGGTAGATACCTGGGTTGTTTCTACCTTTTGGTTGTTGTAAAGAAGTGTTATTCTAGATGTTTGTGTCTGAATCTGTGTGGCTTAATTCTCAGGCTCCTTCCACTCCCACCCGTAAGGCCTCTGTCCCCAGGTCCCACAGACATGAGCTGCTTCTGACTGCTGGCCCTGGCCCACCATGCTGGGAGAGGTTCTGACAATGAATGGAAACCCACTATCCACTGGGCACCTGGCCTGGCCCAGGTTTGCTGACCTGAAAGGATGAGACAGACATCAAGCCCCTCTGCAGCTGACCCTCTACCAAGCACTTCAACCAAACCGAGTCTCTTGCAGAGACTTTAAAAAAGGGACTGTCATTACTCCCACTTCAAGGTAGAGAAACGGAGGCACCTGGCCCGGCCATGTGGCACAGCAGGGGAAGCTGGGGTCTAACTCCTCAGGGAAGAGGGGAGAGGTGTGCAGCCAAGAAATGAAAAGCATTCCCTCTGGAATGTTCAGTGGTCCACGATAAGTGTTTCCAATTCTCTGGGCCTTAGCTTTCCTCATCCTAGAAATAGGCAGCCTCCTCTGCCCTGAGCAGTTTCAGCTAAATCACTTATGAACCTTTCTGCTTCTACTTTTTACCAGTTAGGAATCCCTGGGTTGGCAGTTTGAACCCACCCAGAGATACTTGGGAAGAATGGTGGCTGGTGATCTGCTGTTTAAATGTCACAGACTTGAAAAACCCATAGAGCAATTCAACTTTGACATACATGGGGTTGTCATGAGATGGAAATCAACTTAAGAGCAACTGGTTTATCGGATTATTTTAATCTTGTTGTTAAGTGCCATCAAGTCAGTTCTACTCATATCAACCCTGTTCTACTCATATCAACCCTGTATAGGGTTTCAGAGGCGTGGCTGCTGAGTTTGAACTGCCAACCTTGAGGTCCACTGTTCATTCTACAGGCCACACCAGGACTAGGAACTAATCTAGTTAGCTCTAATTTAAGCAACAGGGCCCAGCTCAGGTGTTGCCACCTCCAGGAAGCCTTCTGAGACATCCCCACCGCAACTCTCTCCCAGCCCAGACTTCTCTTAGAGGCATTTTGCATTTGCACTTTAGTGTTCATTTATACAATTATTTAGCAAATGTCTGTCTTCCCCACCAAAGCCGTGAGCTCCACGATGGTAGGGCCAGGACTGCCTTGTCATAGCTGTGTCCTTGGCTCCTGCAGAGCAATGAAGAAGCGTCTGTTTCCAGCATTTCCTGGATATTTAATATTTCACACACCCTGTGTTGTATCCAAACTCAGCAGGGATCCCCCTTTCTCCAGCCTGGAGCCTTTTTTGCGGTGCTCTCATCTGACACACCTACTTTGTCCCCTTCTACTGTGAAAACAAAGGAGCTCTGGTAGCATAGTGGTTATGAAACGGGCTGCGAGCCTCAAGGTCAGCAGTTCGAAATTACCAGCTGTTCCCCGGGAGAAAGATGAGGTGGTCTGCTCCCGTAAAGATTTACAGCCTTGGAAACCCTGTACAGGGTCGCTATGACTCAGAACTGACTCCACGTCACACAACAACTGTGAAAACAGGAGCTCTGGTAGTGTAGTGGTTATGAATCGGGCTGCTAATCTCACGGTCAGCAGTTCGAAACTACCAGCTGTTCCGCAGGAGAAAGATGAGGTGGTCTGCTCCCGTAAAGATTTACAGCCTCGGAAACCCTGTACAGGGTCGCTATGAGTTGCAACCGACTCCACAGCACATAACAACTGTGAAAACCCACTCTGAGGACACTGCCCTACTGGCCACGTCCCTCAGCTCCATCTCTAAGGCTGAGATGAAAGGCGTCTGATCCCCACCTTCATGCTGGGACACCTTACCCTTCCTTTATCTGTATGGCATACACACACACAAACACTGCACGTTCTCTGTCATTCAACAAACATTTACTCGTGTAGGCAGTTGGGGAAAGAGATGGTTGAGATGGACTTCCAGCTGCCTGAAGACTCCTGGGTGGGTGGGGAGCTAGACAGGTATGAGAAGAAGAGTTACAAGTGATGGGAGGTGGTTCTGAACCAGCTTGGGGAATTAAGGGCTTCTTGGAAGAGCCATCTGAGAAAAGACCGACTGGGAAAACGAGTGAATTCCAGTGGTACGGATGCCAGTCGAGTTGGGGAGGTCAGAGAGGGGCGGAGTAGAGGAAGTCAGGGGTGGTCCAAGCTGGGCCAAGGACATTTCAGGGGAAAATCATGACCAGTCCAGCCAGGTGACTGGCTGGATACGAAGGTGAGAAAGAGAGAGAACAAAGGATGAAACTCAATGCTGCTTCTTTCAACCTCTCCCGGCCGCCGCGGCTGGACTCCCCCAGCTCCTCCTCTCCAGCCCTAATCGCAAGCAAGAGGCTGGGGGCGTTCCTGCTCAGCTCGGTCATCCCCACCCTCAACGTGCCCCCAGACTAGGTGCAGCTCCAGGAATGCGCCGGAGCCAGGCGGGCTCGAGCACCACGCTGTCCCACTGGGGATGCCGAAACTGAACGCCGGAAATACCCCCGTCTCCGAGTACCCCACTTTCAGACCCCCGAGGAAGGGGATTCCCAGGAAAGCGGCCACCGCGGGCCCGCCTTCCCGCCCCCAGAGCCCCGGCTCCGCCTGCGCTGCGATCGCTCCTACCTCCTTCTCTCAGCGCCGGCCCGGTCGCGTCTCTGTTACGTCACCACGGGACTAGCGCGCCAACCTCCCAGCAGCTCACGGAGCGCTCAGATGACGCTACGACGCCAATGCCATCTTAGTAAAGGAAAAGCTGCCGTAGCCTTCAGTCCAAACTATAGCCATCTTATTTACCCTTCTATTTATTCTGTCTTTTCCTTTTAACAAGCTGTTATTTTATAAACTATTAGCTTTGGAGTTCACTTCAGATATTGACGAGCTAGGAGGGGCAAGTTGGAACTACACCCATGCCTTTATGAAGATGGCTGTTGCCCGAATAAAACATGGCGACAGCGACTTCACACGTGGTCTGGCGGCGTCCGCCATGAGTTGCCGGACCGCCAGGGTGCGCAAGAGTTCGTGGCCAGCGCCGGGAGACTAACTTAGCTCAGTCGGAAAAAGCTTCACAGTAGCCCTTTGCAATCGAGTTGTGCTTTGACAGCCTTTTCCAAGTGTCGTGAAGCTGTGGAGAAAAGGAGAGGAAAGGGGGTGGGGGAAAAAAACACTATCTGCTCTATCCGCGTGAGGAAACTGAGGCTCAGAGCGGCCAGGAATTGAATTTAGCCCAAAGCTAGCCGCAATGACTCAATTACTTTTTTTTTTGCTCATACCTAGGTGACTTCAACAGCAAAGATGTCAGTTTGAGGACCTGTGTCCACCCAAGTCATGATATTTTCAATTGGACAATAAATAATATCGTAGAAGAACTGATGCATTTGAGTTATCGGTGTTGGAGAAGAACAAACAAATTTCTGTTAGACAACCAGAATGCTCCTTAGAAGTTAGGATGGCGAGACTTGTACCGTGGAGTCGGTTCCGACTCATAGTGACCCTGCACAGGGTTTCCGAGGCTGTAAATCTTTACGGGAGCAGAAAGCCTCCTCTTTCACCCGTGGAACAGCTAGTAGTTTCGAACTGCTGACCTTGAGGTTAGCACCCCGATTCGTAACCACTACGCTACCAGAGCTCCTTCCTCTAAAGTGGAGGATCAGCGAAAAAGAGGAAGACTCCCAAGGAGACGGATTAGCGTAGTGGCAAGCAGCAATGGCTTTAAGATTAATGATTATGAGAATGGCGTAGGACTGGGCAGTGTTTCCTTCTGTTGTGCATGGGGTCGCTATGAGTCGAAACCGACTCTACGGTACCAACAACAATAACAACTAGTGCAGATTACTCAATAAACAAGGTTAGCACGGAATTACTTGTGTTAATGTACGTAGCCTGGCGTATATTAATCTGTAGTAAACAATTTTCCATTATTCACTACAGATTAGTAAATAGGCACAGGTAAGCCTGTGCTTACCTTGCTTATTTGTTAATCCGACCCAATCAGGGACTGTAAATTGAGTCTCTGAAAAGAGGCTTTGATTCTATAGGACGGTGCTGTGGCGTTGGAAGAAAAAGACCTCCATGAAAAAATGTGAAATTATTCACTACAGATTAATAAACAAGTAGTGTTGTTGTTATTGTTAAGTGCCGTTGAGTCGGTTCAGATCCATACTGACCCTGTATAGGGTTTCTGAGGAGCGACTGGTGAGCTTGAACCACAGACCTTGAAGTTCAAAGGACTTTGCAGTTTGGTGCATTAACCCACAGTGCCACACCAGGACTCCACAAACACAAGTAAACCTTAGTGAACACAAGTAAGCTTGTGCTTACCTTATTGGGCAATACAATCCTGCTCCTGCCAGTCCTGTATTTGAATTGCTTTCCCTTTCCTCCCTTGATTGCAATATTATTTACTTGATTATTTTATTCAACAATTAGGTTGGAGGAACCAATCTGCTCTAGGTACCTGTACTTTGTTGTTGTTGTTGTTGTTAAG
>NW_006408892.1:781733-784398 GCF_000296735.1 Chrysochloris asiatica | reverse complement strand
TGTACAGGGTTTCCGAGGGTGTAAATCTTTACGGGAGTAGAAAGCCTCATCTTTCTCCCGTGGAGCGGCTGGTAGTTTCGAACCGCTGACATTAAGGTTCGCAGCCCGACTCGTAACCACTACGCTACCAGAGCTCCTTTAGGTGTTCTATAATTACTGAGCCTTATTATATCTGTAAAAATGGGGTATAAGAGAGATGGTTACACTGGGCATAGCTGTGAGGAAGGAGAGGGTCCAGATTTGCTCTCGGTTGTTAACCGGAAGGTTGGTAGCTTAAACCCACCCACTGGTGCTTTGGAAGACAGGCCTGGCAAGCTGCTTCCATAAAGATTCCATACAAGAAAACCCTTTGAAGCAGTTCTTCTTTGTAACACTTGGGATCATCATGAGTCGGACTAGACTCCAAGGCAACAGATTTTGTTTTGCCTTGGGTTTGTTTTTTTAACCTTAAAGTTAATTCCCCAAAAGGTATCTCCATCGTTGTGCTGTTAGGACCTAGATCAGCCTGTGTGCCTCTTATGCTCCATAGCCTCCCATGGCTCCTTACTGTCGTGCAAGACTCCTCCCACCTCCTACCATCCGCCCCATGACTCTTCTCACCCCTTGTCTCTCTTACTATGAGTGAAGGAGCTTGAAAGAGCTAGGTGCTTGTGAGAAGGAGAAGCTTCAGATAAAGATGCAGTTTGGACTCTATTTTTTTCCTGTTTATTGCTTATTCTGAGCTGGCCTTCAAAAGTCAACAGCCTACCTTAGGAAACTGATGGGCTCCCCTCCTCCTCCTTCTCATATCTTCCCAGGAAGAGCATTCACCCATGCTGACACTTGAAGGATCCATAGATTAAGTGACTCAAACTTGTCAGTTACTAAACTGATGTTTAAGTAATCCCACCATTGTCTTGGGGCTGTCAACGCAGGATTTTGTAAATGTCAACCCATCAGCATTTTTTTTTTTTCTTGTAAGTTTCTGGATTTTCTGTATTTAACGCTCTGTAAAAAAATTCCTTGTGCTACAATATTTTTCATCAATCCTCACCAAGTGCTGCCCAATTTGGATCATTTTTGTATCTTCAATAAATGCTTTAATTTTAACAGAAGCTCTAGTTTGCTTTTTGACATTTCTGGTATCAGAAACTAAGATTTCTAAGGAGCCTTACCTTTGTCAGTCCTAAAAGGACGAGGATCTGGAATTCTGGCACCAACATGAGCCGATTGAAGCTCATCTGTTTCCACAGATTCCCAAAACTGACTAGGATAAGTCCCTCTCAAATGTCTAGCTCTGCCTTCTTGTGTTGAGCTCTTCGAGAATTACTTATGTATTCTAGTTTTGTTTTGTCCCCCTTTTTTTGTTTTTTTCTTGTTTGTTTTTATTCTGGTCATGCAAGAATTGTTGGGAAATTTTGCCTCTACTAATGGCAGTAGCAGGAGGTTCTGGGGCAATTTACTGTCCTAAACATTTTCAAGTTTGTAAAATCTCAGGCCCTATGAGCCTCAAAGAAATAAAGGACACAAGATGACCACAAATGCCGGAAGGTAGTCCTCAGCCATGAAAGGCAGTTGAAGACTCGTGCGTCAGGATAAACTGGTTCAGGGGATGGGCCAGAAGCAGTAGGCTGCCCGCCAGTAACAAAATAATGCCCTTGCAACACGGTAGACATTGATACAAGAAAAACACACGTCCAAATTCCACAGTGATCCTATCAGCATTCTTGCTGCCGGAGAGTCTTACATTTTGAACAAACTCAAACTTTCTTTGAAGCTTGGAAATGCCATAACTAGGGGCAGTGTGAAATTCCTTTCTGAGACTCCTGGCCAGTATATGGACAGACACTGTGGCTCTGCTACCTGCTTGGCATTTTCTTATGAAGGACAGTCTGGAAACCATGTGACTCCTTTTTTAGTTCTTTTGAATGATCTGGATTGAATTTTCTGTGCAATTATTATAAAAGAAAGACTCCTAAATTAAACAGTGGGACACTTTAAAAAATGAGTATTTGAAGCTTCTAGAGGATATGATGAGAGTAAAATTACTTCTGTACAAGATAACGCTTAAAAATTCACTAAACAAAATGTAAGAAATTGCAGTTCCAGATTTCTGTGCCAACTACCCAAGCTGTCCCAGGACCACAGGCTTCTTTGTCGGTCACCTCTCTTTTGTCTCTTTTACTGCTTCCCCTTTTTAATGTAACTAAAGATTTCTCTACTTTTACACTTAACAACAGCAACAAAAATATTGTTAAAACTTCCCCTTTCCCCCAATCAGCCTACTGAGAACATAAAGACGATCCCTGAATTACCTTTTTAAACATAGTATCCACATGCCAGTGTGGCTATGGAGGTTCTTCCTCTCATTACCCGTACTCCTTGGATGTTTTCAGAATGACAAAATTGCTAAAGATTTTCCAAAACTGCAGGAGGATCCTCACAGGGTTGCTGAGGAGTTTAAAATCCTTGTTGAGGCTTTTCAGCCTGGACTCCCTGATTTGTATCAATCCACCTGATAACCAGACCTGGGAGAGTCTCAGTTGTCATTAGAACAGGCTGAATAGAGAAATCCTAAAGACAGTTTGTATGAATTTGGGAAAATTGGAAGTGGTCAAAAATGAAATGGAACGCATAAACATCGATATCTTAGGCATTAGTGAGTTAAAATGGACTGGTATTGGTC
>NW_006408892.1:772691-773738 GCF_000296735.1 Chrysochloris asiatica | reverse complement strand
TGATATCCCTTGTTTCATGTCCTTGTCCAAATCTGCCTTGAACCTCTGGAAATTCCCTGTCAATGCACTGTTGCAGCGTTTTTAAATGATCCTTGCAAAATTTTACTTGCATGTGATGTTAATGATATTGTTAGATGATTTCTGTATTCTGTTGGGTCACCTCTGTTTGAGATGGGCACAAATATGGATCTCTACCAATCAGTTGGCCACGTAGCTGTCATCCAAGTTTCTTGGCAGAGATGAGTGAGTGCCTCCAGTGCTACATCAGTTTGTTGGAAGATTCCAATTTGTATTCCATCAATTGCTGGTGGCTTGTTCTCTGCCAATGCCTTCAGTGCACCCTGGACTTCTTTCTTCAGAACCACTGGCTCTTGATCATACACTGCTTCTTGAAATGGTTGAATGTGGACTATTTTTTTTTGGTATAGTGATTCTATATTCCTTCCATATTCATTTGATCTTTTCTGCATTGTTCAATATTCTGCCCAAAGAATCCTTCAATATTGCAATTTGAGGCTTGGATTTTCCCTTTCAATTCTTTCAGCTTGAGAAATGTTGAATCTATTCTTCCCTTTTGGTTTTCTAACTTCTGATCTTTGCACATTTCATTATAATATTTGACTGTCTTCTCAAGCTGCCTTTTGAAATTTTCTGTTCAGCTGTTTTACATCCTCATTTCTTCCATTAGCTTGAGCATCTCTATGCTGGAAAGCAAGTTTCAGAGTCTCTTCTGACACCCATTCTGGTCTTTTCTTACTTTCTTGGCTTCTTAATGACTTTTTGCTTTCCTCCTTTATGATGTTCTTGATGTAATCCCACAACTCTTCTGGTTTTCAGTCATTAAAGTCTAATACATCAAATATGTTCTGGAAAAGTTATGTGCATCAAGAGACTTCACCAAAAGAGTAAAAAGGGAACACAGAGAATGGGAAAAAAATCTTTTGCAACAACACATCAGACAAGGCACTGGGCACTGTTTTCTAAAATATATGGGCAACTACAACACCTCTACAAGAAAAAAACAAATAACCCAATTTAAAAATGGGC
>NW_006408892.1:765697-770925 GCF_000296735.1 Chrysochloris asiatica | reverse complement strand
GGAGACCTGGTTGGCCAACAGTATGGCAAGACCCAGGGACTCCTGGGCCCAGAGGCAGTGACATGGCCCCAGAGGACTAGAGTGGAGAGTGAAGCATCCAGCTGATATGAAGTGAGGGGAGATGCACAAAAACACCCATACTTGCAGATAGTACCCATTTGACCTGACTTCAATGGCTGGATGATCAGAACTTGACTAGAAGAAGAAAGAAGGGGTCTGGGGAGAGTAACCCACTACAATTTGATGAACTTTACCTATACTTATGGATATAGAAGCTCAAAAAAGGGAACAAATCTTTACAGCGAGGGGTCACTCCCACCCACTCGGTACACAGGGTTGACAGGGATAGGCAAATTAGACATTGGCTATCCAAAATGGGGGTCAAGAAGTGACTGGCTTACAAGCTTTCAAGTGGGAGCCTGGTTCCAGATGGGGCGGGGGAAGGAAGAATCTCCACTGAATGGTTTCCAATCTGTTGGGACAGGGCTAATGAAAGGAGGTGGGAATAAGATTCTTTTGGTACAATAATGAATAATTGCCATCAGGACTGACTGTGAGCATCAGAAATGTAAAGGCAGATGTTTTTCATGTTTTTTTAACAAAAGGAGGGAAGCGATTGATTTTGCAGTTCAGGAGCGGAGGTCCCTGGGACCATCAGGTGAGAAGGGCAACGTGCGGAACTCAACCCAGAGAGGCAGTGACACAAGACAGAGATGATGATGTGGACAAATGGAACAGCTGGGGACACTGGACTCAGGGAGGGAGAGGGGCTGTGTGCTGACAGCTCGGGGGTCAGGCCTGTGGGGTGTATCCTTTGATTATTTGATGATGCATGGAGGGGATTGTAATCATTGCAATGAAACGAAATATGTTAGGATGAATGTAAAGCTGGTGTTCTCCCATGTCAACCCACATAATTCACAATAAAAACTTTTAAAATATATATGTTCTGGAGATGATCCCTAAATTAAGGTAGGATATGTTTGAGGTCATATTTTGACTTTCGTGGACTTCCTTCAACTCCGGCCTGAACTTGCATATGAGCAATTGATGGTCTGTTCCTCAGTCTGCCCCTAGCTTAGTTTTGGCTGATTTGGAACTTTTCCACTATCTCTTAACACAGAGATTTGATTTCTGTGTATTTCATCTGGTGAAGTCTGTGTAGAATCATCTTTTATGCTGTTTATAAAAGGTATTTGCAATGAAGAAGTCATTGGTCTTGCAAGACTCTATCATGTGATCTCCGGCATCATTTCTATCACCAAGGTCCTATTTTCCAACTACTGATTCTTTCTCTTTGTTGCCAACCTTTACATTCCAATCATCAGTAATTAGCAATACCTCTTGATTGCATGCTTGATCATTTTCAGACTGAAGAACTTGGTAGCATTCTTCAAATTCATCATCATTGGCTTTATTGGTTGGTGCATTAATTTGAATGTTAGTGGTATTGACAATCTTCCTTGTAGGCATATGGATAGTATCCTATCACCCACAATATTATACTTCAAGATATATCCTGAAATGTCCTTTTAGTTGATGAATACTATGTCATTATTCTTCTATTTTTCATTTCTACCAGAGTAAGACATGTGATTGTCAGATCAAGACGATCAATACAAGTCCATTTCTGCTTCATCTCTCATACTTCGGACATATTGTCAAGAGGGACCAGTCGCTGGAGAAGGACATCATGTTTGGTAAGGTGGAGGGTCAGAGAAAAAGAGGAAGATCCCTAATGAGATGGATTGGCCAAGTGGCAGCATTGATGGACTCAAGTGTGGCAACATTAGTGAGGTTGGCCCAGGATCATCGGGCAGTGTTTCATTCTGCTGTGCATAAGGTTGCTATGAGTCAATACCGACTCGATGGCACCGGACAACAACAACAAGTGCCTAGGATATCACTTTTTATGTGTTCCGTTTCATTTTTGACAACTTCCAATTTTCCTAGATTCATATTTTGTATATTTCATATTCCATGGATACTTAACTTACAGTTGTCGCTCCTCATTTTAAGTTGTGACCCATGAGCAAATGAAGGTCCTGAAGGCTTTTCTCTATTCGCATTATCACGGTCAACTCTTCGAGGAGGCAGCTCTTTTCTAGTTGTATTTTGAATGCCTTCCAACCTGAGGGGCTCGTCTTCTGGCACTTGATCTGACAGTATTCTGGCGCTCTTCATCGTGTTTCAATATTCAGTATTCTGGTGCAATCAGAAAGTGCTTCACTGCTAGTCATAAGGTTTTCAGTGACTAAGCACTTGGAAGCAGTCTGCCTCTCCTTCCAAGTCTGTCTTAATTTGGAAGCTCAGTTGCAACCTATCCACCATGGGTGACTTTGCCAACATTAAAAATTCAAAATGTCAGTGGCATAGCTTTCAGAATCATAGCAACACTCTAGCCACCACAGTGTGACAAACTGACAGATAAGTGGTGGGTTAACTATTTAGGATATTGGATTTCTGCAGAAGGCATTTTCATTGATTTTAATTTAAAGGATGTAATTTTGCTTTTTCTATCCCCCAAACTAAAAATGAGTATGTGAGTTTCTGGGGCTTTGACTACTGTAGAACTTGGATTCCAAATGCTTTCTTGCTAGTCCAACCTCTATGTAAATATTTGAAAGCCTCCAAACCAGATTCTTTTCAAATTGCATTGATGGATCGATCAGGAAGCCATAATTAAACTAAAAGAAGCTCTAGCAAACATGCCTATTTTAGGCTCTCCTAGCTATTACCTGGAGTTTCCCCTGAAGCATGGATAATATTAGAGAGCAGTAGGTCACTGGAAGGAGCTCTGGTAGCGTAGTGGTTATGAATCGGGCTGCGAACCTTAAGGTCAGTGGTTCAAAACTACCAGCCGCTCTGCGGGAGAAAGATGAGGCTTTCTACTCCCATAAGGATTTACACCCTCAGAAACCCTGTACAGGGTCGCTATGGGTCAGAACCGACTCGAAGGCACTTAACAACAACAAGGTCACTGAAGTTTGTAGCCTGACCCTGTAGCTAATGGGTTTCTTTGCTGCCTCAGGGCTGTTGCTGCTACAGAAAAACTAGTTGCAAACACTGCAGATACAGTGCTGAAGAAATAATTTTTTTATTTTTTAAACTGTTTATGTTCCTTATGCAGTATCTGGTATCCTTAAGTCTGCTTTGATTCAACATGTCTGCCAGTCAACTTCCTGTGAAGTACTTCCCTGGCTGCACCTAATATTAGACTTCATTCTGTGTCTTGTTTAAATCCTGACACTCTTCTTCCAGAAATGGATAGTAAGAATTACCAAACACAGGGTCGCTATGATTTGGAACCGACTCGACGGCACCTAACAACAACAAATCAACAAATGTGGGACAGCTTCATCTGGGTAACTCCTCAAGTAGGGAGACTAAGTCAGATTGTTCCGTTCTGCTGGGAATAACCTAGTCCTCACCAGACATCTGGAATGGCTTCCAATACCCAAATGTGCATCAGTTCTAACCTTACAAGTTGCTGGTTCACCGCTGACCGACTACAGCATTCAAATACCAATCGGGTGCCCCTAGTGGCACCATTTGGCTTTGCGGACGCAACCTTAGGCCCTGGCTTCTGACAGGCTGAACTGGAAGATGCATTCTGCTCTTGAACTGGACTCAAGGACATATTTTAACTGACCTCCTTTGACCAACTATTATGCTATGTTAATTGCCATTGAGTTGGTTCCAACTGATAGCGACCCTGTAGAGAGTTTCCAAGGAGATGCTGGTGGATTTGAACTACCGACCTTGCAGTTCAAATCAACCTTGTGGTCCAGTGCTTATTCTACAGTGCCACATCAGGTCTCCATTGGACTAGCTAATGCACCCATATTAAGAACTTGTTGATCTCCATCAATGTTTCATAGGTGTCATTTAGCAGCAGTATTCAAACTTCAGGTAGGATTTGAAGATGTTATAGAACCTGTAAAAGTATTAGCTCAGGATGTGCAAACTGCCCTAAGTGAAGTGCCCATGGACTTCAAAAGATCAATACTGGAATAGCGATGATGAGGAAAGCATTACTCCAAAAACAGCCTTTGACATCCTCACTGCAGCCCAGAGAGGTACTTGCTGTGTTTACATGAGGAGGGCTTCAAAAAGTTCATGGAAAAATGGAATTGAAAGATAATGGCATTTTTCCACAAACTTTTTGAAGCCCCTCATATTCCTGACACTAGTGCTGACATTACACTCTGTGTTGATCATATGTAGCATGCAGTATCTTGCCTTAATGATCTTGTTCATTCCTTAAATGAAGTTATGAGTAATTGGTTTTCCTCTTGGGATGGGGAATGGAAAAAACGGCTACTCTCTTTTGGAATCTTTATATTCCTCATTGTGTCTAGTATTATAATGGTAAATTGTTGTTTTGTTTTAGTTCAATGCATTTTATATATGAAATGTTGCGTTTTGGAACCATCTGATCTTTCATGTAAAATTATAGTAGTTTGTTCTCGGGAAGAATGTGTCCATGACTAATTGAACCAAATAGAGTCTCTCACTGAGACTTTGATTTATTCCTTCTTGGCCAAATGGCCAACTTTTACATTTTAAAGAATGTGAATCTGAAATTGATTTTATTTGGACTGCAAGGTAGGTTTGAACTGCAAAGTCGGCGGTTCAAACTCACCAGCCGCTCATTGGAAATTCTATACAGGGTCGCTATGAGTGGGATCCACTCAACAGCACTTAACAACAACAACATAATCAATCATTAATTCCCATGCACAAACTGCCCCTTTCTTGATATTTTTAGGGTCGGGCAGTGTTTCGTTCTGCTGTGCATAAGGTCGCTATGAGTCGGTACTGACTCGATGGCACCTAACAACAACAACAACCTGCTGAAATAGGCTATTGACTACATTCAATTTGTCAAGCCAAATTAATTCTATTAATCACTATAACAATTATCATAGGACTAAACAAATGTGGCGCTGCAGGATAATACACTGGATGCAAAGTCAGTTTGAACTACAAGGTAGGCAGTTCAAACCCACCAGCTGATCCTCAGAAACCCTACACTGGGTCACTACGAGTCAGAACCGACTTGACAGCACTTAACATCAGCAAACAAATGTTTTATGAGACGTTTTTCAAATGCTTGCACTCACAATGCAACACTAATTGTTACGTAAATGAAAATAAATGAAAATTCTTTAGAGAACAACATGACTCTTCATTATGGTGTCCCTCTTTGTCAAGTATTCCTACTA
>NW_006408892.1:762739-765597 GCF_000296735.1 Chrysochloris asiatica | reverse complement strand
TATGGTGTCCCTCTTTGTCAAGTATTCCTACTAATTTGGCTATTATGCACCCCTTCTTAAAAGAAAGATCATAGAAACACAGGTACCAGCTATGGTATGGTGAAGATGCTAGTGGTAGTAAGTGGTTGGTAGTCACCACGGTCTTCAAGCCTTATCAAGATAAGCAGCCATTAATGAAGAGATGGTACCAAACACTTCCTCTCATAGGGAGTGGCTGGGGTTTTTAAAGACTTCTTGGATTTTATTTATTGCAGTAAAATATACCAGTGCTTCTCAAACTATCTGAACAACAACAAAAATATATAGGTGACCACAGTGAAGCTTTGGCCAGAGGATTGTAGTTTGTTACAATCTGGATTTGTTGAGGACAATGCCAGAAGAGACACTGAAACTTGCTCTACAGTGTAGAGAAGCTAAAGCAAATGGAAGAAATGAGAAGCTACAAGAGCTGAACAGAAAATTTCAAAGGTCAACTCGAGAAGACAAAGTCAAATATTACAATGAAAAGATCTGGAGTCAGAAAACCAAAAGGGAAGAACAGGCTCAGCACTTCTCAAGCTGGGAGAACTGAAGACAAAATTCAAGCCTCGACTTTTGTAACTGAAGGATTCTCTGGGCAAATTACTAAATGATGTAGAAAGCATCAAAAGAAGATGGAAGGAATACACAGAGTCAATGTACCAAAAGGAAATGGTTGATGTTTAACTGTTTCAAGAGGTGGCATATGATCAAGAGCCAATGATACTGAAGCGCTTCTTCCTTAAGGAGTTGGCAAAGAACAAGGCACCAGGAATTGATGGAATGAAAATTTGAAATCTTTCAACAAAGTGAGGTAGCACTGGAGGTACTCACTCATCTCTGCCAAGAAATTTGGAAGACAACTATGTGGCCGACTGATTTATGTCCATTCCAAAGAAAGGTGACCCAATAGAATGCGGAAATCATCGGAAAATCTCTTTGATATCCCATGCGAGTAAAGTTTTACTAAAGGTAAATATGTATGTTGCTATGTGCTGTGGAGTCTGTTCTGACTCATAGCAACTCTGCATAGGGTTTCCGAGGCTGTAAATCTTTACGGGAGCAGAAAGCCTCATCTTTCTCCTGCAGAACAACTGATAGTTTCGAACTGCTGATCTTAAGATTAGCAGCCCGATTCGTAACTACTACGCTACCGAGCTCTTTGGCTCAGACTTTAGAATGATCAAAATAACATGTATGGGATCTCACCATTGTCTTGTGTCTGTTAAAGCATGCTTTTAAAATGTCAACAAATTAATTCTTTTTTTTTTTTTTTCCCCTCATAAGTTCCTGGATTTTCTGTATTTAAGCTCTGTGAAAAAAATCGTTTTCCTCCGGTACCTCAGAGCCTTTCCTCCTGCCCTTCCCTTTGCAGAAATGCTCTGTCCAGCTTTTCCCGTAACCAGTCCCTTCACTTCCTTCCAGGCCTTTGATCAAATGTCCCTTCCTCACAGATACTCCCCTGACCTACCAGGAAACGTTCATACCTCCAGCCTCAGACCTCTATTTTATGGTCAATCATAGTTGCAGTTTGACTTATCTGTTTGTTTCTAGTCTCTCCTAAGGCTATGATGTCCTGAGGAGGGAGGCTGGGCACCTGAAATGATGTTGGGCACTAAGAAGGGATTCAACAGAAACACTGATTGTTGTTTCGTATCAGGGAATGGAGGTGGAGGTGCCAAAGATAACACCTTGTTAACTACCTTGTAAAGCCTTACTCTGGCAAAGACCCAGACTCAGCACCCCTTCCCAGGGCCAGGGAGGCTCTTACCTCATATTGACATAGCTGATGGGTGCAGATTAAGGGAATCATTCCAGAACAATTTGTCTTTTCCAAGGTAATTAGTCCTGCCTCCCAGGTACCCCCACTGTGGCCATGTGTCTCCCTGGCCTGAGGATTCTCAGCTTCCCACCTTCTAACATTGCATAGTCTCTGAGGCTTGGTTTCTCAATATATGTCAATAACGGGGACACCATGTCGAATGAGAGAGATAAGGTCCCTGTTCTCACAGGGTTCACAGTTAAGGACACACAAACAAAAGTGTGCACATAACCACCACCTCACCCCCATTCAAATGGCTAAAAAAAAAGTAGCAGGAAACAAGTGTTAACAAGGATGCAGAGATATTGGAGCCCTCACATACTGCTGATGAGAATGTGCAGTGCAGTGATTACTTCTAGTCATACATAATCATAAAGCAATCCCATAAATTCCCATAAAGCAAGAAACTCTTTATAGGGTCGTTATAGATCAGAATCCACTCGATGGCACTTAACAACAACAACAACAACAACAACAACATGCAAATAAGTGCTCATGGCCCACCAAGGGGATTGGGCAGCTTGCTAACAATGCAAATAAGATGCATAGAACCCTTCTAGGGAAGGGATCTGCAAATGAGGTATATGGAACCCTAATGAGGGAAAACCAAAAAGGAAGAAAATGCTCAACATTTCTCAAGCTGGGGGAACTGAAGAAAAAATTCAAGTCTCCACTTTAATTATTGAAGGATTGAATATTATTTATTGAATTATTGAATGATGCAGAAATCATCAAAAGAAGATGGAAGTAATGCACAGAGTCACTATACCAAAAGGAAATGGTTGATGTTCAACTGTTTTAAGAGGTAGCATATGACCAAGAGCCAGTGATACTGAAGGAAGAAGTCCAAGGTGCATTGAAGGAATTGGCAAAGAACAAGGCACCAGGAATAGATTTCAAAGAAAAATTTGAAATCTTTCAACAAAGTGAGGTGGCACTGGAGGCACTCACTCATCTCTGCCAAGAAATTTGGAAGACAACTATCTGGCTGACTGATTGGAAGAGATCCGTATTTGTG
>NW_006408892.1:755109-762338 GCF_000296735.1 Chrysochloris asiatica | reverse complement strand
CAACCTGTATGCTGAGCAAATAATCTGAGAAGCTGGGTTCTATGAAGAAAATGTGCCATCGGGATTGGAGGAAGACTCGTTAACAACATGTGATAAGCAGATGATACAACCCTGCTTTCTGAACGTGAAGAGGACTTAAACTATTTATTTACTGATGAAGATCAAAGAGCACAGCCTTCAGTATGGATTACATCTCAATGTAAAGAAAACAAAAATCCTTACCTCTGGACCAATAAACAACATTCTTATCAGTTGCTGGAGAAGGATATCATGGTCGGTGGCACATAACAACAATAACAACAACGTGTAGGGTCAGAGAAAAAGAGCAAGACCAGCCAGTAAGATGGATTGGCGAAGTGGCAGCATAAATGGATTCAAGCGTGGCAACAATTGTGAGGTTGGCCCAGTATTGGGCAGTGTTTCATTTTGTTGTACATAGGGTCGCTATGAGTCGGTACTAACTTGATGGCACCTAACAACAACAACAATGAGAGATTGGTCAGTTTTGCCAACCCACCAGGTTTAAAAAAGGGAACCAATCCCAGAGCAGATAGAAGGCATCACTATCATCATGAAAGAAGAACCAGGGTCCTTGGACGGAGAACCTCATAGACCCAAGAGACAGAGACAGGCATTTGTAACAGAGAACACAACAGTAGCAGCACCAAAAGACGGATGTAAGATGGTTGCCTTTCAGCTTACAAAACCTACAGAGCTAAGAGCTGTAACAATTGCCTAAGACTACCCCAAGAGCAGTGCCTGACACCATCAAAGTGCCTGGCAGGGCCCAGCAGCAGAGGGTGAGAAGAAGCTGTCCTAAGCAAAAACTCTACCCTTAGTTATTCCTGCTACTTTTGAGTCATTCCTGATCCTGAGTTGTATCCTGTTACCTTACTAGTAAGGCATTTGTACAGCCCTTAGGTTCTGTGAGACACCAGAGCGAATTATCCAAAGACTGGAGGGACAGTGTGGAGTGGAGGAGGAGTACTCCGTGTTAGAGATGATGAAGTGTTAGAGCAATTTGGAAAAGAAGGGCTATTGGAACATCTTGAACCTCCACCTCAAAGGAACCAGATTTATGCTGGTCCTTATAAAAGAAATTATTCAAGTAGAATGCAAAAAGATCCTACTACTATGGGAAACAGTTTGGCAGTTCCTCAAAAAGTTGAACAGAGAATGGCCATATGACCCAGCCATTCCACTTCTCAGTGTCTACCCAGAAGAAGTGAAGGCAGGAATGCAAACAGAAACCTGTGCACCACTGTTCTTTGTAGCACTTTTTACATTAGTCTAACCATGAGAATTGCCCAAATGTACATCAACAGATGGATAGATAAGCATAATGTGGTTCATCCACACAATGAAACACTCTCAGCCATAAAGTGAGTGAAGTCCTGGTGCATGCTGCAACATGGGTAAACCTCAAAAACATCACGCTGAGCAAAATAAGTCACAAGAAAGACAAATCCTGCACATGATCCTACATATATGAAATAAGCAAACTGGCAAATAGAAATCAAAGATTATTAATGCATACCAGGGGTGGAAAGGAGGGAGAAAGGGGAAGATTTTGCTTGGAGGCAGTGAGTTTTTGTTAATGGTGGTGGAATGATTTGAAGAAGGATATGGGTGGTGGAATGATTTGAAGAAAATGGGTGTGCAATGTGAAGAACACAATTGATGTCACTGAATCGTACATGCAAAAATTGTTGAATCGGTGACAGTTTTGTGGTGTATATTATCACCACAATTAAAAATGAAACAAAACTCATTGAACTGTAGGGGGAGGAAAGGAGGCTCCTACCTGTAGTCAAAGGATGTCACCCAGGTTGAAAGTGGATTATGAAGGTCAGCAGCTTGGGTAATCAGGGAGGGCTTCTCAGAGGAGGTGATATTTGATCAGGCTTCTGAAGTCTGTGAAGGAGTGAGCTGGGTGGAGAAAGGGAGGGAAGGGCAGGGGGATCAGCACGTGCAAAGGCTGAGTGGTGAGCGTGAAGGGAGAAAGACACAGGGACCTGTGGTGGTGGTCAGCTGGCAGATAGGCTGGTGATGCTCCCTGTGGAACTGGAATGTTCTCCTGTTAAACGTAAGTGGACAAGGCCACTGCCACCATGGTGGAGCATGACAAAAGACCATTCCATAACAGTGTCCAACCACAGACAAAAGAAGAGAGCATTGTCCAAACCACAAAAATGACTCATCACCCCCTCTCCTGGCTCACTTATTGTAGTGATTTGCCTTTGAATGGGCTCTGACTCATGTTGACCCCAGGTACGACAGAAAGCAACATCGTCCAGTTCTGTGCCATCCTCATGAATGAGTTCCTTGTGGCCACTGTGTATTTTGAGTGACTTTCAACTTTGGTGGCTTATTCTCAGCATTATATTGGGGGGTGTTCTGTTTTGATCCAAAGGATTGTCACTGGCTTAATTTTAGAACTAGTTTGCCAGCATTTCTTCCTTGTCGATCTTATTCTGGAAGCTCTGCTGAAACCTGTCTACCATGGGAGACCTGTCTGGTATTTGACATACTGGTGATCTAGCTTCTAGAAGCACAGCACCATGCAAGCCAGCACAGTATGATAAACTGACAGATGGGTGAGGGGGAACACAGAATAGGGCACTCTAAATGTGGGGAGTTGATGGGGAGAGTCAGAGGGTAAGCAAAGAACTTTGATGTAGGTTTAGATGAATTCATCATGTGATATTATTTGTATATTATTTATGGAAGTCTCTGGGTGGCACAAATGACTAATCACTTGACTGTTAACCAAAAAGTTGGTGGCTCAAACCCACCTAGAAGTGCCTTGGAAGAAAGACCTGGTGATCTGCTTCTAAAAGATTATAGCCTTGAAAACCTAGAGTACAAGTCTCCCAAACACACATGGGGCCATCAGGAGCTGGAATCAACTTGATGGCAACTAACAATGACAACATATTATGTATATTTATTAAGCACTTATTTCACTGCTAGACCCACTTGGCTCTTGCTTTTTCCTGGGTAAAAGTTATTATCATACATCCTGTGTTTTTGTCCTGTCCACAGTGAACTGCCACTTCCTCAAACCCACTGATGTTGAGTTGTTTCTAACTCATAGGATCCTACAGAACAAAGCTCAATTGTCCCCACTGGAACTGTAACTTCTTTGTGGACACAGACTGCCACATCTTTCTCCTGAAGATTGCCTGGTGGGTTCAAATCACTGATTTTTCAGGTAGTAGTCCTGGTGTGGCGCTGTGGGGTAATGTGCTGGACTTCAAAGTCATTTGAAGCGCAAAGTTGGCGCTTCAAGCTCACCCGCCACTCCTCGGAAACCCTGTACAGGGTTGCTATGGGTTGGAACCAACTCAATGGCACTTAACAACAACAAAGTCAAGTTTTAAGCACTGGGCCACCAAGCATCCTCTCTTCCTTGAACCCTTCTCAAAATCACCGGACATAGGTCTCAATTTCATACCCAGTCTCGCCTAATGTGGTCTTCATGAGACACCCCACAGAGTCTCAGGGAGAGTGTTCTCCTGGGTTGAGGCAATAAATCCACTTTGCCTGATGGCAGGTGGGTTTCTGGTGTTGAATGATTGGAAGGTATCAACCAAGATGAGAATCCCACCTGATTCAGTACCCCCAACTCAGCAAATGTGTCCAAATCTGAGACCCTTCATGTCTTCACTTGCTAAAAGGTCACCTGCATATGATTAGAAGTTATGCTTTATACTGAATTCAGCTGAGTATTACTTCACTGGAGTCCGCCAACATTGGGTTGATTTTGTTTGCTCTTGGAATAAGAGTCCCTGGGCCTTTTTTCTTTTCTGTGGTGAAAATATGTTGTTTTTAGGTGCCGTTGATTCAGTTCTGACTCAAGAAACCCTATGATGAGCAACCGAAGGAAACACTGCCCAGTCCTACACCATCCTCACAAGCATTGTTATACTTGAGCCCATTGCTGCTGCCACTATGCCAATTCATCTTGTTGGGGTCTTCCTCTTTTTTGCTGACCTTCCACTTTACCAAGCATGATGTTCTTCTCCAGGGATTTGATAATGTCTGAAACATGAGAGAAAAAATCTTGGCATACTGGCTTCTAAGAAGCATTCTGACTATACTTCCTCTAATTTCTTTGTTCTTCTGGCAGTCCATGGTACTTTCAATGTTCTTCTTCTACACCATACCTAAAATGTATCAATTCTATGGTCATACTTAGTCATTGCCCAACTTTCACATGCATATGAAGTTATTGAAAATACCATAGTTTGTGGATCAGGTGTACCTTAGTCCTCAAACGGCATCTTTGCTCTTGAACATTTTAAAGAGGTCTTGTGCAGAAGAGCTACCTGATGCAATGTGTCGTTTGATTTCTTGACTGCTGCTTCCATAAGTGCTGATGGTTGATCGAGCAAAATGAAGGCTTTGATAACTTCATCTTTTCTCCATTTATCATGATGTTATTTATTGGTCCAGTGGCGAGGATTTTTGTTTTCTTTCCATTGAGGTGCAACCCATACTGAAGGCAGTGGCATTTGCTCTTCATCAAATCCTCTTCACTTACAGCTAGCAAGGTTGTATCATCTGCATATCACAGGTTGTTAACGAGTCTTCCTCCAATCCTAATGCCACATTCTTTTGCTTATAATCCTGCTTCTCAGATTATTTGCTTAGCATATAAGTTGAATAAGAATGGTGAAAGAATACAACCCTGGCACACACCTTTCCTGATTTTAAACCATTCAGTGTCCCATTGTTGTGTTCAATCCACTGCCTCTTGGTGTATGTACAGATACCTCATTAGCACAATAAAGTGTGCTCAAATAGCCATTCTTCACAAGGTTATCCATAGCTTGTCATGTTCCATACAATTGAAAATTTTGTATAGTCAATACAGCACAGGTAAGCATCGTTCAGCCTTCAGTATGGAACTGACTCGATGGCACCTAACAACAACAAGAAGAAGCATCTTTCTGGTATTCTCTGCTTTTAGCAAAGGTCCATCTGATGTTAGCAACAATATTCCTCATTGTACATCCTCGTCTGAATCTGACTTGAACCTTTGGCAGTTCCCTGTCAAAGTACTATTGCAGTTGTTTTTGAATTATCTTTAGCACAATTTTACCTGCGTGTGATATTAATGATATCTCATCTGTCAGTTTGCCTTATTGTGGTGGCTTGCATTGTGCAGTGATGCTGGAAGCTATGCCACTGGTATTTTAAATATCAGCAGTGTCACCCATCGTGGACAGGTTTCAGCTGAGCTTCCAGACTAAGACAGACTGGGAAGAAAGAAAGGCATTTAATTTCTGAATATTTAGCTACTGAAAACCTTATAAATAGTAGTGGAGTACTGTCAGATAGTGCCAGAATATTGAATATTGAAACATGATGAAGAGCACCAGAATATTGCCATATATAGTTCCATAAGATGAGTCCCCTCAGGTTGGAAGGCACTCAAAATATGACTCAGGAAGAGCTGCCTCCTCTAAGTTGAGTAAATCGTGATGATGTGAATGGAGTAAGGCTTTCGGGACCTTCGTTTGATGATGGAGCATAACTCGAAATGAAGAGAAACAGCTGTAAACATCTATTAATAATCAGAACTTGGAATGTATGATGTATGAAACCAGGAAAATTGGAAGTTGTTAAAAATGAAATGGAACACATAAACATCAATATCCCAGTGAGCTGAGATAGACTGGTATTGACCATTTTGAATCTGCCAATCATATGGTTTACTATGCTAGGAATGACAACTTCAAGAGGAATGGCATTGCATTCATCATCAAAAAGAACATATGAAGAGCTGTCATGAGGCACAATGCTGTCTGTGATAAGATAATGTCCATGCGTCTACAGGGAAGACTAGTCAATATCACTATTATTCAAATCTGTGCACCAACCACTAAAGCCAGGGATGATGGCATTGAAGAATTCTACCAACTCCTTCAATCTGAAATTGATCAAATATGCAATCAAGATGTATTGATAATTATTGGTGATTGGAATGTAAATATTGGAAGAATCAGTAGTCGGGAAATATGGCCTTGCTGATAGAAAATCATACTGGAGATCACATGATAGGATTGTGCAAAACCGATTACAGCTTCATTGCAAATACCTTTTATTTTTAATGTGAACATTTTTTAAAATAAGTTTTTATTGTGAATTGAGTGATAGTTTACATGGGAGAGCATCAGCTTTGCATTCATTCTCTCATAGTTCATTTCATTGCAATGATTACAATCCCCTCCATGCATCATCATTCAACAATATTTGCCTCTGGGTTTTTTTTTTTTTTTTTTAATGTACACCAAAGCACTCAGGAATATATAATCATTCAAACAACCGAAGGGTATATCCTGCAGGTCAGCCCCCCGGCCACCAGCACACAGCCCCTCTCCCTCTCTGAGTCTAGAATCCCCAGCCACTCTGTCTCTCCCCATCAATGTCTCTGTCTCCATCTTTGGTGTCACTGCCTCTCTAGATAGGGTCCCGCACTCTGCTCTTCTCCCGTGATGGTCCCAGGGTTCTCTGCTCCTGGGCTGCAAGATCAACCACTCCCCTCCTTTTGTTACAAAATGTCTGCCTTTACATTTGCAACATTCACAATCAGTCCTGATAGTAATTATTCACTATTGAACCACAAGAGTCTTATCCCCATCTCCTTTCAGCAGTCCCATTTACACAGGTTGGAAACCATTCAGTGGAGATTCTACCTTCCCCCGCACCCTCTGAAACTAAGCTCCCTCTTGAACAGTTGTAAGCCAGTCACTTCGTGCCACCACCCCCCCCCCCCATTTTGGGTAGCCAATGTCTAAGTTTCCCATCCCTGTCAACCCTGTGTACAGAAGGGGTGGGAATGATCCTTGCTGTAAAGATTTGTTCCATTTTTTAAGTTACTACATCCACAAGTATAGGTCAAGTTAATCAAATTGTAGTGGATTACACTCTTTTTGCTCTTTTTTCTTTCTCTAGTTGAGTTCTGATCATTCAGCCATTGAAGCTAGGTCAAATGGGCAAATACCCTTTAAAACAACATATGAGACTACTATACACATGGACTTCATCAGATGGAATACACAGAAATCAAATTGACTACATCTGTGGGAAGGGACAGTGGAAAGGCTCTATACTATCAGCCAAAACATCTGCTGCACAAGACCTTTTTAAAGTGTTGAAGAGCAAAGATGTCAGCTTGAGGACTAAGGTGCACCTGACCCAAGCCATGGTATTTTCAATAA
>NW_006408892.1:751396-753274 GCF_000296735.1 Chrysochloris asiatica | reverse complement strand
TTTTCCTTTTGCAATTGACTTATTTCTCTCAGCTTGATGTTTTCAGTGTTCGTCCTGATCCTAATATATATCACAACTTCATTTCTCTCTATGGCTGAGTAATAATACCTTGTTGTGTGGATGGACCATATCACACATATTCCTCATCTGTGGATGGACATTTTGGCTGTCTCTACCTTTTGGTTGTTGTAAGTAGTGCTGCAGTGAAGTCCTCTGGGATTTTTTTTTATTAATATTGTTTGGTGAAGTTGCTTTATGTCCTCATACCTCCTCCTCTGGTCTGTTTCCTGTTTAATGCCATATTAGTGCCCGAGAATTGTTATAACTAAGTACCACAAACTTAGTGGCTCAACATAACAGAAATGCATTCTCTCTCAGTTCTGACATGACCATGGCCCTCTAGGTTTAAAAGAGGCAGATCTTCATCAATTCAGTTCTGGAGCGTAGGGCTTCCATTCATAAGTGACAGGAGATTGCTATCCAAAGCTGAGTGATGGGGCTGCCATGCCCAAAGGAAAGAAGAATGGGACCAGAGTGACCAAAGTGGTGTGTTTGACACTTAGATGGACTAGGTGCATGGGGCCACCCAAAGTAGAGGAAGCAGAATTGCCATCCCATTGGGTCTGGAAGGTAGAGTTCAGGGCTGAGGGATCTCTACCCAGAATCCAGGGAATGTGGCTAACACCCAGAGTCTAGAAAACAGGGCCATTAATGGCCCAGATGGTCTCAGAGAAAAGAGGGTTATTTTTAAGTGCCAAGTGCAAGGGTCATGTGTTCATCTGGGGTTTGGACTTTCTTAGTGTCTTTTATCCATTTGTAATGGAAATGTTTACTTTGTGCCTGTTCCACTGTTGTACTTTGGAAACAGATCATTTGTAATCTAGATTTGACAGGCTCACTGATGAAAAGGAATTTTGCCCCAGGATGGTCTATGTCTTAATGTCTCAACCTTATTTGATTTAGATGATTCAGAAGATGAGACTTTGGAGTTGATTTAAGAATTTTAGGATGTTGTGATGGGGTGAATGTGTTTTGAATGGCATGCATTTGGGGGGTGGAGCAGATTGTGGAATGTTACAGATTGAATTTTGTGTCCCAAAATATGTATTGTAGATCCTAACCTTTATGATTTCTGGTAATATGGCGGACTAGGCAGACTTGCTACACAGACCCTCTAAAACAAAGATAGGGGAAGTCAAATGAAACAGATAGATGATAATCCTGGAACACTGAACTTCGAAGAAAAGGTTAGAGAAGTGGATTGAATACTTACTGGGAGGAGAAGCTGAGCTTTGTTGTTGTTAGGTGCCATGGAGTCAGTACCGACTCATAGTGACCTTATGCACAACAGAATGAAACACTACCCGGTCCTGGGCCAACCTCACAATCATTGCTACATTTGAGCTCATTGCTGCTGCCACTGTGCCAATCCAACTCACTGGGGGTCTTCCTCTTTTTTGCTAAAGAACTTTACCAAGCAGTGTGCCCTTCTCCAGAGACTGGTCCCTGCTGATATTATGTCTGAAGTATGAGAGACGAGGTACAACCCATTCTTTTCACTGAGGTGCAACCCATACTGAAGGCTGTGCTCTTTGATCTTCATCAATAACTATTTCAAGTCCTCTTGACTTTCAGTAAGCAAGGTTGTATCATTTGCATATCACGTGTTGTTAATGGGTCTTCCTCAAATCCTGATGCCATGTTCTTCTTCATATAATCCAGCTTCTTGAATTATTTGCATATTTCATTATAATATTTGATTTTGTCTTCTTGAGCTGCTCTTTGAAATTTTCTGTTCAGCTAATTTATCTCCTCATTTCTTTCATTTGCTTTAGCATCTCTACACTGGAGTGCGAGTTTCAGTGTCTCTTCTGACAT